>NW_022146347.1:1846605-2046019 GCF_002938485.1 Sitophilus oryzae | reverse complement strand
CAAGCGGTTTCAATGACGACATTACCGTCGTTAGAGTATTTGAACCCTTCCTTGGTATTTTTCTTTCAATAATGATAGAAACACGGGAAATATTATCTATCGCTCTGAACTCGCGTAACTGTCACATTCCTACCGTTTTATTTATTTGTTTTTTACGCGTAATCGTTAGCCGCGCGTCCGTCGTCTTATTTTATTCCGGACAACCGGTATACGGTTAATGCTCGGACTGACACAGATATGAAATTCTGCAGACGATAAACTCACCTACTTTAAAACCAGTTACCTCGTATTCTTTCCTTAATCCACCGACAACTACTTTTATTATCTCGTTGTATAATCTCTTGGCTTGGCTCTGGCAGACTGGGCAGATTCTACTGCTCGGCCTAAGAGAGGATTTACTTAGAGAAGGCCCCGGGGCGATGATGGAAACATCGAAACGTCATTAAATAACCGCATTTACTACTTACGTAACTCGTGATATACCTGTATATTCTGCGAGAAGTAACGATACCTTTCAGACAAAAGTCCCTTTAAATAAAAAGATTAAGGAAGGAGCATATCAACAAACTTAAGTGGTGCGTGATAAGAGAATAATATGGCTAACTTAAATTCCGGTTCATCAGTGTCAATTTAATGTAGGGTAAACTCAATAATTTGTGGGTTTTCTTTTACGTTGTCAATAAATGTTAGTTATTTTTTAGATTTAGAGTTTGGTGTGTAAAAAAGAGGATTTTTCAATACTTAAGAGAAAAGAGAACAACAGTACGATCAAAAAGAGAAGTGTCCTCTAGAATAGAGGACGGGTTGGGAAACCTATATGTATACCTTATACCACAGTTTGTTAGTTAATATTCCGGGTTTATAAATATTCCGGAAACTTCGCCAGCATATTCCGCAGATAAAAATAAGTAAAAAAGTCCGTATAAATCTGTGGTTATTTGCCAAAAGCTGATATGTCGATTTTCGTCATTTTGCATGTATGTATAACATAACAGGTTTCGCCCAAAACTGAAACAGAGTTAAAACAGATATCAAGTAATGACCACATTAGATGCGTGCTTATTTTTGAATATTGAGATATCATGTTTTGCCAAACACAAAAAATGTCAACATTGATGAAAAGTGACATATCAGCTTTTGGCAAATAACCACAGAAATGTATGTCCTAAAATGCTTAGTTTCGGAGATACAGGGTGTAGAAGTATCATTCTTATTTCGATTTTTTCCAAATAATTTCTGAAGTAACGTCAATATTTCTCGGGAACCATTACTTGTAGCGATTTTTACCAAAAGACATTTTTTAAGTAAAAAACGTCGTAAATTTATATTTTTCTACTCACTAATTTTATATAGGTACGGACGAAAAGTTATTACTCTTCAAACCAGTTTAAAAATATTAGGTGGCGCCCTCTACACGTAGGAGTCATATTGACATCAAAATCAAATTTATCATGTCAAAAAACTCCCAGATACCAATTTTCATCCAAATATTGACGTTACTTCATAAATTATTTAGAAAAAATCGAAATAAATATGAAACTTGTACACCCTGTATCTCCGAAACTGAGCATTTTAGGACATACATTTATAAGAACTTTTTTACCTATTTTTATCTGCAAAATACGCTGACAAAGTTTCCGGAATACAGTTCGGACCACCCTGTATACTTAATAAAGACATTGTGAATTGAATTGAATGGAATTGAAATGTTCAAGTTATGCAGTTTTGAAAATACTTAAAAACGAATTTTTCAAAATTATGAGAATTATCCTTACTAGACAGGGTGTTTCAATAAACAAATACAAATAATATAAAATGTGCCATCTCTCGTCGATAAAGAAGATTTATTTTTTATTTATTCTAAGATTTATTTTTCATATCAACATAGGTCCGATTCTGCTTTGTTTCGTAGCTACAGGGTGTTAAAGTCTTAATATTTTTTCGATTTATTTTTTTTCCTTCCTTTCTTCCCAGCACTTGATTTGGAACTTCCTAGCGTTACTTATAAATGCGACGTATTTTAAAGCTAAAAAAGTGACGTCATATTCACCAGGGACGTGCATATGGGTTATCAGTGAAATATTTGTCTAAAAAAGCATGTACGCCACTGACTCTTTTTTCTCTTGCTAGTGAAATAGAGTAAGCAGTTTAATGCCGATTAAAAGTTGTCTCTTGATATTTTGTCCATTTCGGTCTCATTGATGAGATAAACGCAATTTTATTAATTTGCCTTGGTCCAAGTCTATAGCAACGTTTAAAAAAACTTAATATCATTGCGAAAGTTTTAAATAAGTACTCATTGGTTCCTCATCAAAAAATACGAAAATAAGTTCCTATAAACTATAAATGTGGGTATGGCATAGTTTTAGAGTTACAGGATGTTAAAACTTTTTAAAATTAGGTTTTAATTTAGTTTTTTGTAATTTTATTATCTTAAATACCATTATTTTTTTATTTGAAATTGCTGTATAGGTTGGACTAATAGTAATAACAACAAACAAAAGTAATAATATTTAATAATAAATTAGGTAAAATATAAGTTAATGACTTATTTTTATTTTAATTTTATTAATTGTGAATTTTATAAAATTGTGTTATTCTCATCACGGAGGCCGAATTCGGCAAAATATCAAGAGATAACTTTTAATTGGCATTAAACGGCCTATAAAATATTGATATCAAAATATTTTTTTTTGAAAAATATTCTAGTGATAACCTTTGTGAATTTATCGACACTACTTTAGCATAAAATATGTAGCACTTACGCGCCGCATCGACCGAAAAAAATATTGTTTGTATTACTTTCAATGAAGGTAGCCAGAGCCGCACGAATCGCATCGACGAAAATGCGGCCAGCATTGTTGGGCCAGAATGATTTTCAGTAAATGCGGCTCAAATACGTTTAAATAATATATACGACGGCCTCCCCATAAGAGCAATGAGAGGATTTACGTCCCAGTATTGAAGGAGGACAGAAAATCGAGTCGAATGTTTCAAGAGTTTCAAGACATAGGTTCATCCTTGTTTAGTCAAACCTCCTACAATACAAGGATAGACTTATGTAGGAAATGCATTGAAATTCTATAGCCATCCTTCAACATCGGGACAGGAATTAAGCGGTACCCTCCGTATACTTTATTTTAAACGTATTTGATGCGGCTAGTGCTGCTGACGTCACACGCAATTCCTTCCACTCTACGTAGCCGAAGAGGAGATTAGAAATTCAATATGCTAAGAAAGTTCGCAAATTTTTCATGGCTCATATTGAAAAAATTTTAGTTCATCCTCAATTAAATATGGAAATAATGTGGATTTTTGCAAATATTGTGAACCAATAACTTTCGATTCTTTCTCGTGATTTCTTCTTCTATTAGCAAGGAGCTCATAATTATTTCTTGTTCGTTGTCATTTATTGTCGAGAAATATTAAAAAACACGTTTATCACCGCAGAGACGACTCCGGAAGCGACTGATGAGAAATTCGATTGGCAAATACGGGTGTAGTAGGAGAAAAAAGAAACAAAATGACCGCGAATAATGCGGCGCGTTCGGTACGGGTCAGTGTGCGCGACAAGAAAAAAAAGTGCGATTCGTGCGGCGAGTGCGGCTCTGGTCAATGTGCGCGTACCTTTATAGTAACTTTTACCCTCAAAATTTCATTCGAATCACTAAAAGTACTTGGAAGGAGATTATAATAAATCGAGGGATTATTAAGACGTTAACACCCTGTAGCTACGAAACAAAGCAGAATCGGAAATATGTTGATATGAAAAATAAATCTTATTTTTACGTGAGGAATCTCCCCACGAGAGATGATACATGTTTTTTAAAACACCCTGTACAATATGTTTGTTACTACTTATATGCTACCGTATGATCGAGAAAAAACGGCGTCAGCGATGGCTATGGAATGAAGATCGCTGTCATTTTATATGTAAATTTATATGGAAAATGTCATCGATGTTCATTTCCCAGCCAACTGGACGCCGTTTTTTTTTTGATCATACGGTACTTACTACATGCCGGATGGTGCATCGTCGTTGGAAACAGGAAATTCCATACAACTTTGCAACCATGCAACAATATTGGCTCCCTTTTATTTTTACAGCTAAGTCGTAAATTACTTTTCTAAAGGTCTGTCTATGCGGAATACACATGCCAAGTTTGAACAATTTTGGACAAGCCGATTTTAAGTAATTTAAGAAAAACTGCATCTATTTAAAACTGAACAGGTAACAATGCAAAACCAGGCAAATGCCAACGTACCTTAAGTTGTCCCATAATTTTGCCAATGTCAAACATATGTCAAATTATATGTTCTAACTTTATAAACTTTTGCATGGCTTTTGTCTCATTATAGGAGGATATATTTTGCCTCATATAACCAGTTTTAAATTACAAAACTACATCTCAGGGACGTATAGTAGCATAGACAGCATCAAAGAATATACCTAGCTAGAAAAACAATGGACTCTGCCATACTGAAAAATGGTCCTACAGAAGTGGCGCCATCTATTGAGTAGGGCTTGTTTTAAATGGATCGAAGCGCGGGCTTTTTAAATGAGCGTATTTATTGAATTTTGCTCTAAAATAATTAAATTTGATTATTAAATCTTATTTTTTACACAAATTCAACAATACTAATAACAAGTATCGTTGTGATGTGCAAAAAATAAGATTTAACAGTATAATTTATAGAATTATTAAATAAAATTAAAGCCAAACATATAATAAATATTATTTATTATTTAAAGTTTTTATTTATAAGTCAAATATTTAAACATCGTTTATTATAATAAAACAAAACCAACGTAATACGCCCAAAAGTTTTGTAAATGGAGTAAATATAAATAGGTACTTAAATGATGGCAAAAATAAAAGACTTACATTATATTTTTAGGGCCACAAACAAAAGGAATTGTCTAATTAAAACACATATAAACAAATTATAGTTTGAAAAACGTTTTGATAATCATTTGATAATATTATGATTGGCGCTATGAAAACCATATGAAAACGACAATATTTTTTGAGAATTTGACAATAGTATGACAATGGCCGTTGGAAACTATGGAAACTACAAAAAAAATCTGATTTAACGCCATCTGGCAATAACTAGTAGCAACTTTGTAACCTAAAAATTAATTGCACTACCACCTAGCGCCTAAGGCTGGAACTATTTTATTTGAAATTTCCGTGGAAACGGTGGAACCGCTTTTGCTATTTCACTTTCCCGCCCCTGAGACAGCATAACAAATTACATTTGACAACGATTAAATCATAGGTTGACAACTTAAGGTATGACATTTGACTGCATTTGACTGATTTTGCATTGTCACCTGTTCAGATTTAACTTAAAAATAGATGCAGTTTTTCTTAAATTACTTAATATCGCTTGTCCAAAATTGTTCAAATTTGGCAGGTGTATTCTGCATAGGCAGACCTTAAAAACCCTATTTACGACTTAGCTGTAAAATTAGTAGGATAGGCAATATTTGAACAGTTCAAAATTTGCATGGGATTTCCTGTTTCTAACGACGCACAGTGGGGCAGGATTCGCTAAATATGTCGAAGAAGTTTGGGTGATAGTGCGCATATATTTTATGAATAATTAACATGTTATAAAGTGACTTTTATCAAAAAATGGTTATTGCTTAGCGGTATGACTATTATACAGGGTGGGTCAACAAAAAAATTACTTTATTTTTCGAAAGTTTAGATATTTTTATTACTTTCATTTCAGCAGGTTATAAAGTGACTTTTATCAAAAAATGGGTATTGCTTAGCGGTATGACTATTATACAGGGTGGCTCGACAAAAAAAATCACTTTATTTTTCGAAAGTTTAGATATTTTTATTACTTTAATTTCAGCAGGTTATAAAGTGACTTTTATCAAAAAATGGCTATTGCTTAGCAGTGTAACTGTTATACAGGACGGGTAAACAAAAAAAATCACTTCATTTAGTTATTTTCACTATATATTAAACTAGAAATTCCAATTTAGGTAGAATTTACTGAAGTTTAAAATGTAGTCTATATTTTTAGAAAATGTTAAATATATCAAAAACCTTACTTTTTAGTCTCATGCTTCTCTAATGAAACTCACCTCAAGTATTATAACTGGTAGTATAGTTCAACCCCAGAAACATGCCTATGAGGTTTTTTTCGCAAAAAAAAAAATTAAAATTTGAAATTTTTGGAAATTTTTTTAGTTTTTAGTCAAAAACATAATTTCTGATAATCTGGCAACAAAGGCAGTAGATTAAATTTACAAGAAAGAAAATCCAGAAAAGATCCAGAGGTTCTCAAAATTTTAGCAAAAAATATTTTTTTTTGAAATTTTCAAATTAAAATAACTCCGTTATTTTAGACTTATTTGAAAAATGATAAAGAGAAAACATGTTTCTTTTATCGAGATCTATCACTCCTTAAAACACTTGCACTTATTTCTGGTAGACCCTGCATAGGGTGTTCCGTTACAAAAAATACAACTTTGATGTGTAACTTTTTTTGGGGACACCTTGTAGAACTGTATATATTTTTAAAAAATGCTCTAAATTGACTTAATTTGCTTACAAAATTGCATTTCAATGTAAACATTCATTCAGACATTCTTCTTGGAGCTTCCGTGTAGTATGAGTAGTATGAGAGGTGCAACCCTGTATACCAAACATTTAAAAAACCTTAATAACGAAAATGTTTTTGCAGTATTTGTGGTCGTAGGTAAAGTTTAGTACGTAAATCTTGTTGCAGAAATATAGTAATGCGCTTATACAATACTACACCCATCATCACACGCCTTGTGTGCAACTTTTCTATTCGCCCGTAATATATTTTTTACAGTACTCATTACGTAATATAGTATTTCATCCATTTTCCATTTTTATACCATATATCCAGAAGAAAATAGCAGAGAAATGTCAATACTTGCCGAAGAAAACTTAGCGAGAATAAATTTACCGATAATTTATGATCAATTTTTCGACTATTCATAGGTTCATTAAACTTAAAATAATTTTCAATGGGGCAAGAACGGGCAAAAATTTTCGTTATAATATTAAATTGTTTGAATGGAGGAAAAATAATATATGTCAAAATCAGGCGGATGTACGAAGATTCATAACTAAACTACTTTGCGATTTTCAAATTTAATTAAGTGGATACAAATTTTTGGCTTACATTATTTCAACTTTCTTGTGTCTTCGAATAATCGCGTAATATAGATCAAAACCAGAGGAATATTAATTTACTTACCCGATGCGAGAGAATAACAATGCCGCTATTAAAATAAATATAAACTTATTATTAGAAAATGAAATATAAAATAGGAGTAAATTGAAAGGCCGGCTCAAGAAAATCGAAAAAATTTTAGTTGACACGCAAAAACAAAGACTATTTCTAAGCAACCACTGTCGATTCAGCGCCTATATTATTATATAATATTCAGCGGCATATAGCCTACAACAATACATTAATTTCATCTGAATTAGGAAGATTTAGTTTTTAATACTTATTGTATATAAATTGCCAATTCTGCCCCAGTGTGCGACGATGCATCACCCGGTATAAGTAATACGTCAGTATCATCTGCAAAAAAAATTGCATTGGAAATAACTATATTGTTAGGCAAGATAAAGCTGACGCGAATAAAAGATTTATATTCGTATAAATCAGTCAACGTATGACATGCGCATTTTATTGCTTAAAAAATAAAGGAAATTTAGTACCTACTGTGCATTTCATTGAAGCAAGTTGATGTTTTTTATATCGCCTTGTTGGAGTTTTGTTTTCACTTTTTCATATCAGCCAACTACGAGTTATCCAATAAAATTTGGAAGATAATAAATATGCTGTTGACCGGATTCAACGCGAAGTAGGCAGGGTTAAGACTCAATCAGGTGAAAATAGAATTGTATCATTAATTGGAAAGATATGCAACTTAATGGGCGAATTCGTGACAAGGCTGATTTGATTTCCCCTTATGTCTCAAGTGCTGTACGGTGGAGACACCAATCGTTCTGCGGTCAACGCATAGAACACTTATTTTCTCTAATTTGGCTAGCGAAGACATATCGAAGACGGTGTGGATCTTAAAGCGGCAGTGTTGCCATATTAAAATGTGTAATATCTGTAATACGTTTGACGAAAATATCTTTGGATGAAAAATTCGTGTTTATGCATTGAAAATTTATTCGTGTTAAACATATATAAACAACAAAAATAAAAATTCTTTTATAGGTACTGAATATGTCGTATGATCGAAAAAAGTCGTTTAGTTGGCTTGGAAATGACGATTATTAAAATTTACCATAATATTTTACATATGAAATAAGAGCGACCTTCATTTCCAAGCCAACTCTGACGCCGTTCTTTGTCTAATCATATAATATTATTTTAAATTGTTGAATGTTAGAAAATCCGTAATATTAACAAACTGTACCCAAAATCCGTATATCTACGGATTAATCAGTAGTTCTGACAACACTGTCTCCGGCAATCACTCTACACACGGGGGTGTCACTTGTATGGGAAAACAGGCAACAGTCAAATTTAAACGTGCCAGGACCAACGACAAAGAAAGCAACATCTGCCAGGCATTGGCTTTCTTTGTCACTCACATTGCTTAAATCACAAGCTTAAATCATGATACCGCGGCCATTTTGTCAACAAAGAAGCTGGCTGGGCTGTCCTGGCAAGTGATTTAAAACAATTTTGCTTTTTTACAATATTAAATTACCATTTGGATGTATTTAATGCGATTATTCAGTTAACTGGTAAGTCAGAAATTACACACAAATACTTTATTCGTAAATACAACTAAGATGTAAACGTATTTTTGTATTTTTAGATTTCAACTCTTGCAAAGACCCGCCGATAGAACTTGCCTGGCAGCGTACCTGTTTAATTAAACGTATTATTTCCTGATAATAATATCAAAACACGTAAGTACCTCTATAATTTATGATGAAAAATGATTTTGATTATGTTTTATATTATTTAAATACTTTATAACCTCAAATAATAGTAAGATCCTTGTTTATATCGCACAGCCCGTTCAAAACTGTATTGTCTTCAAAAAATGTTTACAGAACAAACAATTATTACAAAAACAATGTCCTTTTAATCTGATTTATACCTCAGAAGGATGCCAGTTAAATTTTTATTAAATCAACATTACATTATTTGGCCATTAATATGCAAAAAGGAGCATATTGCTTTAACTTAAATTTTCTTTTACTTCTCCTGACAATGTTCTCTATATTCTCTATTTTGAGTTAGTAAACTTTTGAACGGGATGTGCGATATATAAAATACATAATATATCCAAGGGTATGATCTGATAAAAGTATTTTTTGATGCATTTTTTGGTTGTTTATGCACGTTGGCTTGGTTTATGTTTTATTCAGCTTATATTTATTTGGTATAACAGTTTTTTTTGCCTTTGGAATGGCATGCATTGAGGCTAGATAGTGTTTCATTAGATCATTAAAGGAATTTAAATTAGCATATATTTTTTGTGATATTAGTGTGTTATCATGATACAGGTAGTTGTATCATAGTGCCTTATGCATGTTATTTACCTATTATATACTTATGTATTATCAGCAAATAGATGATAACATACTTCTAAAATGTCTTTTTAATAGTATGTTTATCTTTCCAATTCACTAGTTATTTGCAAAATGTATTTTGAACTAATTTAAGTCATTAATTGATCATCTTTCTTTTTCAGGTTCCGTGATATTCTTTTTCATTGTTAAAAAAATATATATATTTCAATATTATTGTAATATAAATCGCAGCTCTAACAAATAAATGATACTGTTTAGTATAATAATGTGTAATTTATTTACTATGAATTTTCTCTGAAAATAATAAGTCTTTAATAATATCATTGCTTTGCTGTATAAAGTTAATAGACATATTTTTTAATACATTAATTTATATAAAAGTAATAAAAAATATGTTTATTAACTTTAAACAGTAAGTCAGTGATACTTATAAAAATATTTTTTTAAAAATTTCCCCTCTTTTAAGCCCCGCCCCTCCAATTCCCCTCAATTTAGCTAGTACTGCCAGGCGACACCAGGTGGCGTCTGTTTCCATTTTTTAACATGAAGTTAGCATTTCTTTAATGTACCTATTCTCTGACTCTACACGTAACAACTATGGTACAGTCAGGTGAATGACACTTCTTATGGGAGAACTGGCAATGGTTGAAAACTTGACTACAAGCGATTTTCTAGGAATCTTCCTTACCGATAAATTATTGACAAGAGTGACAGATAAAACCTTGACGTTCTTTCAGTATTCCAGTTCATCTCTTTTTCTTTCTAAAGTGTGCGTTGAAAGGAGACAAAAACAATTTTTGGTGACCCATAATTTGTTATTCGAACACCACTTTTCTCCTTGTCGGGTCGTTGACGTTGACTTGTCGCCATTTTATTTCTTTTGTTTACACGCTGCATTTTGCTTTGCAAATTTAATACATAAATTATTTAGGCAAATATATAGGTTTTTAATAAAACTCCTCGGACTAACGTGTAGGTAAGTGTTGATAATTTTTTTTTCATCTTAACATGCTCATTGTCGTTCTCCTGATTTTAGGTGACAGAAAAGGATCATCAAATCAAATTGAATTTTATATTTTCCTTCCTATTTATCCTTCCTAAATATCAACGAGATGAGCCATCGGAAGAAAGGGACCATAGTACAAAACAGAAAGGTGATCTTTTTTCTTTCCACTTCGGATATTGAAATTATTATATACTGTAGTCGTGTTCGGCATTATGCTCTGAGAAATATAGATAAACAAAGAACAACAGATATAAAGCATCCCAGAGGAAAAGAGAGGCAATACCTGTATGTACTCTCTCTGATATTTGTGAAAGTTACAGCAAAGTATTGTTGTAAATGTCATCTTTTTGATCGACCTGAAAACTTCGAGCAAAAAGATGACACTTTCAACAATACCCTGACAGATATCAGAGACGATACAGGTTTTTCCTCTCTTTTCCCCTGGAATACTTTTAATTTATTATTCTTTGTTTATCTAGATTTCTCAGAGCACTATGAACGAACTCAGCTTGTATGTTTGAAATAATCGTCCAGTTGGCTTAAAAATGATGATCGAAGACATTTCCCATATAATTTTACTTTCAAAATTATGATATATCTTTTATTTCTAAGCCATCTATGACGCCATTTTTTTCAGTTTTGTTATAATTAATTTTGTCTCTTGATCTACTTGTAACATTATTCTTTTAATTTTATTAATTTATTGTGGTGAAATTAATTTCTGTTGTATATTTGATATTGATATTAAACATATTTTTAAAAAATGGTGTATTTTTTGTGTTTTTGTGTATGTCATAATTAAAAATAAATGAAGAAAAAACATTTTTATTTTTTTAAACTTCCCGCCATGCGTGACAATTTAGTCCGTAGTTCCTACAAGCGAAATTGGGGGCGCTAGTAGCAGTAGACTTGTCAACAGTGTCAAATTTAAACGTCAATTTCACTTTCCAATATTTAGCAAGGCGCTCGCACTTCTTCTTGTGTATGTGTTTTGTGGGTACAGTATTCTTTATCCGCTGCGCTGTAAACGATCATTAGCGCGCAGCGGCGCAGAGCTAAAATAAACCTCCGAATTCTTGGACAGATTAACGGTAACGCCAGCTACATCTCGGACAGGTTTTGTGCCACGAAATCGCCCATAAGGTCGCGCATCTTCTTATTTCTTCAATCAACAATTGTATTAGGCGAGCACACCAATTGAAATTGAAATATGATGGAGTAAAATGACTAATAGATGAATGGACCAAATCTAGTTGAAGTAGTCCTGCCAAGTCCATTTTTGTATCTTTTTATTTGATTTTCCATTATTTATTATTCCTCCATCATTATTTTAAGGTGGATTTTCACTAAACGGACTTAATTACAACTAGTTTTGTTTACAAAAACAGAAACATGTTTTCAGTTCCGAAAACAAACTCGAATTGCATCACACGGACTGAAACCGCGTCTTTTACTTTGGAAATGTTTCTTACATCAGTTTTCTACTAAACGAACTAAAACACAAATGACAAATCTGTGTCTATAGCATCTTTGGTTCCATAAAAAAGTAGGAAAGTGATATTCATAAACGAGAAACCCGATAAAACACACGAAAATGGGACACCCTGTACAATCTTTACCAGCCGCTACCCACCAAGTCATATTGACAGCCGATACAGCCCAAATAGACAAACACGTTAGGTACACAACCGTTCGTTTTAAACATCCTGATGGGCGCACCCCTCGAACCACATGGCCAGCCTCTAATATTTCCTTTGCCGAGCTCAGACAGTCAGTATAAACTATTTCAGAGATATTTATGTCTGCCTTTCTTGCTTCAGCGACTAAGTCGGCTGTTTAGAAGAACCTGGATTTATTGAATTTGCCTTAAACTAAGTTTCTGTCTAATAAATAACATCGGAAAAAAGTGTGTTGATGTGTTCTTGTTAAATAAAAAAACAACTGTAATAAACACGCTGGGTTGATAGCATGCACAAGCGGATATAGAGGAGATGTATTTACTGTTATTTATAGGAAACAGCTTAAGAGCCCATTTCACTAGTACGAAAAAGTAGCAAAAAAAGCGTTGGGCATTTAACGTTTTAGGTACTAACTAGCTAGGTATTTTTACAAAAATGAAGAAGGAAATTGTAGATAAAGGATTATACTATATCCGTATTGTAGTACATTTTTATATAACTTCTTTATTTTTAAGGTTTTGATGGTCAAACATCAACAAAATATTCCTTATGTTTGGACTAAATTTTCTCGAAAATAAAGATATAATTTAAAATTCCGTTACAATACGGAAATAGATTGAAGTTTTTTGATTACAGAGATATATAATATATATGGTTTTGTAACAAATTGCTGGCTATTTTATGGCAAACGCTGAAGCTCTGCAAACCTTAATCAAACCATAATCAAAGCACGTGTGTTTGGAATTTTGGGTGTGGCTTAACACGACAGGAAGATTTCTGGATAATCGGAACACCCCAATTGCGATGTTATAGTCGGAACTAAAAAAAAATTATTATTAATTAAAGACTTGTAATTTACGTAGCAGGAGACACCATGCACGGTGTTTCCTTGCTCTGTCTTTCGTATTCCTCCTTCTTTGAGTAACACTTTGAGTAACAATTGAACTTGAATGGATAAATCAGTTCACTTCTGATCTTTAATATCTACGCCTGATGATCATCAGTCTCGAAAATCAGTACTTTCATTAGAAATCGAAAGATAATGTTGAAATTGTTGAAACAACCCATATAACGTTGGAACTTAAAAAAGCGAGGTCAAAAACTACCTACACCACAAACGGTGGCTTCAAAGATTTAAAAAACTGTTCAAATAATATCGTAACCTCTGTGGTGGGTTCATTACTTAAAAAACCCTGGGTATTTTTTTCCATAAATGAACGCGGTTCAATATTTATCAGTTGATTGTAGCTGGCGAATGATTAAACATGAGGAACTCTAATATCAGCTTTTGTGTACCTGTATAGCTTGGGCATTGCAGAATATGATTCCAAAGCATCATACTATTTTACTAAAAGAGCCTCTTAAGCAAGCTGTATTAAAAAAAAACAACAGAGAATTACAAGTCCTTTTAAAAGTTCGTCGACAAAAGATCTTGTACTTATGATAATAATACATGTATGATGTAATATTATTACATAAATAAAAATATTTTTTTCCACAATATTTGTTAATCGGAATAGGTCGTTACAATTAGTTGTTCCGATTACAGAGGTTGCACTGTAGTTTTAAAAATTTACTGATAAAGCACAGTCTGATGCCTTCTGGTAAAACTTAAGCTTAAACTAAAGTTTAAATTTTAGTTTAAACTGGAGATTTTTTGTTTAATTCTATTTTATACGTGTAAGTTAAATAAGGGTAGCTAACTTCATGAGAAACTCATTTATCAATATTTTCTTTTGAAACTTTGTCTTGTTTTAGCATCATTATCATTTGCATTGAGTTTGTTGGCGGCGTAAATGGGTATTCTTTATAGGTACCTATATGTTTCTTCTATAATAGTTTGAAATGTGTAAAAAGTTAAAATAATTCATCAAAATTCAAATATTTCCTCCATGTCAATAAATTCAAATTAAATGGATGAGATGAAAACAAGCCAATAATCAGTCGGCATATAGGTACATGAAATACAAAATTATTGAAGTTTAACCTGATCCTGTGCACCCTCCAACTAGCTGATTTAAACTTTAGATTGCAGTTTACTACCGCAACCCATAAACTGACTTTGGTAGAAAGCCTCAAGGATACCTCAATATTAACCCGTACCTATAAAACTGGCCCTAAAAGTCAATTTCATCTCATTTGTGTCAATAAGCTGCAAAATGTAAAAAAGTTAAAACCTGCAGTATGTCCGCAACTCACAAATACTCACATACAGTTAAGGTCATTTCAACTGTCTACTGTTATCTCTTTTGGAAAATAATAATACAGATTTCTTTCCTCGAAAAGCTGGTAAAATTTCGTAGCCTATACATTGCAATCTATAGATGTCAACGTACTGTTTTCGTATCTATTAATTTCTACAGTTAACAGTTACATTACTGGTAAAACTCATGGCTCAACGATCTCGGCATTACATACCAAGAGGTTTCTATCGGCCGAGTATTATTTTATATAATTGGAGGTTTAAACAGGAGGAAAACTGAACTTTACTTTTAACATTGGAAATGTTTATGTTCGTATACAGGGTCCGGCAATAGTGCGTCGGGCATCTGTAGCTCCTAGAATAAAAAACTTGAGAATTTTGTTTAAGTGCAAATCTAAAGTATGTACCAGGATGTATTTCAGGAAAATATGTAAACTTCTATAGGGTGGCTCAAAAATGTGTCAGTGGACCTGGATGATTTTTTTTAAATGTATTTTTGGCTTCCTTTCTGATCACTTTACATAACCCTAAGATATGAATAAATATATTTCGATAGTTTCAGAGATATTAAAAAATAAATCAAAAATATATATTTTTCAGCCCTTCTTAAAAAATTATTAAAAATACAGGAACTGTTCTGAAATCAAAAGTACATTAGGTATTTACTTTAGATGGTCTGTTCTTACTTTGCTATAAATATGGTAATCGTAAATCATACAGGGTGTTCAATATTCTACGCCAAACTTTCTAAAATATAAAATATTTTTTCTTTGTTTTTTTAAATGGGACTGAAAAATATACAGGGTTATTATTTTTTTATTAGATCGAGAGTTAAAAAATGAACATTTTTTGTATTTAGAGTATTTCAAAATTTTTAACGGTTTCGCAGATACACGCAGTATTATTTCATATGGCGCTGTCAATGGTAAAATACGAGAGAAAAATCATTGGGTGGCTTTGATAAAAATTTACTGTGGAAAATGCCATATGAAATATAAAACCGCAAATATCTGCGAAACCGTTAAAATTTTTGAAATACTCTAAATACAAAAAATGTTCATTTTTTAATTCTGTCTACTGAAAAAATAATATACAGGGTGTTCCATTTAAAAAAACGAAGAAAAATTATTTTATATTTTAGAAAGTTTGGCGTAGAATTTTGAACATCCTGTATGATTTACGATTTTCATATTTATAACAAAGTAAGTACAGACCATCTAAAGTAAATACCTAAAATAGTCTTGATTTCAGAACAGTTCTTGTATTTTTAATAATTTTTTTAAGAAGGGCTGAAAAATATATATTTTTTATTTATTTTTTAATATCTCTGAAACTATCGAAATTTATTTATTCATATCTTAGGATTATGTAAAGTGACCAGAAAGAAAGCCAAAAATGCAATAATATACAGGGTGTTCCATTTAAAAAAAATCATCCAGGTCCACTCACACCTTTTTGAGCCACCCTATAGAAGTTAAAATATTTTCCTGAAATACATCCTGGTACATACTTTAGGTTTGCACTTAAACAAAATTCTCAAGTTTTTTATTCTAGGAGCTACAGATGCCCGACGCACTATTGCCGGACCCTGTATGTATATTTACTTAATTTCAAGGTATCTGCGTGAAAAATCATAACGTTAATTATGTTTTATATGTGGTGTTATCATTTCCAATGTCTCTGATGGTTGCAGCGATTGCGAAATATGTGAGTTTTTTTTTATAGATTTAAGCCTAATGCCGGTTCCACATTCTCGCTGTTGCTCGGCGAGAAAGCCCGAGAACGAGTGTGTAGATGGAACCGCTCGCTTTACCTCGCCTTGTCTTTCCCGGCATCGCCGGTGCTCCGTCGAAAGCAATGACTAAAGAATATAAGGACATGTAACGCCCCTATACGGGCTGCAGGAGAATTTGTGACCTTTTTTTTTGTTTTGGTGGCAAACAATCAATCATCATTTGGTCACCAGCGACAATTTTAGCGATTTTTAATAGTTTGTGTGTAGTAAACTTTGTATAAACTTTAGTACAATGGTGATTATTATAGTTGTTCAGCTTTCAAGTGTAAAAGCAGCAGCGATAAGAAAGAGCTCAAAGAGCCAGGAGTTACGTTCCATAGGTAAATAAACGGTCCACTCCAACTTTTTAGCGTTTTCTTATTGAATTCGATAATTATTCTTCAATTTCAATTAACATCTATATGTACTTGATATGTGCTATACGTCGATACTAGTTTTGTACCTTTTGTTAACATTTTAATACGTTTTTTTCGTAATTAATTAGGATGATACACCATAGGCGTAGTCAAAACAATTATTAAAAAATATAAATATTGCTTCAAACAGCTAGGTTAAGAAAAATATGCGCCACGGCACTGTTTGGTGTCATCGTCACAATTTGCTCTCGGGTGTTATTTGTCCTTGGATTCTTTAGTTATTGGTCGAACGTCGGTTTTTTGGGCCCGAGTCAAAGGTGCTCGCGAAAATACCGAGGATGAGCGAGCACAATAGTGTACGTTCTCGGGTTCTCGCATTAATACGCATATTACCGCGAGATTTCGGTGGGTTCAGAGGTTGTGTTGTGTTGTGATATAAACAAAATGGAGTGGAATAATGAAAAAGAATTCGTCTCGCGTTCTCGCACGGATGATGGATTTCCCGGGGGAGTTCACAACTGCAACTGAAACATTCGCTAATTTAGCGAGAATGTGTATGGTCGTACCCGAGCACGAATTTCTCGGCCGAGAAGCTCGGCGAGACACAGCGAGCGTATTCGGACGAGAATGTGGAACCGGCATAATAAATAGAAGTTGACCGAAGTTGTCCTTGACACATTATCCTTCGCTAAATTCAAATTAAAAACACAATTTAAAACATTTACGAATTCATTTTTATCTGCATTTTGCAGTGACGGCCATACCAACAGGTATGGTAGGCATTAAGATCGACAAAAAAAAATTTTTTTTTAATTTTTTTAATTTCACTCAAAATGAGTTATTTGGGTCATAAATGACCTAAATACAAAATATTTTCATGGTGTCCATCTGTAACACGACAATTCAAAAACCGCTAAACCGATTTTAACCAAATTTGGCACAAAAATACTGTGGCACCCGAGAATCTGGCCATTAGTTTTTGATCGGGTGGGGGGTTGGTAAGGGGGTATGGGAGGGGGTTAAAAATTTAAAAAAAAATCGTATCCAAACCAAACTCCAAAATTACAGTTGCTAGCGAAACGCGGCTTTCAATTAAAGATTAGGAATAATATTTGCAACAAAATTTGTAATAACATCAAAATCAGTCAAAGTCGCAGTTTTGAGATTTTTTCTGGAAATAGTCATGACTGTCTTAAGTCGAGAATAAAATTAGTACCATCTATTGTCATAAGTACTTATTGTAGAACAAAATGTCGGTAGAAATTTGGAATGAACTAGAAAATAAATTAAGGAAGGCGGAAGTTAGCTTGTACAACGTTCAGCTGTTTCAAAAAGGTATAAAACAGCCTTGACTCTAGTTTATCTTTTGATATTGATTAGTCCTCGGGAATAAAAATATAACCTGACATCAGAAGAAACTAGTTCTGCACTAAAGTTTGCCCATTAAATGTATTCAAATACCGGATTTCTGGCACTTCACAATTTCAAAATAAATCTCTTTCATTTAGAAGTGTAATGGACTGGAAAAACACGAAATAACTTCAAAAATCGGCCCAACATTTTAATAGATGAATAGATATAAGGGATATGTGTTATATGTTATAACTTTTACAATTATTTTTCGATCTATTCAAGTATTTAAACGTTACAAGAGCAAGTGTAACTTTGTGCTCATTAGATGAATAGATATAGGGTATATTTAAGACTGGAATACTTTTTATAGCTTGATAGGAAAAGTTTTTATAATTTTTACTGTTATCTTTCGATTTATCATAAGTTTTTAAACAAGTTGATTATTTTGATTTAAATCCATGATTAAAATAAAAAATCCGTTGATTTAAATCAAGTTGATTTAAATCATTGCGCCCTGAAATTAACAGATCTTATCTATACAAATAAAAATTTAAATTAATATAGCCCTGTCTATTTTATTTCCTAGCCCTGGATATTTTATACCCAAGCAGAAAAATAAAAGGATAATTTTTACCATAACTCATGGTCCAAATTCCTCAAACTTAATAGGTATTTAACATTCTACATATGAACATCGGTTTTTATGATTGAAGTTAACTACTTTACATTTTTATTACCCACAGCCATTGACACATTTTTTCAATTATCGTTTATAATTTTCTCATTGGAAATGTCATCGATGCGATATTTGTTTATCGCGTTTCAATAACAGTTTATATTGGAATTAAACACTAAATCTGTAGGCCAAAAATCTGGTCTAATATTATGTCCAGTGGCGTCCGTGTCCTCTATGACATCACCAAGTAAAAAAAAACATCCAAAAGAAAATAAATAATATTATGTATGTCATAAACAGTAAATCTCAAGTTCAGAAAGAAAGATATTTTAAAGTCTGTCGAACGAGAGAATACATGACAGTGACAATTATTATTGTCTGTCATTTTAATTCACAAGTAAAATTAATTTTTCCGAGAATTTTTCGTTGTTTTTTGGATTTCGTCTCTCAAGAATCTTCCCTGACTCGTTAGACTCTATAGCTTGGTTAGATAATACTCCAGTACTAAACAATACACAAAAGCAGTATTGCTATACAAATGTTCAAAAATTAAAGCTTCATTCAGAACCTCGCAATTAGTGGAATAAATTAGTGGTTTCAATTAGCGTAGAAGTTTCTTTCTTTAATTTCAATGTAAGCATTCAGAACGTCAGAATTAGTGGTGGACATTTTCAGTTAGTAGAAAAAATTGACAAATTTTTAACTTTTCTACCAATTATACTTCAAATTTTGCGAGAAATGTCATTTTGGCGTTTGATTTATCTTCCGTCAAGAGAAATTGTGGTTAGAAATCAAGAGTTGATTGTTTTATAAGCTAAATATTAGGCTTTCTCTATGGATACAACAGACTAACGCAAGCTGTTGCTAGGATATTCTATTCATTTTAATTGTGTTTTTTCAACATTGTGAATGATCGTAAACTAAAAAGTCTAAAGTGTACTTGAAACCACTAATTTATTCCACTAATTGCGAGGTTCTGAATGAAGCTTAAGAATCAAAAACTTCTCGACATAGGCGGCGTCAAATTGGCTAATGCAAATCTGACGCCTTTTTTGAAGCCATATAAAAATTAAAAAAATATAAATTTAAGGGAGCAGTGATTTACGCCCCTCTCACTCATTCTATATTCTAGTGTTCTTAATGGGTAAATGTTCCAACTATGTCAAAACACTAATTCCCGATCGATCGCCGAAGTTAAGCGACGCTAGATGATGTGGGTATTTCGAC
Source organism: Sitophilus oryzae (assembly GCF_002938485.1). Taxonomy (NCBI): domain Eukaryota; kingdom Metazoa; phylum Arthropoda; class Insecta; order Coleoptera; family Curculionidae; genus Sitophilus; species Sitophilus oryzae. The sequence goes on along the minus strand of NW_022146347.1, from coordinate 2,026,152 downwards.
GGGTGAACGTACCAAGGAAAGAGTAAAAAAATGAAACGAATTGTGCACTGTTCATTTATACCGGTTAGAGGCCGGATGAGATCGGATATCTCGTGAGTAGCACTAGAGTCGATTTAGCACTGTCTGAGTCGGTCTTTGCATGGCTGAGGACCGCGGTTCGAAATCCACACAAACGTTAACTTATATTTTAATTTACATTTATATCTCTTTAAATAATTATGTGAAGGGCTAAACAACTAAAAATAAGAGGGTATTACAAAAAGTTTAAACACTGATACAATAATAAAATGTACAAAGCGCACGGTATCCTTCCAACATATACCGTGTGTTTTTCAAAAGTAGCTCACCCCTATAACTTTTTATTTTTTCAGATATAAAATCGAGGTTTGGTATGTTAGCATATGACATAAATCAGGATTGCTTCACGTACCTATTCAATTAATTTCGGTCACTTCCTGTTTCACCGGAAATTACTAAAACTTTTGATTTTTAAATGGTACCGTCGGTATTTTTTTACTTATTTCTTAGTAAATGACATTCTAAATAGAATAACATATTATATGTCAACTATATTTTAAATTTCAGTCTATACAGGGCCACAATCAGGGTTGAAAAAAATGATGATTTTTTAAAAAAAATCGAAAAAATCAATTTTTTTTATTTAAATCAGATTTTTTTGATTTGAATTCAAAACAATATTTAAATCGGATTTCCAAATGACTAAGACTTATTTCCGATTAAAGTCCCCTCCTAAATGGCTAAATCTTTATAAATCTGCCCGATACCGATAACATTAACAATTCTACGGCGCGTGTCATTTTTCCACATCGGTCACCAATATATTCCGCAAAAAAGTCGCTCACTTCAGATCAAAAGGATTTTTTTTTCAAACATCTCAAAAATATTAACTTTTGTCATTTTAACGCCTAGGCATAAAAGTTAAGTCTGTTATGCCTCGCACAAAAGTACAAAAATATATTATTAAATTGATATTAAGTGTCAAATTCAACGAGTGTACAAATTGTTGCTCGATTACTGTTCATATTATTTGCAATGTTTGAAATTGATTAAAAAATTATTTGTAATATTTTAAAAGAAGTAGTATGCTCTATCAGGAGTAAAAATGTTCTTTTTGTGCCTCCCTGTAACGTCGGAATAGCTTTACGATGGTCCTTCAAAGATACAGCATCGTCAAAAAAAGTATAATTTTTAAAAAGTATAATTTCATAATAAAACAATACACTATTGTTCGGAAATAGCCTTAAGTCAAGAATGAAATTAGTATGTAGGATCTTATGTCAAAGCACAAAAGTGTAAAGTACTTACTGCAGATCAAAATGTCGGTAGGAATTTGCAAACATACAACTGTTTCAAAAAAAATATATACACATAACACATTTTCTGACAACTATTATAGATTCTCGGAAATGAAGATACAGTCTCTATATCAGAAGAACCTAGTTCTGCTCTAGACTTTGTGAATGATATGTATTCGAACAGTGAATTTTTGTCACTTATACATAAATTTTAAAATAAATCCCTGCGTTTAGCGGTCTAATGGATTCACACGAAATCACTTTAAAGATCGATCTAGCATTTAAATTGATGAATAGATATTTTTATATAGTTTTATAACATTTACAATTACATATTTTTCGATTTATTATCTGTTATAAAAATATTTTTTCTAGTTTTCTAGGACACCTTTTTGATGACTTTTACAGTTACTTTTTGATTTATTATAAAGTTTCAATAAAAACATTTTTTTTTATTTAAATCACATGATTACAATTAAAAATATCACTTGATTTAAATCACGATTTAAATCATGATTTAAATCATTTGATTTAAATCATGCCAACCCTGGCCAATATAATGTAACGACAATTTGACTCGAAATACCAAGTATGTTGTACCAAATTATTGGTAAAAAAAGTGCTTTTTCCAAATATGCTAATGAGACATCCTCGTTCCATTTGAAAAAATTGAGTTATGATTAAAAATACAATTTCATCATCGTATAACCGGCCAGGACTAGACACGAAAAATATTAGACGATCAAATCTATTTTTCCCAGGATCATTGATGAAAAATTAGTGGTTTTAATACAACCATGACGCTTTAGATTGAAATTTAAAATGCTATTTTTGCAAAATGCAAAAAAAATTAATTATAAAAAAATAAAGTTATAAGGTTGAGCAACTTTTAAGACGCACCCGGTATAAATAAAACTGCCAATATTAAAACGTTTTTTTTTGTAATTTTTATACTGGTCTCTTACCACATTCGCACTATACTTTCTTTGAAAAATAAAGACAATAGGTATTCACACAAAATCACAAACATTAAAAATTAAGAACAAAATCATCGTTTATGTTTTTTTTTTTATTTTAAAAAAGAAAATAAGTAATCGCTTACCGACTCCATGCTCACAAAAGTAAATATAAACTACACTCATTTCTTAACGAAAAAAAAACACTACTTCTTAAAACAATTTAACTAAGATAAAGATAGTTTCTTTGTTGATATGATACATCGAATTTTCTCACTTGTGTCATTATAATTAATGTTTAATTTCAATCGACAGAAAAGAATATTTAACCCCGCCGGTATTCAGTCGACAGTTAACATAAACTAACGTGAAGCAAAGACCATAAGTCAGAGGGAACAGCAAGAGTACTATGGCATTCTCAGTGGCGGCACTGAAGCTTGTCTGTAAAGTGTTGTTTTACCTGTATAGATATTTGATAATATGTATAAAGGACAAAACAATAAAGATATACAATTGAGAATGTATCAAATTCTTATTAAATGAAAATTATCTATTACCAGTAAAATAAGTACCATACGATTCCGACATTAGAGTTGTCTTGGAAATTAAGATCATTTCATATCTCGTTTTTTATGTAAAATCAGGAGTCGCTAGAGGACAAGGAGATTGGAATTAGAGTCAATAGAGTCTGGATAAATAACATACGATATGCCGATGACACAGTTTTGGTTGCGGATAACATGGATGATTTACAACAGTTGGTTAGTATGGTAGGAGAATGTAGTCAAAGAATGGGACTTGCCATTAACACAAAGAAAACAAAATTCATGGTTATCACGAGAGAAGTGGATGAGTTGAGAGATGTCAGCTTAACATACGAAGGAAAATTCATAGAACGGGTCGAAAAATTCAAGTACCTGGGAGCTTGACTTCACGAGGACTGGTCATCTGACAGGGCCATTAAGTGCAGAATCGAGCAAGCCCGGGGCGCATTCCTGAAATTTAAAAAAGTCTTCACCTGTAGCGGTGTCGAACTTGAGCTTCGGTTGAGATTTGTGGAATGCTACGTCTGGTCGGTACTCCTCTACGGCGTGGAGAGTTGGACACTAAAAGCAAGTGCCACAAACAGACTGGAAGCTTTCGAAATGTGGATATACCGCAGAATCCTCAAGATACCATGGACGGCCAAGATAAGAAACGAGGATGTACTTTGTAAGACGTATTAATAGAGAACGTGAACTCTTCAACATATAAAAAGGAGAAAGACCGCATATCTGGGTCACGTCATGCGTAACCATAAATACACATTTCTCGAGGGCAAGATCGAGGGCAGAAGAGGTTTGGGACGGAAAAATGTCGTGGCTGCGGAACATAAGACAGTGGACAGGCATTAATAACATACAGACGTTGATCCACACAGTCAGAGATAGGGAAGCCATGGAAAGTGTGGTTGCAAACATCCATTAATGAATAAGCAGAGAAAGAAGATATGTAAAATAAAATTGGGAATATCATCGATCGTCATTTCCAAACCAACTTGACGCCGTTTTCTTATAATGCCATACACATACACCTTCAAATGTTCGAATTCAAGATCGAAAGGATTATTAAGGTACACTGACCAGAGCCGCACGCGCCGCATCGACCGAAGAAAAATATTGTTTCTGTTACTTTCAATGAAGATGCGCACACTAGTCAGAGCCGCATGGCTTCATTTAATCTATGTTATCTTCTTGTGTCGGTACCTTTAAAAAAAGAAAATTTTTGCGAATCTAAAATTTGTCAACATTCATGGGACACAGGCTACAGAGTAGACTTTAAACTTTAACAATGCAAAAATTATACTATGTGTGCAAAGTTAAATAGGCTGTCCTAATCCAATCAAATATAAATAAATGTATTTATTGCTCAGGCATCTGTAGATGTTAGTTAATGTCTCGGTTAATGTATAACAGTTGATTGAAAGAATTAGGAAGATACGCAACCTAATGTACGAAAACAAGGCTGATTTGATTTCCCCTTACGTCTCAAGTGATGTACGGTGGAGACACCAATCGTTCTGCGGTCAACGCTTAAAACACTTATACATATCATAATATGAATACAAAAAATAATATGTTCAGACGTCATTTGACTAAACAGAGATATAAACCACATAAAAAATACATTAATAAAAAACGACTATCCACCATATTTTATTGACAAAACATTAAACGAAATACAAACCCCAAATCATAGACACAATGATAACAATATACAATATATTATACAACTTACAATTCCATACATACGAGGCGTTTCGGAAAAAATAAGAAGGATAGGAAAACAATATAAGACGAACATCTTTCAAAACACAAAATACACTTAGATCCATTTTATCACATACTAAACCTATGAATACAGAACAACAAACAAAACTGTAATATACCAAATACCATGCTAATGCGATAAATTTTACATTGGTGAAACATCTAGACGCCTAAATGTTCGAATTAAAGAACATAAAGATTATTTAAGAAAGAGAGATTTTCACAAATCTAAGATTTGTCAGCATTCATGGGACACAGGGCACAGAATAAATTTTAATAACGCCAAAATTATCATGAAAGAAGCGATAGCCTCTAAAAGAAAAATAAAAGAGGCTTTTTTAATACAATCTAATAAAAATAAATGTATTGCTCATGCATCTGTAGATGTTAGTAATGTATGGCAATCGCTTCTTTGATTTTAAAGAACATAACATAAATAAACATAACATACCTACGTAAAAATTAAAAATAATCATACAGAAAGTTTGGGGCTTTTTGGTTTTACCTTATTAAGTAATTGTTATCAGGTAGTAATTGTTAATTTTGAAGTTTAACTTGATATAATGTCATTTTAACAGAACGTCAACGGTTTTTGTAGACGTATCTGTTTGAAAAAACTAAAGTGTTCTCGAATAGTTGAATTTAAATATTTTAAATAATTTTTTTCTTTATTCTTTGTTTTTTTTTGCTTCCGACGCGACGACGGAAAGAGATAAACTTTCCGAAACGTTAAGCATTTTTTTGGTCGTTAGGCAAATTTGTATATATGTATACCTAACTTCTGACAAGTAGTTTCCGTTTGGGATTAACGCAGAAGTGTTTACAAAAAATAACTATTTTATTTTGTAGATTTTCTTGCAGTGGCGAAATACCCATATAGGATTTTTTGGAGAAAGAACCTTATTCAAACACTGAAAATAACAGATTTTTAAATAAGAGTTTGTGTGTCTGTACAGATTCCTGAAGTCTTAAAAATATAATCAATATAAAATATTATTTCTTGACATCAAGACATGAGATAAATTTGACACTTAACAGGACATTTCTTATGGATGTTAAAAAAAAACAGAAATAGTTTATAATTTATAACTAACATAAATTGGTCATAAGAATATAGGCGACATTTGCTGCAAGTGACAAACGAGTCGTCACTGGATGGCGTTCTATACATAGACAGGAATTCATGTGCAGATGTGATCTTAAACCGGGGGACACGTGGTCAGGGACAACTCACGTGCCCCGTGTACAACGCCTTTTGTTTGCCCGTTAATTTTAAGATTGACTTTAAAATGAACACGCCCGCCATTCAGGCATAATAGACGAGTATTAAAATATTTTATTATTTATACTTTCGTTCATTTTATTATCTGAGGCTCGATCTGAAGATATACTTAAAATACTGTATTCGTTTTTTAAAATTATATGTAGAATGTACACGGAGTTATTGAAGAACAGTGTTAGGGCTTTTAAATATACATTTATAATTAATATGCTGCGTATTCTGAATACACATGCCAAATTGCAAACTTTTTTTACAAGCCGATTTTAAGTAATTTAACAAGTTGACTGCCACGCGAAGCGCGTGTGCTTCGCGCCGGCCCCTATGCGTTGGGCCCCGCCGCTCATACGTGCTTCGCACTTTTTTTTTGGGTTTCTACACCAAGCCCAGTATCTCAGCGTTGCTTCGCGCTCTAATGATGTGCATATGGGTGACAAATGAGTATGGCCCAGCGAACAAAATATTGGTATTAGCCCGAGCATACATTAAATATAAAGGGTTATGATGTTATGAATATTATTTATGAATGTTATTTAAGATCATACCACAGATTATAATCTTTGTTTTTTCTTTATTGTTTTTCGTGGTTCCAATTTTCGGAATCGGGCACTAGTTAGGTGACTAGTTTGCGCACATAGCACGCCCACTTATGGCCTCTAAAATTGTGCACAGCGCCTGACCGGCACAGTTATTAGAGAGATATCGGAAAACCGAATAGCGTCATCCAGTATTTACGCGTACCTTATCATGGTTACGATATGCGCGAGTCAATTTTTAACGCAACACCCACTAATAACGTTATCGCCTGACGTAATTTGCGGATCAATTACACCAAGCGCTCTTTCTAAATAACCTCTGATAACGTACAAAAATTGCTTAAATGGGCATGTGCGGGTATTTGACAACCGGAGCTCGGCCGGCGAGATCTTTTATTTTAGGTTATGTTTGAATTGTTTTGAATTATTGCTTTAGTTTTATTAGGTAATTTGATATTTAAGTAGCTGGGATTAGTTAAATAAATATGGCCCAAAATATGGATTCCACCTCTTTCAATACTAAAGAACCTATAAAGAGTCTTAGGTTTACAGCAGATGACGACTTAGCCCTTCTCAGAGAATTTGTTGCTTGTTGCCCTAAACCCACTTGCAGACGTTGAACAATAAAGCACTGGAAATAAGCACTTTAGCCCTTTAGTTTTAAAATACCTAGTAAACAAAACAATTTCAAAGTTTTAAATTCAAAGTTAGGTTAAGTTTAAATAGCGGACGCGACGCGATCAGAATTCTTTCCGATCCGATAACTATAAATGAAGAGAGGTAATACCACCTCACGTAAAGGAAATAACACCTGGCCTTATTAACGTCCATGCACGCTATTCGGTTTAGCGATCTCTCTATTACGCTGTTTATTGTTATTTTACACGAGTTTATTTTTGCGCACAGGAAATTTGACTCGTTTGCACATTGTCATAAAAAACAATTTTCATACCACGAATTAGGGGCAAGATTTTTATCTGTATACTTATAGGATACCTAATCTGTGATCATACTATCGATCATTTATTATGCATTTCTGTTGCTTTTTTTGCGTTAACAACTTAAAAAATGTGTTGAGATATTTTTATTAAAAATACTATAAAAATTGGAGATAAACATTATAAGTAAGCGATAATAACATGATAAGTAGCAAAAGTAGTAGAGCTCACAATAAGCAACAATAAAAAATGAAATAAAAACTATTCTTTGGGACTTTTTTTCGAACGATCAGGTTAAACAAAACTAATTTATAATTAATCCTAATAGATAAACTTACAACTACCATACAACAAGAACTAAACAAATAATTTTTTAGAACTACGTGTGCATCGCATGGGGCCTGTATTCAAATTTTGTCTCTGAGGCTCCGCGATGCACACGTGCATCGCATTCAGAACTATGACGCATAAGATAAATAATATTATCATTAAACATTTTATGTGTTATTTATAACATTTTTGACCCATTTAAACAAAAAAACTATTGGGCCCCACATACAAAAAAATATTTACTATTTGGGCAGTCAACGTGTTAAGAATAACTGCATCTATTTTTAAATTAAAACTGAACAGGTAACAATGCAAAACCAGTCAAATGGCAACATACCTTAAGTTGTCAACCTATAATTTCATTTATCTATGCATGCTATGCCTATAATCCCTAGTCCCTAGATGACGTCAAAAAACTGACAGTACCTTTAGAAAGTATAGGGATCAAACAATCCTTATCTCTATAGTATCCTTGGGGATTTCCTATGTTTCCAACGACGATGAAACACCCGGTATATTTCTGGATAACTATTGACTATTAACAAATTAAAATACTATGACCATTATCATCTTAACAATAAATCTACTGTTACTAATTAAAACGACAATACAAAAGTATATTATCAAAGTGAAATATTTCCTTAGTTCATAGGTTAAATAAATTTATATACTAACGGATAATTTAATTAAAATTATGAAATTATTCTGTAGTCTATTTACAAACAGTGATATAAGTATAAGTTACCATATGATCGAAAAAAAAACGGCGTCAGCGATGGCCATGAAATGAAGTTCGCTGTCATTTTATATGTAATATTATATGGGGAATGCCTTCGATCGTCACTACCTGGCCAACTGGACGCCATTTTTTCGATCATACGGTATTATTATGTATTAGATTTTAAATGACTATAAAATAAACCAAAAACATAAACATCAGCTGGGCGGCATAAATTCCATGCTTATGATAATTGTGTGGTTATACAAGTTATAAACAATATTATTAAAAAGTAAAGTAGAGTGCAAGCCAGGTAATGACGCCTAGGGCTTAACCTCGCCAAAATTATCATCGACCGTCATTCCCCAGCCATCTTTGACGCTTTTTTTTACGATCGTATGGTACATATCCCAGTTATAAAATGATTTAAGTGATAATATGAAGAAGAAGAAGAAGAACTGGAAGATAATAAATAATATCATACCCTTATATATGTCTTAAAATTTAAATTATTGCATAGTATAGAATGTTCCATGGTCCATGGTAGAGACAATAAATACACTTTTAAAGTTACACCATACAGTAATCGCACCGTGAAAAAACAACTTCAAGTTACCCTAGAAATGACCGATCGAGGATATTCACCATGTATAATTTTATATACAAATGTCATAATTTCCAAGGCCATTTGACGCCGTTTTCTTCAATCGTACCATATAACTGAAACTAAAGGCTGTACTTAAACTGCCGTTAAACGGTAGCCTACTGAAATGCCGTTAATAGGTATGACGTCGTTGATGTGACGCACTTGACGGCTTTTTAATGCTTTGGTTAAAATAGAGTAGGCTACTGATTAATACATAATAATTTGTAATGTAATGTTGTCCAAAATCCGTCGTGCCTTATTCTGAATAAAATTAACTTGGAACGGTGTATATGTAGGTCGTATATGTTGCCGTTGTAGATTTGAAAATGTATTTGCGATAAAATGTAATATATGGCATTGGTTTTCAGGTTTTTATTGCAAATTATAAACTGACAACTTAAAAATAATACACGTCAACTTAAAAATAATAATGCTACAGATAGCATTCTCTGCAAAACCACAGTTTTGATTTAGGTCGCTTAGTCAATCCTGCACAACGGATATGTCTCCATAGAAGGCATCTACTGCAACAAAGTGACATATGATTTTTCTGCGTGTCATCACTGCACACAGAACAAAACCAACTTTGTTGAAGTCGTTTCTGCTCAACTAGATTAGTTATTTTTTCAAAGGCTTTCTCGGTGCAAAAACTTCTAAAAATCGTAATTTACATTATTAGTTATTAATTTGGTAATTATTAGGTATCGCTAGACTTACCTTATCATGTGGATATCAACAGCCTCATCAAGAACGGCATGTGATATTTCTTCGGGGAGCATTTTAAGGTCTACAGTTTCAAGAAATTTCCCATTTGTGATGTCTCTAACGATGTTACGATCCTTAACGAAGCAATTCAGGATTACATTTTGTTTTTCATGATAGGATTGTTTAGCAAATGCTACAGTACATCTTTTCTTTTTCTTTGGTAGTCATATGACTGTTAAGTCCTGTCCTTTAGGACGTCCTTTATGAGAAAAATAGGTAATCCTATTTTAAGTAATTAATATGTAGCATCTACTGCAAGAAATTCTGGAAAAGCCTTCATTGTACTTTTCATGGTTGGACTTTGAATGAAAAGTCCTCTGAAATTATTGTCTTCGTCTCGCAAAACAGCTACATTGGCACCTGAAAACAGAGTAGTTATTGGGACTAATAAGACGATAATAGAATATTTTAGTTTACCGTATTTAGGTTTAAGTATATTTAAGCAGCCATCTAAGTTTTCTTTTCTTGATTGATCGGATATCTTCATATTTGTTAAATCTTGTAAAGTAACAATTTTACCAGTACTTTCTTGAACTTTTTGCTGTATCATTTTTCTATTGGCCTTCATATTCAAATAATCCTTGACGCTTTCCTTCATGTTACTGGAAAGTTTTCTTTGGCTATCATATTCAAATAATCCTTGACGCTTTCCTTCATGTTACTGGAAAGTTTTCTTTGGCTAGGGTTATGTGCATGTAGAACCTACAAAATATATCTTTTATGAATAAAATACTGTTCCAGCAAGAATTCTAAAAGCATACTATATGTCAACTAATCTGTAAACTTACCTTCGATGTGACATGATTGTGCTTCATTTGAACCTATGTTACCTCGAGTGCTTTTCCCTCAGACGATGCTTTGAATCTTACATGTACTGGGCAATCTTTAAATGTCCAAGACTGTCGAATTTTTTTCCCAGCGCCCTTAAACTTCTTTCCACCGTGATTACATGCATATAGAAGTTGATAATAAATCAAAGAGCTTTCTATTGGTCTCACAATTTTACTGCTTGCAATCGTACGGGCATCTCGTTTCCAAAATGTTGTGTACGTATTTTCACCAAGTTCCTCAATCGCTTTCTTTGCGTCAGCGAATGAGCTGAACCTATCCCCAATTTTCAGCATGCTAATTTCAGTCATGAAAAATAATTAGGTACCTAACTAACCTAAAAATGTTTATAGATAAATTAACAATCAGAAAACTAACTGAAACACTTACTCCATCCTGAACCGATAATATCCAGATGTACACCTTAATTAAAATCAACTTATAGCACTTATCACAAATTGTTACTACAACGATAATGCAAACGCGACGAAAAAAACATACCAAAAGGGCAACGGAAAACGGAACACAAATTGATTAACGGCATTTTATTACGCGACCGTTCGACGGCATTTTAACCAAAGCATTAAAAAGCCGTCAAGTGCGTCACATCAACGACGTCATATCTATTAACGGCATTTCAGTAGGCTACCGTTTAACGGCAGTTCAAGTACAGCGGAAAATAAAACGTTATCAAAGTCACTCGTGTGAAGTTGGCACCCTTTTTTCAAAAAATGAACTGGAATTTGAGAGTTCTGGATAGATTTACAATAGTTCTATAGTTCTTGATAAGTTAGATAAATAGTTCTGGCAAGTTCTGGTTAATTCCGGGAGATATGACAGGGGGGTGCCAACTTCACGTAGCACCCTTTTTTTATCCTGGAACAGTTCTGATAGTGGAAATATATTCTAGAACAAGAGTTCTATAGTTCCTGACTATTCATCAAAATAGTTCTAATGTATTAACCAAGTTATGAACAAAAATAAAATGGCAGCCTGCGCAGTTTAAATCGATTTTCTAGGTAAAAAATGATTTAAAGAATAGTTCTGAATAGAGTTCTGAATAGCACCCCAAAAGTTCTATAAGATGTACTATTTGATTTTTAAAAAATACCAATAATTAAAAATTTCATTGATGCCCGACTCTATAGATAGACATAAAAACCGACTTTACGAAGGAAATGCAATGTTGAAAAACAGTTCTGGTTAGAGTTCTGAATAGCACCCCAAAAGTTCTATAAGATGTACTATTTGATATTTTAAAAATACCCATAATTAAAAATTTCATTGATGCACGACTCTATAGAATAGATAGACATAAAAATCGACTCTACGAAGGAAATGCAATGTTGAAAAACAGTTCTGGTTAGAGTTCTGAATAGCACCCCAAAAGTTCTATAAGATGTACTATTTGATTTTTTAAAAATACCAATAATTAAAAACTTCATTGATGCACGACTCTATAGATAGACATAAAAATCGACTTTACGGAGGAAATGCAATGTTAAAAAACAGTTCTGGTTAGAGTTCTCAATAGCACCCCAAAAGTTCTATAAGATGTACTATTTGATTTTTTAAAAACACCCATAATTAAAAATTTCATTGATGCACGACTCTATAGATAGACATAAAAAACGGACTGTACGAAGGAAATGCAATGTTGAAAAACCGTTCTGGTTAGAGTTCTGAATAGCACCCCAAAAGTTCTATAAGATGTACTATTTGATTTTTTAAAAATACCAATAATTAAAAATTTCATTGATGCACGACTCTATAGATAGACATAAAAATCGACTCTACGAAGGAAATGCAATTTTGAAAAACAGTTCTGGTTAGAGTTCTGAATAGCACCCCAAAAGTTCTATAAGATGTACTATTTGATTTTTTAAAAATACCAATAATTAAACATTTCATTGATGCACGACTCTATAGATAGACATAAAAATCGACTTTACGGAGGAAATGCAATGTTGAAAAACAGTTCTGGTTAGAGTTCTGAATAGCACCCCAAAAGTTCTATAAGATGTACTATTTGATTTTTTAAAAATACCGATAATTAAACATTTCATTGATGCACGACTCTATAGATAGACATAAAAAACGGACTCTACGAAGGAAATGCAATGTTGAAAAACAGTTCTGGTTAGAGTTCTGAATAGCACCCCAAAAGTTCTATAAGATGTACTATTTGATTTTTTAAAAATACCAATAATTAAAAATTTCATTGATGCACGACGCTATAGATAGACATAAAAATCGACTCTACGAAGGAAATGCAATGTTGAAAAACATTTCTGGTTAGAGTTCTGAATAGCACCCCAACAGTTCTATAAGATGTACTATTTCATTTTTTAAAAATACCGATAATTAAAAATTTCATTGATGCACGACTCTATAGATAGACATAAAATTCGACTTTACGGAGGAAATGCAATGTTGAAAAACAGTTCTGGTTAGAGTTCTAAATAGCACCCCAAAAGTTCTATAAGATGTACTATTTGATTTTTTAAAAACACCCATAATTAAAAATTTCATTGATGCACGACTCTATAGATAGACATAAAAACTGACTCTACGAAGGAAATGCAATGTTGAAAAACACTTCTGGTTAGAGTTCTGAATAGCACCCCAAAAGTTCTATAAGATGTACTATTTGATTTCTTAAAAATACCAATAATTAAAAATTTCATTGATGCACGACTCTATAGATAGACATAAAAATCGACTTTACGGAGGAAATGCAATGTTGAAAAACAGTTCTGGTTAGAGTTCTGAATAGCACCCTAAAAGTTCTATAAGTTGTGCCAATTGATTTTTTTTAAATATTAATATTTAAAAATTTCATTGACTCCCGACGTTATGCAGTATGTCCCCGGATTTGAGGAAAATGCACTTTTCATAAAAAGTTTTACTTGTTCTTAAATGGATAATCCCGTTCATACTTTTCCAAATTTCCATACCGTTTTAGAAAAAAAAATTAAAAAAAAACATGGAAGTGTTATTTAATTTTATCTAAGTCCTAAAAATCAAAAGGCATTTCTATGATAAATACTATAACTTCGACTAAATTCTTTGATGGATGGTTTTTATAAATTTTGATTAACGTCATATTTTTTGCTCTTTTAAAATATCACACTTTCCGTAGTATTGTACTAAAAAAGATTTGTGCTTCTTTAACATTTCAAAACAGCAAAAAATATGGCTTTAATTAAAATTCTATCAATAACAATCAAAGAATGAAGATGAAATTACATTACCACAGAAACGCGTTTTGATTTTTAGGATTTTCCAACCATATTTTCATGTTTTCTTTAAATTTCTTTAAAACGGTATGGAAATTAGCAAAAGTATAAACAGAATTAACTATTTTAGAACAAGCCAATATTCTTATGAAGAATGCATTTTTCTTTTTTCTTAAAATAGGTCTCATAGAGGTTGACTTTAAGAGCAAAAAATAATATTGAGTAATAGCAAAGTAATAGTCAGACTAGAGTTTTTAATAACAGAAATTTTATAAAAAGATGGAATTACTTTGCATCTATAAAACTTACTATGATATCGAAAATTTGGTTGGCTCTGATTGATTCTAAATTACGTGGCAATAAAACTGATTAAAATGAATGTTTATGTAACGTGATATATTAATTTTTTCCTCCGTAATAGAAACTTTGGTAATAGTTAAGTTAGGTTTGTCACACTGGATATCGTTATTTGGTGTATGTGTAACTCGACACCCAAACAAAATACAAGGGCGAGTTGTTCAAGAACTGGCCGATTCGTCCTAATATAAACAAAGCCAGAGAATTTATTACAGAAAGACTGCGTCTAAAAAATACCATGGGTTTATAAAATATTGAGTCGTTATAAATAGAATATAAAGTATAGAAAGGTATTATACAAAGCATTCTTGGTAAGAACGTACGTATTTTTTAAGGTTAAATTTGCGATTTAATTATTTTGCACCTTTTGAGATTAAATTATATTTTATTTATATAAATTTGAAGCTAATAAATACATGTAACTTTGCATTCGTACAATTTGTATTCTCTTGTTTTTCATATAAATATCAAAGAATTTTAATTAAAAAAGTTGTTACATTAGTTTTTATTTTATGTTATGAATATTCTATATGCATAAATATAAGTTTCATTACCATTGGTCAGAAAAAAGTAAAAAGTATATATTCTAATTATTAAATTTTTATTAAATTAATAATATTTATTTTAACTGATCTTTTTAAGAGTTGAAAATTTACCAAAAAAATATAATTTAATGAGCCTTAATTTTAAATTTTATAATATATTTAACTTATTTACTTAACAGTTGAAGTAAAAATACTTATTTTTTTCTAATTTTATTATGCGTAATTTTAGTTGTATCATTTCAAAGTAACTTTTCACCCCCCCCAATGGCATTTCCTCCGTAAAGTCGATTTTTATGTCTATCTATAGAGTCGTGCATCAATTATTTTTGTTCATAACTTGGTTAATACATTAGAACTATTTTGATGAATAGTCAGGAACTATAGAACTCTTGTTCTAGAATATATTTCCACTATCAGAACTGTTCCAGAATAAAAAAAGGGTGCTACGTGAAGTTGGCACCCCCCTGTCATATCTCCCGAAATTAACCAGAACTATTTTTCTAACTTATCAAGAACTATAGAACTATTGTAAATCTATCCAGAACTCTCAAATTCCAGTTCATTTTTTGAAAAAAGGGTGCCAACTTCACCGAGTATCAAACTCAGCTTGAAAATAAACATCGCTGTCATTTTATTCCTATGTAAAATTAAATGGTACCTAAATGTCATAGATCGTAATTTCTTAGCCAACTTGACGTCATTTTTTCTATATAATAGGTAGTAATAGGTACAGTAGGTAGGTACAAAATTTCGGTATTTCAGTCGGCTTACGGAATAATAAGAAAATATACCGTATGATCAAAATTTATGTATTATCAAGTGGGCTATGCCTTTGGTATTTTAAAAATTCTCAAGTTATTTCTCATAGAATTATTTTTATTGTTTCAGTCATCAAACAAATCACACATGATCATAAAAGTTTTTGATCATATGTATTGTACCTATCTTTGTATTGTACCCATTGATATGCTCATGGTCCCTAGGTAGGTATACCGGGTGGGTCTCAAAATGGCTCACCTCTATAACTTTTTTTATTTTTTCAGATAAAAAAACGAGATTTGGTATATTAGTATATGACATAAATTAGGATTGATTTACGTATTCAATTGATTTTAGTCACTTCCTGTTTCACCGGAAATGACTACAACTTTTGATTTTTAAATGGCACCCTCCGTATTTTTTACTTAATTCGATAGAAAATGACATTCTGAATAGAATGACATAAGTATCTATATATAGTGTGTGATACTAAATTATTCGGAAAAGTGTCTTTTCTAAATATGCTAATGAGCCACCCTCGTTCCATTTGAAAAAATTGAGATATGATTAAAAATACGATTTGGGCATTTTAACCGGCCAGGACAAGACACGAAAAACATTAGACGATCAAATCTATTTTTCCAAAGCTCCTTGAATAAAAATTAGTGTTTTCAATACAACCATGGGACAATGGCACTCTAGATTGAAATTTAACATACGATTTTTTTTTAAAGCGAAAATGTCAAAAGTTGACATATGTCATTCTATTCAGAGTGTCATTTTCTAGCGAATAAAGTAATAAAATACCGAGGGTGTCATTTAAAAATCAAAAATTGTAGCCATTTCCGGTGAAACAGGAAATGACCAAAAATAACTGAATACGTCAATCAATCCTAATTTATGTTTTATGTCATATACACATACCTACCAAATCTGCATCTGGAAAAATAAAAAAAATGTTATAGGGGTGAGCCATTTTTGAGACGCACCCGGTATATAAATACAAATATAAGGTTAATACCTAGTGTTTACATAAGTTTTTTAAGGCATTATACCAAATATTCGATCAGAAATATCGGAATGTTTATTAAGAATATTCGAGTACCTATAGCACTAAAGTTGAAATCGAGGTTTAAATATTACTCCTGCTTGATAACTGAACATAAAAATTATTACTCACAAGGCATATGGTAGTAAGTGTATATAAATAATATAAAACAAGATATTTTTTTCAGAAACGTTAATGTCCAAAAACCTAGAACAGTAAAAGAAACCCATCGTTTCTAAACTGCGGCCTTGAAACAAGTACCACATTTGATTTGACGAAAATGTATTCAACTGAAAACCTGTCCAGTAGACCGATAAATTCAAAACCTCGTTTTACATTTAAAAGGAGAATTACCAACTATTACTGATATTATGGATATGGATACCATAGGCACACCGGTTTATTCCCATTTGTTAAAAACTGCTTTTCCACTGATGCTGTTGAACAAATAGTACCTAGAAATCAGATTTATTACCTGTTATATATGTTTCTTGTAGCTTGGTAATCCAAACACAACAAAATTCGTAACAATCACAAGTTTATCTTAAGTAACACATAAACAAACAAAACTATATCAAAAATGTTTAATGAAATAACGTAAACAACGAACGATTCAATTCGCTTAATACGCGTCGTGTTAAGTTAACCTTTGCCGAAGAATTCTAACTAAATTCACAACGGTTAGCTTTTTAACATTCCAACTTTCAACAGTCAACAGGTGTCCGATATGAGACGGCCAGTAAAGCTTTTACGTAAAATAGTGTCACGATCTAGCAACACTGTAAATATTTAAATCCCTTAAAAATTGATTTATTGTTAGACTTTTAGAATATTCTAATAAGTATCTTGGAATACTATTATAAACTAATTGACATACCTTTAATGTATTTAACAAAACGATACAATAAAACTAAATCAATTTCATAATTATAAATGAATATTGACGGTAAATTATATCAAGAGTGTTTTACTGGTTACATATCTAATAAGCTATGGTTTAAATTTAAGTACAAATGGAAAATTATTTTCTCTCGAATCTAAAAATCTAAATAGGTAACTTAAAAAAATTATAAACACAAACAGATATGTTTTAATTAACACGGGGTGTAAAAAACTAGCGCGCATAGATTCAAGGATTGATTACACAGTTTTAAAAATATAAAACGTTATCCATATTTTTTTGTGATTTGACCTTTCCCCAGAGTACATATTTATATTTCTATGATAGAGTACATAGTTATTTTGATATATAAGGTAGTCCAAGATGCAAATAATATATATTTTTTCAAAACCAATTTACACCACGTTAAACCAAACATCCTAGGCATATAAACAAAAATAAAATTGGGATTCATGGTAGGACCGTGGTAGGACATAGCACTATAAGAAGAAGAAGTGTTAAAACAGTTACTCTACTTGCAAATACTTTTGTAGCGGTTGTATTCATGTTGTATTTTTTTATCCCCTACGCATTTAGAAATAAATAAATTTAGTAAATACACTACCCTTTTTTATCATTAAACTACAATTTTTACCAGAAAAAATATTTAAAAAAATGAAAACCTTATTCTTGAAAAAGGAATCAGTCCCCCTAATTATTTTTATACTGTGATATCTACAAGATATACCCGATATACCTACTTACAACAAGCTTACAACATAAGTAGTCATAGTTCTTTTCGCAAACTTTGTTGTCTTATCAAGACAGCGTACATCAAGTGATAAACTGCACAATCCGGCACCAATGAATATTAATATATTGCTGGTTGCCTAAAAACCAAAACCTATTACCTATGAAAATCAAAATACGTTTAAATAAAATTTTATTTGATGAAAATAAATTCTATTTTTTTTCGAAATTTGAATGGGCAATGGCGCTATGGGCTGTAATTTTCCTTATGCCTATTGCTTCTTGTGTGTAAATAAATTCTTTACTACTATGTCTAATTATTCTGTTTCAATTAGGCGTTAAAGTGTTTTAAAATAGTCTGGTCGTCCGTCGTCTTAGATTTTTGTCCTTTCCTTTGAGAATTCTGAGATTTTTTTGTTACTATTACCTGCCATATAATTTGGAATTTGGAGTAGGTATTCTCATACCGTGTGATCGAAAAAAAAACGGTGTCCAGTTGGCTTGGAAATGACGAATTGGTGATATTGATGACATTCACCATATAAAGTTACGTATAAAATGATTGCGATCAAAGATACTGCGATCTTCATTTCAGAGCTATCGCTGACGCCGTTTCTTTTTGGATTATATTATTTTATTTATATGCCACCTACCTATTGCATAGAATAAAAATAAAACTTTGCCAAATATGATTTCTAAATTTTAATCTTAAAAGTTATTTAGTTAAATTGTAATCTTAAGTGTTTGAAATGTTTTTTACATTGTGTATCATAACATCGTGCATTAAAATTATGCCCTCATTATACCATACCGTATGATCGAATAAAAACGGCGTCAGCGATGGCTATGAAATGAATATCGCTGTCATTTTATATGTAAAATTATATGGGAAATATCATCGATCGTCATTTCAGAGCCACCGCTGACGTCGTTTTTATTCGATCATACGGTACATAACTTTGTGGTTTGTATCCTTTCTTTGTCTAAATTCTTATATTTATTATTTTATGGTATAAATCATAAAATAATAAATACAAGAAGAAGTGTCAAGTCAATGTTAAATTATGGAAACAGCGTGGCTGCCTGGGTAACTAATTTTCAGATATGGCGGCTGGGACATTTGACATGACATAGACACTTCATTGACATGACAATTTCAATTTTATGAAATTTATTTCCGTTTCCGGTTTTTAATGGCGGGCTGTTCAGGAGGTTTAAATGAGGGTTAATATACTTTTTATTTTTTTCGAGTAGTAAATAATACAACAAAATTACTCAAAAATATTTATTTGGAATTTAGAACAATGTAAATATGCAAATCAACACAATTAAAGAGCTATAAACCCATAAACTACTGTATCAATATCAAAATATTTAAATAACATCAGAGATGCTGTGTTAAAGTGAATTAGTAAAGTAACAATGCACTGACTTACAGAAACTTGAAGATAAATAAATGTTTTCACAGCTTCACGGGCGTAAAACTAACTGGAAGCAAGAAAAAGACAACAGGAACCCACGCAAAACCTGGAATCAAAAAAAAAAGATGTAAAAAAAACATAAATATAGGTACATAAGACTGTTGTGAATTAAATCAAACAGGACTTGAATGAAAATAAAATGAATAAAAAATATGATACATATACATCTAATACCTCATTTGTATTTTAAAAATAATCTACATACATAGCATTATTGCTATGAAAATACATAATAGCCTATAAACAAGGATAATAGGTACCTATGTGATATGTAATTACGCATTTCTGTTCATCTTGTAGATAATTAATGTAGGCTAATAATAGTTCAATAATCATAATTTACCTTGTGTAACTTGCTTTCAATTACTCAAAATCACCGATCAGTCTTTAAAGTAGAGATACGGAAAAATCCTTGGTAAAGAATATCCCAAGATCCTTGATCTAAAGTTAAAAAAATATAAAAACAGTTAATATATTACCTATTTTTACATATATGGCCCATACGTACTACACGCAGAAACGTCGATTTCATCATTTTCTTCATGTAATTAATACCATATATACTTTATTAAAGTGTTAACAAGGAACTTTATATCAAAAAACATCTTTGTACTTATAAATTTCAGCCGAAATATCATAAACAAACTTCCAATCAAATCTAAAACGGCAAAAATTTAAATGGCGCCCGACCTTGCCAGAGGCCTCGGGAGTTGACACATGGCTGACACACAGACAAAAGAAGAGGACGCCGACGTGCATAAAAATGTTCCGTAACTGAAATTGACAGAAATCATATAGAAATTTTCAGATTTTTGTCTAGGACAGTCTAGAAGGCCATGCTTTCTGCCTGGGTAAGACCGCGCCAGAACTGTTTCCAATTTTCCCGTTTACTGTCACCCCCCTGGTATAAATTATGAATTTTGCGGCATAATTAATTTATTTTCTATGGCCTCTGCTATCGCCAATGAGCTATAGCATTCAGCTTCGGTCGGTATTTTTCAAATAGATTATAATATATTTGGTATTCTTAAATAGTTTTGAACTTAACTGGTTTTGAAATACCGTATGATCGAATAAAAACGGCGTCAGCAATGGCTATGAAATGACGATCGATGACCTTTCCCATATAATTTTACATATAAAATGATAGCGATCTTCATTTCATAGCCATCGCTGACGCCGTTTTTATTCGATCATACGGTACCTACCATGTACCTACCATGGTCTCTGCCATGGTACCAAGATGGTACCTACCCAAAGACCTACCCTGTGGACCTACCAAGAACCTACCTATGTTATGGAAATAAAAATATTTATATTTTTCCTACAAATCTGGGGTTTTTATAGCCAGGAATTTCAACTTTATACTTTGTACTAATCTTCTCGGTATTTCATAATATTTTAAACCTAATCCAATCTTTACGCTACTCCACTACTGTATTTTTATAGTGTTGGGAAAATTCGAATTAAATAATACGACTAATTCGATAGTAAATTAAAACTAACTAAAGCCGGAGTCTCATGCATCCGAAATCCGATGGTACGACATCCGAAATTTGAAGTTATCGTGTGAAATAAAAAAAGCCTGTCACATACATCCGAAAGTTCGTTCCGAAATTTGACAGTTTTAACATTTTTCTGCTGCGCTGAATAGAGATTCATGTCATGTTTTATTGGAGAAACACTTATAAAAATAACTTCCTCGCCAAATATCCCGAAATTGCCCACTTCCCACTAAACTTGTTTTTAAAAACAAATGTTTTCAAAAAAAGTGAGGTTAAAAAAACACACGATATCGTACAAAAGTTAAACAAAATTTAACTTTATACGACGTCGGATGATTAGTTAAAATTATCGGATAAAAATTGTTGTCAAAATATTTCGACCAATAGGAGCACCGTCGGATCGTCGTGTCATCGGATTTCGGATGCATGAGACTCCGGCTTTAAGCCGATTTTGACAACAATTTTTATCCGATAATTTTAACTAATCATCCGACGTCGTATAAAGTTAAATTTTGTTTAACTTTTGTACGATATCGTGTGTTTTTTAACCTCACTTTTTTTGAAAACATTTGTTTTTAAAAACAAGTTTAGTGGGAAGTGGGCAATTTCGGGATATTTGGCGAGGAAGTTATTTTTATAAGTGTTTCTCCAATAAAACATGACATGAATCTCTATTCAGCGCAGCAGAAAAATGTTAAAACTGTCAAATTTCGGAACGAACTTTCGGATGTATGTGACAGGCTTTTTTTATTTCACACGATAACTTCAAATTTCGGATGTCGTACCATCGGATTTCGGATGCATGAGACTCCGGCTTAATTCGAATTATCTTTTTCGATATATCGAGATAAAAATTAGTAGTATTTTATATTATATCTGTGGTAACCGAATTACAAATGAACATAAAACATAAAACATAACCTCTTATGGACAAATACGAATATTAGTAATTAGTATAGTACTATTATAAAGGGAATCGGCAAAGAAAGGAACGATCCGATATAGAAAAATCCAGAAATCATTGTTATTTCCTATACCACGTAGGAATAAATCAGTTTAAGTGAAAATTTTCATTTCGTTCAGAACTAAAGAATACTACCATTATTTGGTTCATTTCCATCTCACCCAAATTTCACCGAACACTAAAATTAATTTTCTTCTTTTATCTAAATAATTATTGATTGCAACTGATAAAATAAAAAGAAATACGAACCGCACGTAAACAAGGACTTATATCGTTTTAGAAGAAGCTTTTATTTTAGATATGAGCTTTTCAATAGGAATTGAAACAATCATAAACTCGGCACTTTTAAATTTAAAACTTTAAATTATGGTTTAATTTATTAAACGGCTTCGGCACAGTTAATAGAATACATTGAATAAAGAATATTTTTTTTAATTTTTTATTCAGTGATAGAATATAGGTATGGCAATGGTTCAGATTTGTTTAAAATAGCCCCTAGACGAGCACTAGCTGGGACGAATTTATTTTTGGGTTAAATTTATAATACTACTAAATAATTCGAATTATTAATTCGATTGTGAAATATGAATTATTACTAATTATTCGATGGTGAAAATAATTCGATTATTCCCATCACTAATTTTTTATTTTTGTTCTGTTTTTATTTGACGTTAGGTCAGGGTTGCCAGATTGGGCGACTTATCGCAGATTGGGCTACTTTAAAAATCATTTTGGGACACATTTTATCTTTCTGCGACTAGTCGCAGATTGGGCGATTCTCAAAAATTTTCTGGGATTTTTTGGGCTACAAAGGAAATATATTTTAGGTTGGCTTCTTCTTCTTCGAAAGTTGAAATGGCCCATTGTTGCTTGGGGCAACGGCATAATCGGCCAAACAAACTACAACCACAGAATATACACCATACTACAACCTCAACACCGAGACGTATGTCGATTGCAGAGATATGGAAGTGGGAGAATGAGCTTCGACGAGTGCGCATCAGGTGCGCATCCTTTGAATAAGAAGACTAAAGCTTGTTTCATATAGACGCGAATCGCGAATTGCGAAAAGCGATTCGCCAAAAAATATTCGCAAAATTTGGACCTATTTCATACAGTCGCGAATTTTTAGGGACATTTCATTTTTGCTCCACTGAAAGTTACCAAAAAAAAATCATAACCTGAGATAAGTTAATTTGTTTTATACATATTTATTCGTGTTTACGATCTTTATTTTATATTTTATAGCATACAATATGAGTTTAAATTTGTTTAATAATTATGAATATCGATTACGATTGTGGGATTGGAATAGAATAAGGTGTAAAATTGCCATTTACTTATTGTTAAAACGTAGAAGAGAATGGGTTTATAGCACAGGTTTATAGGTCATTTATGGGCCATTTGGGACATGTGAAATATTCAAATTTCGTAAGCAACAAGGTGCTTGTCGCAGTTTAATTCAAAAAATAAGGAAGAAAAATGAGAAAAAATTTAGGAATTTTCACAGATTGTCTGTATAGGAGTTTGATAACTTGGTTGAAGTTGAAAAATTGTCGCCATATATATCAAAAACATATTATGTACGAGAACCCATTTCAACTGGAGAAATGCTTTCAGTTACTTTGCGGCAGCGTCGTCAAAATAATCGATAACCGGATCACAACACCATTCTGCGCAAACGCGTACCTTAAAATCGCGCGAATATTCGCAAAAAGTTGAAAACACTTTAACTTTCCCGCCCCCCAAATTTTAAATCTTGCGAATCGCCAAAATCTTAAAATTTCTGACAGCGCCGCCATGATCAGTAAAATTGGACCAATGAGAGCAGTTTCGCAAAATCGCAATTCGCGATTCGCGTCTATATGAAACAAGCTTTAAGGAAGGAGCATAATGCTATCCATGTATTCATGCATGGTGGGCGGAAAAGCAACCATAAAAGCTCTCTAGGGTGGGGATCCTTGACAGTTCTGTTTGACGATTCATTTGACACATTTGAATTTGATTTGAAATTTTGTGGATTTGTCAGTCTTTACGGAGCTTATTTTATGTTATTTATTATTTATTCTACTACTGATAGTTGTATAAAGGCAGTAAATCTAGATGGAAATTGTGGCAGAACTTAAATTAACAGTGACACTATCGCGATTTATCGAAAAAGACTCTAAAATAGTTAGTTGTGTAGCGTGCGGTAGATCTCGGCAAAAATTGAGTGAAATAATGGAACAACTTTTCGCTAGTAAGTGACTATATAATATACATATGTGTAGTATACCGATCATTTATGAAATTCACTTAAATTAACTAAATTATATATTTTTCTTACATTTTTAGCTTCTATTTATTACTTGTCAAAGATTAGATGTCAAAGAATTTAGATACGTTCATAGATAAATGCAACAAGTTTAGATTGGAAAGCACGTAAAAATTTTAGGTCGCGAAATTATTTTGGGTCGCGACCGTTATACGCGATCTGGCGCTGCTATAGCGGTCGCTAAGAACAACGGCAAACAAAAACAGAAATAATTTTCTCTTGTCAAAGTCAGAATCTTCAAAAATCATAATAATCTTTCAAAATCTAAACCGCTCTCATTAAAAAAATTCCGAAAAGTGTTTATAGCGTCCATTTTCAAAGTAATAGTTCCTATCTTATGAGTTTAATTCAAGTTTTATTTACTCCAACCGGTGATAATTGTGAAAAAGTGGCATTAAAAACTTAAAAAGCTGTGCTGTAAACTGTGAACTGCAAAAACCATCGTGGATCGTGGCATAACGTCGGTTTCCAATGTTTCATATGTATTTCATACATGCGTCCTTATATAAAATAAAGTTTCTTGTAGCCAACACAATGTCTTTTATTTATAAAATTAAACTAAAATAATAATAAATTTGAATAAACAATATTTGGCGATATAATTCCGGAAAAAGCCGAACCGCTCCGAAATTTTCAAAAGTTTTGGGTCGCGACCGTTGCAAGAATAGCGCCAAATAGTGTTTACATTGTCCTTATGGGCACTTTCCAATCTAAACTTGTTTCATTTATCTATGGATACGTTAATTTGACTTACCTGCTTCAGTAGCGTATCGGATGTTTGTGGTAATAAATACTTATTATAACTTATCTATTTTTATTAGAATTATATATTTTTATAACAATTTTAATAACTACCAACATTTATTCACAACGTAAAATAAAACAACAAATTATTGAGTCTACCCCACGTCTACCCTACATCACAGTTTTACATTTTTTAAATAAAATTAGAACGACACTGATAAACCTGAATTTAAGTCGGCCATATTTGAGGCCCATCGCGGTGTGTGGCGGTGTACGTAAGATTTTTGATATGCTCCTTTTAGTCTTCTTATTCAAAGTGCGCATCCAAATTTTTGTCGACGGCAAGATGGCAGACATCTTCCAGGTCTCGCTGTCACTTCCCCTCTTTAATTGACATCTGTTTGTTTTGTTTTGTTTTGTTTTTCGTTTGTGTTGTTATCTAGTTAAAATTTATTATTATCTCAATTATTCTAAACACTAATTCAAAAAGGATTGTTGTATATTCATAGTCATTCTAAGAAAGCTAATACGCCGGGAATAATGATTAGTTTTCATGTGTAAGTTTATACAACATAATTGTGTTTACAGATGATTCAAAACTGTTTATTTTTAGTTTTCCTAAAGGCGATTTGTAAAAATCGTGATTGTAATTGGGAATGGTCAAAAATAAGTGTATGATGTGGCCATTTAAAGAGGATGTTTTTATTACGTGTGGAGGAAGAAGATACTTGGAATCAGTGTTCGTGCTTCTGTAAAACAGTGCACTCTTATAGTGTCCATGAAAGCACAAGTTCAAGTGTACCAGAAATATATCAAATAAGATTGGTCCTTACTTGACAAGAAGATTATTTGGAGGAAAAGAAAACATAAGATAGGGTATTTTAATCGAACAGCGAAAATTTAACACTTTTATTGTAAAGTTTGTTGTAGGTAGTTGTAGTTTTGTGCTAAATATTTCTAACATTAGCAGCAGCCGTGTTCAGAGTGTCAAGAGGAGGAGAATTCAGTTAATTAGATTTATGCACAGTTACAGGTATGAAGGCTTTTTCAAACATAGTATCGAGTTCTATAGTCAACATTTTTAGTATTCCTACAACTGTAAAAACAAGGAACATTGGACTGAAAAATTGGCAAGATTTATATAGGAAGAAGGGGTATTATGCCAATAAGAAAATTAAATCTGTAGGCAGAAGTTTCTTATTTAAAAACTGTTATGGGGCATATATTAATTTGTATCTGTGCCACAAATCACTGAGAAAAGTCATATAATATTCATAATTGTTAACAAGATGATATTTAAAAAGTGTTAAAAATGAGACTATTAGTCATGAAGCTTACAATGTTACTTTGTTTCAATATTACACTTTTATTCTTGTAAAATCTATGATGAAGTTCAAAAGCATTTTGCAACGGCCTTAAATTGTGAGTTGTGAGCCAGGATTTATAGTAAAGGTATTTGATGCAATGAAACTTAATCGGTACCTTCCAGTATGTATTTTAGTAAGGGGATTGTCAATCCCATGTTTTTAAATAGATAAAATACAGGCCAAAGTTGACAATATTACAGTTGAGAAGAAACTATTTTATCTTAAAAAAAAATTTCTTAAAATTCTGAGATCATATAATCTAATTTTCTTAATAATAAATTAGGTATATGTACATACAGAATTTTGTTATGGACAAATAAGGATCGACAAGCTTCTTTTGTGCAAAAAATAAATGATTTTTTCTAGTATTACGACAAACCATAATGTGTTTTACAAACTTACCGGTAACAGTTTTTGTTTATAATAAAATATTTAGGAATAATTTGGGTTGTTTATCAATATATTAATGACTTGAATTTTGACAAATCGAATTTGTATCAAAATAATTTTACGAAATATAAAATTGATGTTCTATTACAAGATTGAGTTTTTATTGTCGACAAAAACCAGGATAAATACTAATAATAATACCCTTAATAAAATCAATGATGTTTATGTATTATGAAAATATTTGTTAGAGGACATGTTATGTAACAGTTTTTGAAACATAATTTGAAGGGACGAATAAAAAAAATAAAACAAAAACATATTTTTTCTAGGTTTATATTAAAAATACAAGGTAGATAATCATCAAAAATAATTATGAACCAAATGTTTTTTATGAATATACAACTTGAACAAAAAGTTGTTTAGAACAATTTTTACCAAATTTGCAAAAATTTTAAATTGAAACGCGTAATTCAGTACAAGTAAACATGAAATATTGTAAATACTTATTTAATATCATTTCGAGTGTTTTACGACGAAAAGGTCATCTGTCCGTAGCGTCTTTTGTCAGAATATTCGTATATTTAGTGTATTATATACCAATATTGTACGCAGTTTTGAAACTGATAATTAAATAAATCATATTAATGTTAACTAACCATAATGAATGATAGAATTTCACTAAATTTAAATTGCCCCCCGTATGGTTGAAAACAGCAAATTGATATTTGATTACTTATAGATTACCACCTATATACAAAATGACACGAAGACCTGGAATATGGCGCCCAACTTGATTAGACCTTCTGCGCATGTTGACGCTCATTCTCTATCCCTTCAATTTCTCTGGTCGATTGTCGATGCTTCTTATGATCTTCTTAGCATAAAAAAAACTTTAGCCATAAAATACCTATGTCAAAGAGCCAAAGAATCACCCCCTTTCCTATGCCCCTTTCGTTTGTATATGATACCGTATGATCGAGAAAAAACGGCGTCAGTGATGGCTATGGAATGAAGATCGCTGTCATTTTATATGTAAATTTATATGGGAAATGTCATTGATGTTCATTTCCCAGCCAACTGGACGCCGTTTATTTTTCGATCATACGGTATTTAGGCACTGCCATATTAATCTAAATATGCTGTTCAATGATCATAATATTATATTAACCAAAATTTAATAATTATTTCTCTTTAGTTCTTCTTTTTCCTTTTACCCCACTCTTCAAAACAGGTTTTTTACTGCTTTTTGGCTAAATCTGCGACTTTGGGCTATCTTAACAGCTGCCTTTTAATAAAGCCACATAGAAAAAAAAACGATAAAAGAGTCATGTATTATTTTTGATCTGCGATTTTGGGCTATTTTCAAGGTTTGGCAAAATCTGCGACATTGTTGACATTGGGCTATCTTCAAACTTTGACCTATGCTTTGAGTTCTGCGACACGCGTCAAATTTCATCTGGCAACCCTGCCTTAGGTTATCCGATTTATAACCTTAAATTTCATAGACAAGAGAGGCAAGCGATCAAAAGATATAACTGAAATTTGAGGTATAATACGTAATTATTACTATTAATAATTTGATATGATAAATGTGGGTATTACCTAAATGTGATGATTGTGATGATAAAGATTTGTGTATTGTGCAGAATTGTGTAATTCCCCGAAATTCTTGCATTGGAGATTGGAGCTGTTCTGTGGATTGGAGCCTGTGTTGGAGCTCTGATTGGAGGAAGTGTTATATTTGTCTAACTTTCATTGGTCGCAGTTACCGTACTCTGTTGGTCGTACAAATCGTGTTTATAAATATACATTTATGCACCTAATTTGGCTATTTTGCTGATTGTGGCAATTTGTGGGGTGTGTAAGTACATGGTGTTTCTAGCCGTTTCTAGACATTGAGTAAGTATATTTTGTGATCGTGATCAAAGAGGTCTTGTCTAATTTTGCAAAGACCAAGTTGACTATTGTTTGAGCTCACCTTGTACTTGTACGGCTACAGAATTTCACAATACTAATTTAGTGAATAGTTTTAAGTGATCTGTAAGTACTGGCGGCACACATTCGAATATTTCTATAGTTTTATTTTAAATTTTCCTTCGCACACTTCACTGTGGCGTTGAGTATTGAAAAATTTCAATCAAATCTTTATAATTTGTTCTTAATACCTAGGTATATTTTATTGCACACATGTTATAGACGTCTATGATCTTTGTGCCTGCACTCCGTGCCTGCACCCCGTGTCCGCTATCTGCTGATGTTTGCGAGTACCGGCAGGTACCGGAGTCAGAGACAACTACCAGAGTTGTAGGCCTTGGAAACAGTTGAATGTCGGGGTTGTTGATTTTCGAGCGTCGGAAAATGATGGTTGTCAACAGTTGTCAAATTAGTGGCATAATTAGTGGAGAATTATATATGAATTATATTTGATTTGAACTATCATAACTCTGATCATAATTTATTTTAATTATATTAATCTCCCGATTACACACAGTTCATTATTTTTATGAACTAGGTATTTTATAGAGTATTTTAGTTCGTTCTGAATCTGCAATATTCTTGTTATCTACTTGAAAATTGCAGTGCCAATAATGTCATTAAATTATATTTTAATTTTGTGTACATATTATTTACAAATCAATTTATGTTATAGGTAGATCATACAGAGGATTTTTTTTGGATTTACATTTGAATATCAAAGTAGATCAAAATGACAGAAAATAGTGATTTTAAGCCCAGGAATTATCAAGTGGAATTAAGGGAAATTGCTATAAAACAGAATACTATTATATATCTTCCAACTGGATCAGGAAAAACTTTCATAGCTGTGTTAGTTTTAAAACATTTAAGTGATAGTCTTTCCAAGTAAGTATATTTGTAAATTTCTCCGTTACATTTAATATGATTCTTAACTCTGGTCTAGACTATGGAGTGTAGAGGTAACCTAACGTGTCCTAATGTGTAAGAGGTGTCCTAACCTAATCTCTAGACTCCATAGTCTAGACTTAATATTTCACCTTACAACCTGTTCAGTACAACCTATTGTGTATGAATGAAGACTGAATTAAGATTGTCTAGAGAAGCCTTCAGTTCTATCATAGATAAAAGAAAATAATCTTCTATTAAGATAGATATGAAACTTAATAGTAAAATTTTGGGTCAAAGCGCCCTTCCGTGTTCTTAGTAGAGACTACGTTTAACCCAGCGCCTTCGCCTTTTCTGCTGTAAATATTTTTTATGTTTATTTCAAAGGATTTAGTTTTAAAGTTACACTGATATATTAGTATATCAGAGTAACTTTAATAAAACATAAGAATATATATATATTTTACAGTTTATTAAATATAAATTTTGACTACAAGGTAGAAAGTAAATCACAATATTTGATAAAACTTATACCATTTTTACAGTTAATAAATAATAAAACTATTTCTGACTATGATATTTAAAATTTAGATAGATAGAATATTAAAAAACATACCAGAATTTGCAGACGCACGCCCAAATTCAATAAAAACCAAAATTTTTCCTGCGAAAATCGGGCTTTCTTCACAGAAAAGGTATTTTTTGATTTATCAACAATCATTGTCAAGTTGACAATATACAGGGTGTTTTCTAATTAGTCTAAAAAATTGTGGTGTGATTCCTCATGTGTTCTTAAAACAATTTTTATATAACCATTAGGTCTAAAGTACTTCCTTTCTGATCTACAGGGTGTTAAAAATTAAAAAAAAATCCATATTTTGCTTAAAATAAATTTATTTTATGGGTACACTACTGCTTTCTTAAAGAAAATATATTTTTTTCTTGGCTGGCCATCCTTTTTCAACAAAATTGATCTTTTGAGTTTTTCTTGTTCATCAAACGGTTGCCGAGAAAAACATAAATATACTTACTAAGAGCCCGCCGTAAGCCATTTTCTAACGATTTTTTATTTTTTAGATTAATTAGGAAACACCCTGTATATGCATATCACAGGCAACCAAATAAACTAGTAACCTCTAAAAATTATTTTTCCTAACACTAGCGACATACCGTGTTTTTAGTGAGTACTAAATTATTTTATCAAAATTTCACCATAGAAGTTTCCAGTCAATGAGTTCTATACAGTTTTCTATTCAAACCTTTGATTCAAACTGACATGCAATCATTATGTCTAGACTTTATTTTAAGAAAAAAATTAAGTATGTTGCTACATGGCTTTAAGCACAGAATATCTAGCTACGCAACAGAAAAATACTCGAAATGAAAGAGCTAAAATTGCACAAATAGAATACTAGATGGCGCGACAATATCATAATCAGAATATAATTAGAAATTTTGAACTTTCGGTTTTGGATCGACGGCTCGTCGACGGCCTTATAGCTCGGCTAAATATGCACAGTTGCCAGATTCAAAAAGACGTGAATTGGCATCCCATTCTTTTTATTGTATATAATTCAGTATGTGTTTCTTTCTATTCTTCTTTTCTTGTCAAATACACTTATATTAATTATTCCTTTGGCTATTAAAATAGTTTGAAGTATATTATTACAAAACATATACATTTTTAATATACACTATACCTTATAATGTTAACTAAGAAAATACCTTTAATTACCTTTAAAATTAATAATATACAGGGCGATTGATAGTGATATTTATTAATGCTGGAACGTTAGTAATGAAATATAAGTTTAATAATAATGGAAATTATTAAAATGCAGTACAAAAAATGTTAACTGATTAAAAAATACTATAATAACAAATTTCTTCCGTTTGCCACTTTATTTATATAGACCTAGGTAGATTTTAAAAAGTGACACAGGTACAATTAATAATATATTAGTTCGGCATAAAAGTTGCTGTCACGACATCGAACAATAAATTAAAATTCGTAAAATAAATTAAAATTATTAATTAAACAAATCTTTATAAAGAAACGCAAGTATACCAAATTTGGGCCCAATCCAACTCCAGGAAATGATATCATAATAGTGTACTATATTATGGTACCACTCGATATACTTTAAGGTACCATAATATTGCAATGTCACCGAAGATCCGTAGTATACAAAATTTAAGAACAATCGAACGGCCATGAAATGGTATCGTAATATGGTACTATATTAAGGTACCACTTTATATACATCATAGTACCATCATATTACAATGTCACCGAAAATACGTAGTATCCCAAGTTTAAGCCCAATCGAACGCCATGTACGTAATATAGTACTATATTATGGTACCAGTTGATATGCTTCATGGTAAAATAATAATGCAATGTCATCAAAAATACGCAAGTATATATCAAATATGAGCTCAATCGAACGCCAGGAAATGGTATTGAAATATGGTACTATATTAAGGTACCATTTTATATGCATCATAGTACCATCATATTCCAATGTAACCGAAGATACGTAGTATAACAAGTTTAAGCCTAATCGAACGCCAGGAAATGGTATCGTAATATGGTACTATATTATGGTACCTCTTATTATGCTCCATGGTACCATAATATTACAATATCACCGAAGATACGTAGTATCCCAAATTTAAGCCCAATCGAAGCCATGTACATAATATGGTACTATATTATAGTACCAGATTATATGCACCATAGTACCATCATATTACAATTTCACCGAAAATACGTAGTATACCAAGTTTAAGCCCTATTGCCGCCATGTACCTAATATTGCTATGTCATCAAATATGGTACTATAGAAGGTACCACTTTATATGCCTCATGGTACCATGATATTACAATGTCACTGAAGATATAGTATACCAAGTTTAAGCCCAATCGAACGCCATGTATCGTAATATAGTACTATATTATGGTATCACTTGATATGCTTCTGAAAAAAACGGCGTCCAGTTGGCTTGAGAAGGACGATCGATGACATTTCCCATATAAATTTACATATAAAATGACAGCGATATTCATTTCATAGCTATCGCTAACGCCGTTTTTCCCGATTATACGATATGAACTTGGTATGAACACAATCAAACGTCAGGAAGTGGTAGAACTATAATAATAGTTCTGTAGAACAATCCTTATTATATTGTCGCCGAATTACAATGAAAATTCAGGATTTAATTATACAATCAAACGTCAGGAAGTAATTGTAATTTAGCTCATAAGATTTAATTCCAACTAACATGGCAAACTGAAAAAAACAGCTTTGATCTATTTTAATATGTTTAAATGATGTAGCAAATTTGAAGGTAGGCTTTATCAGGAAGTATTACGATATGAATTACACAATGGCAACACTGCACAAAATTCTTTTAAATTTTGTTTGTAGAAAACTGTTTTCTTTTAAATTTATTGCCCTCTATTATGTAGTAGCGAAACTACCACATCAAAATATCTGATTTGGAGACAGGCTTTTAAAGCCTGTCTCCTTTTGCTTCCTACAATTTTATACATGTAACGAGGCTTCTGTTGCGTAGCTAGATATTCTGTGCTTTAAGTAACAAATAATATGCTATAAATTCTAAATTATTGTAAATTAAATGATAATTCCTAGTTTTGGATTTTACTACTTACAAAATACAAACTCATTGTTTAATAAATACCTACTTACCTAGGTAGTTGTTTTCTTGTTACAAGTTCGTTTTTGTTACCAAGATTCTATAAAATTTCATTTCCTCATAAAAAAAACTCATAATCACTTATCAGTCAAGATGTGTTTGGTGTTGTAAAATGCTTGAGAATTTATTTTTAGAGAACATTCTCTGACAACGAATTAGAATAAATGAGTAAATTTGTAGAATTGGAAAATCAGTTAGTTAATTTTAAAATGTTTGCGAATGTTTCCTTGTTATAAATGGTAACATTCTATCTATTACCCTAGCTGTCTTCCACTTCTTACCTTCTTATGATTTTCTTCTGTTCCTATATATTTTGCCTGATTTTAATTACGAAACACGGTTCCTGAAAAATATTTGTCATTATTGTCACCAAACTGCCCCAAATTAACCTGTGCAAAATACTGTTTTTTTTTCTGGTTCCTTTGTCAATTATGTTGCCCAATCTTTTTTTTTGTCGAAATAATATAGTACTTCTTTAAAAACGACCTAGGTTTTTCGCCATTTTGTTAAGAATCCATTTCACTAGTCCGAAAAAGTAGCAAAATAAGCGTTCGGCATTTAACGTTTTATATAAAACTGGCTAGGTATTTTTACACAAATGAAGAGGGAAATTAAAGAAAAAGGATTAGTTTAGTTTAGTTTATTTATTAGTAAACATACATACAAGAGAAGTATTTTTACAAGTCAAAAAAAATATATATATATAAAATTATAAAAATTGATAAAAATTTAGTTTCTACAGTTTTTTTTGTTGTTTTTACATTGCATCATTAATACACAAATTTTACAAAATAAAATTTATACAATTAACCAATAGAAAATCATTAAAACCTTAAAATTAAAACAAATATGTATGTCAAATATATGTTATAAATGAACAGATACAACACACAAACACTAACATAGACAAAACAAATGAAATACAGACTAAAGCTGGAACTGAAGTACTCCTCAAAAGAAAAAAATGCATTAATCACAAGGTAGTTTTTGATTTCTGTTTTGTACTGATTAAAATTAAGAGCCTTAATTCTAGCTGGTACCAGGTTATAAAACTTTATGCTCAAATATCTTGAACCATTCTTGGATCTCTCAAGCCGGCAAAAGTCCGGTACAAGATTGCTATTATTTCTTGTTGGGTAGCTGTGAAAATATTCATGTGACCTGTATAGATCAAGATTTTGCTTGACGAACAACAAACACTGCATAATGTACACACAGGGCAAAGTTAAAATCTTAAATTTTTTAAATAAATTACGACAATCCTCCCTGTAACCCACCCCTGCAATAATACGCACGCACTTCCTCTGCTGCGCAAAAACCTTATTGACATGACAAGAATGACCCCAGCAAAGAATAGCATAAGTCAGATGGGAATGAAAGTTGCCATGATATAC
This sequence comes from Sitophilus oryzae, assembly GCF_002938485.1. NCBI lineage: Eukaryota > Metazoa > Arthropoda > Insecta > Coleoptera > Curculionidae > Sitophilus > Sitophilus oryzae. The sequence continues at coordinate 1,991,209 of NW_022146347.1, read as the reverse complement.
TGTGAGAAGAGTTTCTCTTGAGGTTATCTGCACAAGATTTCTAAACAGGAAAAGTTCTTTTGATAATTTTTTTGACAGGTTGACAAGGTGGTTCTCCCAGGTCAGTCCTGTGTCTAAGTGCACCCCAAGAAACTTGGCTTCTGTTGCACAATGATGAAGTACAGGGTGATCAAAATTAATATTGTTTCTTAGAGTAAAGTTCATACTTTGCGATTTAGAGTGATTTAAAGATAGACGGTTAGCTAGAAACCATTGATTTAGGTTTTCTAGTGAAGTGTGATAATCAAGATTGTCAATCTCTAAGGGGTGGTAACTTATGTAAAAGGTTGTGTCATCGGCAAACAAAACAGTGTTGACTCCCCCTCCCTGGCAGTATGCTAGGTCGTTTATATAAATAAGGAACAAGATGGGGCCTAATACAGATCCCTGAGGTACACCATACTTCAGGGGTTGTTTTTCTGAGTTGCATTGGTTGAAATGAACATATTGATCACGGTCAGAGAGATATGACTTTAGTAATTGAACAGCATTGTCCTGAAAGTTGTAGGATATTAATTTTTTTAACAATATGATGTGCGTAACACAGTCAAAAGCTTTGGTAAGGTCCAAAAATGATGCAAGAGTATCAAGCCACCTCTCAAACCCCTCCAATATACCACTGGTAAACCTGTCAATCGCTAATGTTGTGGTTTTGTTTTTTCGAAAACCAAATTGATTAATGGCGAATAGTTTATTAAACTCAAAATGTTCATTGATTTGATTCTTTAGAATACGTTCATAAACCTTAGATAAAATTGGCAGCAAAGATATGGGGCGATAGTTGTTACAGTCATCAACTGAACCCTTATTTATAAAGAGGATTATACTATATCCGATTTTGTAGCACATTTATAGACAACTTCTTTATTTTTAAGATTTTGATGGTCAAACATCTACAAAATATTCCTTATGTTTGGACTGAATTTTCTCGAAAATAAAGATATAATTTAAAATTCCGTTACAATACAGAAATAGAATGAAGTTTTGTGATTACAGTGATATATAATTTATATGGTTTTGTAACAAATTGCTCGCTATTTTATGGCAAATGCTGAAGCTCTGCAAACCTTAATCAAGCCTTAATCAAAGCACGTGTGTTTGGAATTTTGGGTGTGTCTTAACACGACAGGATCGGGCTAAGCCTTAGAATAAATATAATATAATATATTATATTTCCTTCGGTCACACACCCGCTTTACTGAGAGCGATCTGAGAAGTACAGCGTAATAGTCTCTTAAAAGAAAATAATTAATAATTGTGTTTAATAATTAATAAAGTTTGTATGTTTGTATCTTCGTTACTCTTTCAGGCAAAAACTACTGAATGGATTTTAATCAAGCATTACATTGTAAATATTAATTGTATTAATAAAACATTACATTAATATAACTTATATGTTAGAATAAGACATAGGCTATAAATTACTTTGGTAGTTAACTTATAAAGGGAAATTAAAACAACTTTTGTTGCACGTCATCGATGACACCATGCGTCGTCTTATGATGTGCAACCAAAGTTATTTTAATTTCCCTATACCTTAGCCACAGCAACGCGTAGACGGGCCTGCTAGTATTGTTAATAATTTTAACAGGACGTTAATCAGAGGCGCATATACGAGAGGGTAAATGGGGGGTTTGGTTTGGGGGGGGGAGTATACCGGGTATACAGGGTGGTGACAATTTCGATGCTCAACATTGGCATCTCAGAAACCACGGGAGATACGAATTCGGTAAAATGGGACAAAAATTGCGTAATTAAATGTTTGACAAACACCTACGAAGAAAACCCCGGTATCCTGATTAGTTTCGGATTTATGTCAAAAAAATTAAAATAATACGTTTATTTTAAATGAACTATTGTATGTATTGCAACGTAACTTGGTAGTTTTATATTTTTGACCTCGGCCAATTAAATGCCGTTTTCAGAAAATTTCTAAGCCTTCTAGATTTCGCACAACAGTCAAGTTTTTATTTTTTTATGGCCGCCATGTTGATTTTTTATCCTATTAGATAGAGCAAAAAATAATCTATACGGTGGTATCTAATTTTTATACATTATTATGTAAATTCACTAAAAAAATATTTTTTAAAAATTCGCTTAAAAGATCAAGTCTGGTTTGGAAATCCAATTGACACTTTATATGACAGCAAGTTATTTTTCAAATCTCCAAAAGGAAAAAAAAGCCCCAAAGCTCCAAAACGGATAAATAAACTGTCAAAATTAAAAAGAGAAATGGCTAAAGGAATTTAAAGTCCAGAAAAAAATCAATAATCTGCTGACACACTCTTAATGCGCAGGTCAGTCCCTATGATTCTTGCTTTCAGGCTGGTATCGAAATTACGGTTCCGGAATCGATTTACTAACGGTGACAACTCTTGTTGGAATGCAAAAGTTATCGTTCACTCACAGATTATACAGATTATAAACTTATCGTCAAAAGCATTGTTTTTCTAGGTTCCAATTTTCGGATTCGCGCACTAGTTGGCTACTAGGTTACTAGTTTGCGCATATAGCCCGCCTACTTATGGCCTCTAAACAAAAACAATTTTTCTACCACGAATTAGGGACAAGATTTTTATCTGTATACATATAGTATACCTCTCGTGGTTGGAACGCTTTTTCTCCACTGCGCAGAAGCGTTACCGTTCCTAGTGCGGTTCTCTCCGTCGCGTCGTTGGAACGAAACTATTGTTTATTACTAATTATTAAACTTGTTTTAGATCGTACAGCGAAGGTGGAAAAATATCGTTTGTCGTAGTCAACACTGTTGCATTAGTTGATCAACACGCAAAATGTTTAGAAAAACGTACTGCTTTGAAAATAGGAAGATACTCTGGGGAATTGGGCACAGATATCTGGCCAAAATCCAAGTGGTACGATGAATTCAATAAATATAATGTTTTTGTGATGACAGTTCAGATTTTGGTCAATATCACGAATCAGAATTTTCTTGGTAGGTATAATATATTAAGTTTTGATGCATGTATAACATTGGTATCTTTTGAATAAAAAGATTAAGGAATGAGCATATAAAAAAACTTTGGTCGGGCGGTTAGGTTTAAATTTTTAAACTTTATATATATTCTACCGTATTTTCTACACGTAGAAAATTAATTTTCTACACCAACTAATTTTCTACATTCCTTACATCTCCAGACATAGAAAATTAGTTTTGTATATTGTAAGCCTTTTTTGAGTTTATATTTATTTCAAATACTTTAATCACAACGATTAGTACAAGAAATAAACTAATAACGATAATTAACCATTACACTACTCAACACTAAAAAATTATCTGAATCGGCTTATATTGTTTCATAATCAGGTCGGTTAATAAAAATATTTGTAAGCAATTTTAATTTCATATCACATCTAGTTTTTTCACAACTACCTATCAAATTAGGTCTCATAAAATATTTTTTAAAACGCTTATACAAAGACTGTCTTGCTTTTCAATTTCGCAAGCAAAAGTTTTCGAACCTTAGTGAAGCAAAAATCAAAAAAGGCGTATTCGTTGGTCCGGACAGTAAAAAGCTAATTGAAGATTCATCTTTCACATCTACTCTTAACCCAACTGAAAAAGAAGCATGGAACGCTTTTATAGATGTGGTAAAAACTTTCTTGGTAACAACAAATCCGCCGACTTTCGTGACAAAATAAAAGTGATGCTAGACTGCTTTTATAAAATGGGATGCAATATGTTGTAGCATTTTTTATTTCCTTTAATAAAATTGAATTTAAAATTCTATTTTTATTTAAATTTCTTAGTATTAGCGCCATCTATTTGCTAGATGCCAAAGATATCAAACTTCATTTATTACAGCTCACTTGTTTCGATATTTAATTTTTATTAGCGCATCTATTTGCTAGATGCCAAAGATATCAAACTTCATTTCTTACAGTTTACTTGTCTTGTTTATTAGCGCCATCTATTCGCTATATGCCAAACTTCCTTAATTGCATTTCACTTGTCCCAATCTCACGTCGCTGTGGATTGCGATTTTCTGTTCTAATGATTTCGATCATATGATATCACTTTTTTCTCTCATTTTGTCTGTGGTGAAAAGGGTTTTTTGTTTTCGTTTCTGAAACTGAGAAGAAGGTCTTTTTTTTCTGGGAATTTGGATCTGAGGAAGACGCGTGTTTCGGCGTCCGACAAATTTTCCAGTGAAAAGCACTCTGAATCCACTTTTCGATTTCGATTGCATGGGTATCCGATTTGGAAATTTGAAAACCTTGTAAAGTATGCAATCCAGAGTATAGGTCGTATTTGTTTGGTTTCTTCTTGGAATGATCACCGTAAGTTGTTTTTTTTATTGAGTATCTGTCCTGAGAATTGAATTTTCTTATTTATAGAGTAACTACCACATGGTACTCAGTAACTACCACATGGTACTCAGTAACTACCACATGGTACTCAGTAACTACCACCTGGTACTCAGTAACTACCACATGGTACTCAGTAACTACCACATGGTACTCAGTAACTACCACATGGTACTCAGTAACTACCACCTGCTACTCAGTAATTACCACATGGTATGCAGTTATAATGCAGTAAAAGTGTTTTGGTGTATTGTGGTGATTTAGTGTTTTTATTTTGTCAAAATTATTTTTTATTTTAAAGTTATAAGTTATAATTTGATTCGTACAGTACACTCTTACTTAGCTATGATATTTTATATGAAAATTATTAACACGTATTCATTTTAAAGGTTTTTGTACACGACATGTTTCGAAACATCATCGTATTGAGACATACACAAATTTCACCTGTTTTTATTAAGTAGCTTACTTAGTTCAAAGAATACAGTTACTAAATTCGAATCTAATTAAAATAACTTGCGGTTTTATTGGGATCACTGTGACTAATTCATGATACTTGTGTTCGTTTTCAATAAATGTTTAATGTAGGATAGTTATTTCTCTGACTTTTATTCCTGGTAAACATAATAGACCCTTAATGCTGTTGGTTACTTTATTTTAGCTATGTTGTGATATCGTATTTTTCTTTTTGGTTTCTTACTTTACCACTCTCATAAACAAAGTAAGTGGCGCCCTTTTCACTGTCTTTGACCATACCTATTTGAATTCTTAACATCAATATTAAAATCTCTGCAGCCTATATATTATCATTTTTTTATTTTAATATTTAACAACATTAGAAGGTCACTGTGAGTCAGAAGCCTTACCTACGAACCCAGCTTTCCTCTAACCCTGAGCAACGGATTCTTTTTTCATTCTATTTGGGTAACGACAGAAAAGTCGTCACACATAGAAGAATAAAGTATATGGCGCCCAACGTGGGGCTCAGCTTAATTTGATTGACTCAGCTTAATTTGATTTACTCAGCTTACTTTGATTGGTTCAGCTTAATTTGATTGGCTCATGTTCTATTTAACTGGATCAACTTAGTTTATTTTGTTTGACTTTTATTGGTAAACTTAATTTAGTAAAATAATTTCTATTAGGCTCAGATAAATTTTCTTTAAGGCAAAGACTATAGTTTTGAAATTTTGTTTTCATTATTTCTGTAATTTAATTTTTATAATTTCAGTACAACAGCAATTTTTGTTTTTTATGTTATAGAGGGTGTTTGTTTATCGGTTTAGAACTCAGAGATAAATAACTTGATACTTCTGACTACATAGTTTATTGAAATTTTGATCTTGATATAAATATACAGGTAAGGTTATATTTTGAATATACAGAGTGGACATAATTTTAGTATACAGGGTAGCGTTGTTAGTACTTGGTAAAATTTTGGAATTTGTTTTGAATATTTGAGTTTTTTTTCTTTTTGACATTGAACATAATTTCTTTCTGATAGATTGCGTCGAGTCATAACAGCTTTTTGTTAAAATTAGTAAATTTTTCTGAATCATTTAGTCTTTAATATCTTATATAACTGAATTACAATGGAGAAAGAATCTTTTAAAGTTAATCATTTACGACAAGTAGAATTAGATTATGAACTTCTTATTAGGGGTATTAAGACATCTAAAAATGTTGAGAGTAAACGTAAAATTTTGTCAGGTCTTTTAAGTATCCTCTTTCTTTTGATCAAGAAATTTTCGAAATTAAAGCAACTTTAGATTCAATTTCTTTGTCAATTTCTGAATTCGAGGGTGGAGTAAATGATTCAATGTTTAAAGTTATAAAATCTCGTCTTGTACATTTGGCTGGTAGAATTAGAAGAGTAATTTTAGATGAAAATCGTGCTGATGCAGAGACTATTCAAACTGATGTTTATACTAGTTGTTATCAACTTGAAGCTGACTTATTTTCAAAAATTTCTGACACATGATATTTTAAATGTTAGTTCTGTCCCTTCAGGACCGGTTATTAATGTACCGCCTCCTATTGTGACTTATGTTGCTAAACCTTGTCCAGTCTCAGACTGGCCTATTAAATTTAATGGTAATCCTCAAGATTTATTTTCATTTTTAGAAACTGTTACTGAGCTTTCTGAATCACGTAAAGTTAGTGAACAAGATTTATTTTCTTCCGCAGTAGAACTTTTTACCGGGAATGCTTTTTTTGGTACAGAAGTATTAAACAACATGTTACAGATTGGAAATCTCTTGTAGAAAGATTAAAGAAAGACTTTTTGCCACCAGATAATGATGACAATATTTGGTCGCAAATTAAATCTTATAAACAACGAAAAAATGAAAGTATTTTAATTTTTATAGCAACTTTAGAGAATCTTTTTAGTAGATTAAGTAAATGCCCTAGTGAGGTTAATAAGATTAAAATTATTAGACAAAATTTACTTCCTGAATACATTACTCAGTTAGCTTTAGTTGATGTTTTATCTGTGTCTGAACTCTCTAATTTGTGTAGAAAATTAGAAAATGCTAAACATCAGAATGAAAAACGATCTAGAAGTTTAAATGTTTCTCAATTGAATACCACTCCTGATTCTAGCTCGTCTGATTCTCATCGAGTACAGTTTTGTAAAAAGTCTAAGAATGTCAATGCTCAAAACAAAAATAAAAATACTACTGTTCGGTCTGCTAGTTATTCTGTAGCGTCGTCGTCTTCTGACCCTGATATGGTAAATACTTCTTCGAGTATGCCCAGATCTGTAGAAAATTCAGGTAAGGAAGCAACCTCGCGTTTAGTTTGTTGGAATTGTTCTGGTCCAAATCATACATTTCATGATTGTCGACAGAAACGTAAGGTTTTTTGTTTTAAATGTGGTAATTTAGGTGTTAAGTCACCGGCGTGTCCCAAATGTTCAAAAAACTAATTGGACGAACTCGTGTTTCTGGTCGTGCAGTTCAAAAATTCAAACCCAGAAATTTATTTTCAGAATCTGATTGGAAGAAGTGGTTATTATGTGTTAAGAATTTTTATAGATCCACCACTACCAATCATAAAGTTTCTCCTTCAGATATTTCAGATAATGATTCTTTTGTATGTCCGCAAATTTCCGTTTTGAATATAGATTTAGACCATACTGACGCATGGTATGAGACTATGAAGCAAAAGATTTTAGCTTCACCTGGTTCATTTCCACAGTGGAAAGTTGAAGATGGTTTTCTTTTTAAGTTTATTCCGGTACAGCTACCATTTTCATCAAATCTTCAAGAATGGAAGAAGGTTGTTCCACGTCCTCAACGTCGTAATATTATCGAATCATGTCATAATCCGCCAACTTGTTCGCATTTGGGTTTCTATAAGACTTTATCAAGACTTCAAGAACAATTTTTTGGCCCAAGATGAGAGCCGATGTTCTTAAATTTGTTAGGAGTTGTCGTGTTTGCGGAGCTCAAAAATCTTCTAATACTATGCCGTTAGGTAAGATGGAAAAAAGAAAAGCAAGTTAATATGCCTTTTCAGACAATCGCTTTAGATCTTATGGGTCCTTTTCCTAGATCAAAAAAAGGGTCATAAGTGGCTTTTAGTTGTTGGCGATTGGTTTTCGAAGTATGTTCTTCTGTGTCCGTTGCGTTCATCAAAATCTCCCTATATTGTGAAGTATCTTGAGAATGAAGTTTTTCTTACCTATGGAGTACCTCAACATATAATTTGTGACAATGGTCCTCAATTTGTTGCGAAAGAATTTAGAGATTTAGCTAAGAAATACCAAGTTCAGAAGATCTGGTATAATGCTGTGTATTCTCCTCAATGTAACTTTGTTGAGCGAATGAATAAAACTGTAGGAACAGCTATTAGAACTTATGTTAAACAGCATACAGATTGGGATGTTCAGCTCTCTAATATTCAGTTTGTTTTAAATACTTCTAAACATGAGGTCACAGGTTTTTCTCCTTCATTTTTAGTTTTTGGTAGACATATTCCCATCTCTGGTAAGTATTATGGTCAAGTTAAATTTTCTGAAGATTTTGAAATTATGCCTGGCGATCGCAACTCTTACGCTTCTGAACTCAAAAATCTTTATAGTGTCTTTAGCGAAGTCCGTAAAAAACTTCATGCTGCTTATGAAAGAAACTCGAAGTCTTATAATTTGCGTAGGCGTGATTTATCTTTTCAGGTTGATTTGGTTTGGAGACGTAATAAGGTCTTATCAAATGCTGGTATTAACTTTTCAGCCAAGTTATCTCCTCGTTTTATTTTATCTTCAGTGCGAAAGAAAATCTCGAATTTAGTTTATGTTTTAGTAGACGAGAATGGTACTAACGCAGGCCGCTGGCATATAAAAGATTTAAACCATACCAAGGTCACACGATTGACGACAATGATACAGAAAATGTCTCTACTACGTCACACAAATTCAAATAATCTATTATGTCCGATTCCTTTTTAGGGTTTAGTCTAACGGATACATAGATTATATTTTAGTTTCTTTTTAGTTCAGATTAAACAGTTATACAACATTTGCTTCTCGTTTTTTTACGGATTTGTCGCGAATCAGTATAACTATATTGTCATTTAGTTTTTTGCATACCTATATTTTTGATATGTTATACTATTTCTATTTGGAAATGCGAGCATATGACAGTATTTTTTTTCTTCGAGTATTCTACAGATTACCTAATTTTGAGTAAATATTGGGATGGTAATTCTGTTAATCACTCATATAGTTTTATGTCATTTGCTCTATTCTTTGTTATTCAGTTCAGAAGAATCTGAAATGTAAGAGATTCTTGTATTTTGTGTATTCTGAGAACACAACTTCGTGAAAAAGCGAAAAGTTGTTATGATTTTGATTGCAACCTAGAAGTGAGACGTAGCTAACCTCATGACTTCGTAAGTTTTACTGTGTTTTGGATATTATTGTGATCTTCTTTCCATATTTGCAATAGCGTTTCATAGGCTGGAATCCTATGTTACGGATATTTTGGGTCATTAGTGACAATTTTTTTCTCTTTCTTTGTGTCTTTCTATTGTGTTTTCTATTGTAATTTTCCTTCTTTTTCTCATACAGGTGAGTTACCTTGAATGGTTAACCGGTGAGCATACAGGTTGTGGCGAAGGTCACGCCAAACTAACCTCTTATAGTGATCCGTAGCATGGCTTTTGTTGAGGTTCTTTTATTGTTTGTTTGTTCTCTGCTTCCTTGGGTGTGAGGGGTCGCATGAATGATTACACGCGATTTGTGAATCATTTCGTTGCCTCATACTAGGTGGGTTGAGTGCAGGCGATCAGCGGGGGAATTTCTTCAGAAAAATCTGCGCTTCCATGGGATTCTTTTTTCCTTTCCTATCCCAAACCTTTTTAGTTTTAAGTTTAGTTTTAGTTTATCATATATTTTGTATATGATTTTGTTTTTTTTTTGGATTATGTGGTGATTTTGACTTTCCCGATTGTGTAACCTCCCTTGATTTGACATACCGATTGCGACTTACCAATTGTGACTCCTTTATGGACGTGTGATACACTGATTTCAAAAATCTAAAAACATGTACCAATTTAATTTAGTTTTCCTTAGTGTTGTTTGGGCGAAAGTCCTCTTTGAGGGCCTTTCTTTTTTTTTGGAGGGGGGCAGTGTAGCATTTTTTATTTCCTTTAATAAAATTGAATTTAAAATTCTATTTTTATTTAAATTTCTTAGTATTAGCGCTATCTATTTGCTAGATGCCAAAGATATCAAACTTCATTTATTACAGCTCACTTGTTTCGATATTTAATTTTTATTAGCGCATCTATTTGCTAGATGCCAAAGATATCAAACTTCATTTCTTACAGTTTACTTGTCTTGTTTATTAGCGCCATCTATTCGCTATATGCCAAACTTCCTTAATTGCATTTCACTTGTCCCAATCTCACGTCGCTGTGGATTGCGATTTTCTGTTCTAATGATTTCGATCATATGATATCACTTTTTTCTCTCATTTTGTCTGTGGTGAATAGGGTTTTTTGTTTTCGTTTCTGAAACTGAGAAGAAGGTCTTTTTTCTGGGAATTTGGATCTGAGGAAGACGCGTGTTTCGGCGTCCGACAAATTTTCCAGTGAAAAGCACTCTGAATCCACTTTTCGATTTCGATTGCATGGGTATCCGATTTGGAAATTTGAAAACCTTGTAAAGTATGCAATCCAGAGTATAGATCGTATTTGTTTGGTTTCTTCTTGGAATGATCACCGTAAGTTGTTTTTTTTATTGAGTATCTGTCCTGAGAATTGAATTTTTTTATTTATAGAGTAACTACCACATGGTACTCAGTAACTACCACATGGTACTCAGTAACTACCACATGGTACTCAGTAACTACCACCTGGTACTCAGTAACTACCACATGGTACTCAGTAACTACCACATGGTACTCAGTAACTACCACATGGTACTCAGTAACTACCACCTGGTACTCAGTAATTACCACATGGTATGCAGTTATAATGCAGTAATTATTGTATGTTTCACCCACTTTCATTTTGTGTGGACCTATGCAGACCTTAAGACAGTGTTCCTGACATTACAGTCGTTCTTTTGGCTGATATCGAAGACATCTCCTGCCATAGTCATCTGCATCCACTTCTGTTAGTCTGGAGAATACCTACCTACCTGTTTACATCATAAGAAACTATATTCAGATAAGTCTAAAGTTGATACACAAGGTACGCTTTTATTTTATAATTTTTGAGGCAACAGATTTAATAACCTGGTAAATTATCACTATTTATCCCACATATTGTAGTCAAAATTATTTTTTATTTTAAAGTTATAAGTTATAATTTGATTCGTACAGTACACTCTTACTTAGCTATGATATTTTATATGAAAATTATTAACACGTATTCATTTTAAAGGTTTTTGTACACGACATGTTTCGAAACATCATCGTATTGAGACATACATAAATTTGACCTGTTTTTATTAAGTATCTTACTTAGTTCAAAGAATACAGTTACTAAATTCGAATCTAATTAAAATAACTTGCGGTTTTATTGGGATCACTGTGACTAATTCATGATACTTGTGTTCGTTTTCAATAAATGTTTAATGTAGGATAGTTATTTCTGACTTTTATTCCTGGTAAACATAATAGACCCTTAATGCTGTTGGTTACCTTATTTTAGCTATGTTGTGATATCGTATTTTTCTTTTTGGTTTCTTACTTTACCACTCTCATAAACAAAGTAAGTGGCGCCCTTTTCACTGTCTTTGACCATACCTATTTGAATTCTTAACATCAATATTAAAATCTCTGCAGCCTATATATTATCATTTTTTTATTTTAATATTTAACAACATTAGAAAGTCACTGTGAGTCAGAAGCCTTACCTACGAACCCAGCTTTCCTCTAACCCTGAGCAACGGATTCTTTTTTCATTCTATTTGGGTAACGACAGAAAAGTCGTCACAATGTCTTTAAAACTGCATTTCCTTCATTCCCATTTGAGCTTTTCCCCGAAAATATGGGCTCAGTTAGCAATGAACAAGGAGAACATTTTCATCAAGATATTGCCACAATTTAGAGGCGTTACCAGGGAAGATGGGAACCTACTATGCTAGCCTATTACTGTTGGAGATTCATAAGAGATACCTCTCCATCTCAGTATAAGAGAAAAGCCAGTCAGACCAAAAAAACCTTGCCTTTCCAGTCAAAACACTAGTGAAGATAAGACCTAGGTACTTTAGTTTCCAGAAAAATTGTGATTTTTGACCTGCCATATTATCTAGAAACTGTGATGTGATGGAAAACTTTTATTTATATATTTATAATTATATATATTTATAATTTATATATACTTTTATTATATATAAGTTAATAGTAAGAAATAATAATTACATAGTAAGACCCCAGATAATTTAAAAATTTTGAAATTTGTTGAGTAGTGTTATTAACGATCTAATTGTTATTTCTTATTTAACATATGGATAGTATATAGTATGTAAAAAACGATAATAAACACTACTCCAAGACATAGGAAAGACTACAAAAAAAATCCTGAAGAAGCATGATACATTAAATACAAAACGTCGAAAAATTATTGTTTTAATTTAACCATAGCCACAACACCCAAGAAACAACTATATATAATAAAAAAAATATAATATAAGGCTAAACAATACTTAATCACTGTCAATTTATTCAAAACGTGTAAAAATATAATGTAGGTTAGTAAGTAGTAACTAATTAGTTACTATAAGTAGTTAACACTATAGTAACGAATTGCTAAAAGCGTTTAGACGAAAATTATAAACGCGCCCATTTACTGGGCTATTTTGTAGTAACCAAGTTGAGCGATAAAATTGCTTCTAAATTTCTTGGAAATTTTGTTGCTTGGAACGGACCATATATATTCAAGCAATTTGGTTGGCAAATTGCCCAAATCGAGAATTTCCGACATTCTCCTTTTCACGTACATAATAAAAATAGTTGAGCAATCTGGTTGCCGACGTCCACGATTGGGCGATCCTCGTACAACCTCTTTAAATTGCTGGCAATCGCAACCCGTTAAGTCTTTTTGAAAACGATTTGTGATTTAAATCTTTTTCCGAAATTTTGACTTAAGACTTTTTAAAAAAGACTTAAGTCATTAAAATATTCAAGCCTTTTTATAAAAGGCTTAAGTCAGGTTTATATATATTTTTATGATAAGTTTTTAACAGCCAGCATTTCTTTTTAAACTGCTAGGCGGCAGCCAAGCAAAAAAACAATGCTCAATACCACTAGTAAATAAAATGTTAGTTTTTTTCATAAGCGGTGTTACTCGTACGTAGTGAGTCTGTTGTCTTTCAAGTGAATTCCCGACTCCGTTATGTAGCACGAAAGACGAACAAAAGAGATTTATCTGGAATATATTAAAGAGTGGCCTTAAAATCCTCCAGCTCTTAGCTTATGCCATCGATATATTACTCGTACATAGTGATCAAAACACCACCACTTTTTAGTAGACATGTTTTCGATGACATCTATCTGTAATGGATACATATAAAGCAGCGTTTTTTAAGGGCAAGGGGGCCGCCGTCTTATCTATGAACATTTGAATTAATAACTAAATGTCAACTTTAAATGTTCAGCTTCAATGTTCAGCTTTAAAACATAATTTCAAAGAAACTTCTTTATCAAATTTTTGGGTGAATTTAAAAAAAGTTTATAAAGAAATATCAGAAGAAGCACTGAAACATTTACAATTTTTCTCATCCTCATACCTCTGTGAAAATGCATTCTCTACTCTTGTATACATCAAAAACAAATACAAAAACAGATTACAATTGGAATCCGATTTGAGATTACAACCAGAGTACGTAGATCGCCGAGTAACGACAGAAACCGTCGGCTCTTTTGATGTGGTGGGACCAAATTTTCTTTCTCTCTCTTTTGACGTGTTTGACAGATGGACTACGTATTTAACTGCTCAACTTATGAAGTGGTCCTATAAACATGGTATACACTGCTCACAATTTGAAGTGGAATTAATTATAAAGTTTTATACATATCTTTTTTGTTTTGTTTTATCCTTATTTCTAAATTTGAATGTATAAAATATCTTACTGCTAATAAATAATTAAAAAATACGATTCGTTGCCTGGGGTATACTTGAAATAAAGTATATGGAGATATTTGATAAATGGCAACAGTGGCAACTTCGCTTCTTCGTATGACAGATAACCTACTTATTTCGCGCAGCCGCAAAGAAAATTGAAAACGGGACTGTCGCTACTCGTCGGTTTAGGTACTCTCACAGAATATACTAACGAAAAAGAAGCCCAAGTTCCTTGTAATAAATCGGTTCCATTTTCGTAACGCCATCTCTCGACATAGCTGACATTATAGTTTAGCCAAAGGGGTGCGGGGCCGGGGGGAATTGTAAAATACACTTTTTTATTTTAATTATTTTTATTCGCTATTTGCAATTTTATTTTTAAAACATATTATGTGAAACAATCACATAATATGTCTTAAAAAATAAAATTACAAACAAAACAAAAGGAATTAAATAATCTGAAAATCTACAAAGTTTATTGATAAAAAGTTAGGCTATGCAAATTGATAAGTATATTAAGTATAACCTCTTTGGTATAACATTGTTAAACAAACATTAACAAATCATAACATAGAAACAATCATAGAACTAAAAAAGTACTATTACATATAAAAACAGGTGATACAATACTTCAAAATTAATTTTAACATAATATCAAAACCAAAAATCAAACTGCAAACACAACCACACTTATCACAACAGAAATTAACACACACTTCCGCGGCAAATGTCCAAGAAAGACTGATCATTCTGATTGGTCCTGGTCCGGTCGTAGCTCACGTCGTATTGTCGGTAAGCAAAATCCCTGTCCAAAAATTTGACGATCAGCGCCATCATCCGTCATAATTGGGAAACTTTTGCTGGAACCATTTTTAATATTTCACTTACATGGCCCTGGGTACTCTGTTACAACTAAGTAAAAACATCAACCCGAATATTACTAATTTAGTTGCAAGAAAGCAACACCTACCTTCACATTAATACAGTATTTTTAATTTTTATAAAAATGTAATTTTCTTGTACTAAAATAGTTTGTCCTAAAATTTCTGTTTTTTTTTAATTAGGGGGGTCGAAATTGTGCTTGATTTTTTAGGGGTCCGCGAATTGAAAAAGGTTAAGACACGCTGATGTAGAGTAATACCACAGATCATACAGATTATAAACTTTGTTTTTTCTTTATAGTTTTTCGTGGTTCCAATTTTCGGAATCGGGTACTAGTTAGGTTACTAGTTTGCGCACATAGCACGCCCACTTATGGCCTCTAAAATTGTGCACAGCGCTTGACCGGCACAGTTATTAGAGAGATATCGGAAAACCGAATAGCGTCATGCAGTATTTACGCGTACCTTTATCATGGTTACGATATGCGCGGGTCAATTTTTAACGCAACACCCGCTAATAACGTTACCGCCTGACGTAATTTGCGGATCATTTACACCAAGCGCTATTTCTAAATAACGTTTAAAAATTGCTTAAATGAGCATGTGCGGGTATTTGACAACCGGGGCCGGCCGGCGAGATATTATTTTATGGGCGAGACCTTTTATTTTAGGTTATGTTTGAATTGTTTTGAATTATTACTTTAGTTTTATTAGGTAATTTGATATTTAAGTAACTGGGATTAGTTTTAATTAAATAAATATGGCCGAAAATATGGATTCCACCTCTTCCAATATTAAAGAACCTATAAAGATGCTTAGGTTTACAGCAGATGACGACTTAGCCCTTCTAAGAGAATTTGTTGCTTGTTGCCCTAAACCCACTGGCAGACGTTAAACAATAAAGCACTGGAAATAAGCACTTTAAGCCTTTAGTTTTAAAATACCTAGTAAACAAAACAATTTCAAAGTTTTAAATTCAAAGTTAGGTTAAGTTTAAATAGCGGACGCGACGCGAACAGAATTCTTTCCGATCCGATAACTATAAATGAAGGGAGTTAATACCACCTCACGTAAAGGAAATACCACCTGGTCTTATTAACGTCCATGCACGCTATTCGGTTTAGCGATATCTCTCTATTACGCTGTTTATTGTTATTTTACGGGAGTTTATTTTTGCGCACAGGAAATTTGACTCGTTTGCACATCGTTATAAAAAACAAATTTTGTACCACGAATTAGGGACAAGATTTTTATCTGTATACTTATAGGATACCTAATCTGTGGTACTACAAAATCGGTTAAATTTTATAAAAAAAAACATATTTTTGTACATATTTGTAGTTGTTCTGAAAATTAACCGTGTTTTTTGTGGTGTTAGTCTCAACTGTATCTACAATAAATTAATAATATACTTAGTAAGAAAATCGCCTAATTGGTAATACAAGAAACTTAATAGTAACATTAAAAAAAGGTACTTAAATTGAATTCTGGTTGTCTTGACTTGAGGGTAATTATATTGATTTAAGTCATTTTACTCACTTAACATGGGGATCATCATGATTTAAGTCAAAAATGACGAGACTTAAGTCATAAAAACGATTTAAATAACATTATATTGATTTAAGCCTTTACAAAAATGACTTAAGTCGAAGACTTAAATCATTTAAACTTTATCTTGAATTTGACTTACGACTTAAATTACTTCGATTTTAGAAATGACTTTTAAGACTAAAGTCTTTTTAAAACTTGTTGCAGCTTTGTCTAGACCTATGTATTTTTTTTAAGATTTAAATCAAGTAAATTTAATTGTATTTGATGAATGTCATCGAGGCGTAAGCGACCAACCAATGAGACAGTTGTGTAAATCGTTTAAAGATTTAAGAGATCCGCCAAGAGTTCTGGGTTTAACAGCCACTCTACTAAATGGAAACTGTAAACCCAGTCGTGTTATGGAAGAGGTTAAAGAACTAGAGGTAACATATCATAGTAAAGTTGCAACAGTTGATGGATTAAGTGATGTAAGCGGGTAAGTTATCAACCCACTTGTTTATGCGCCAATATACAGAGTGGTCCAAACTGTATTTCGAAAACTTCGGCAGCATATTCTGCACATAAAAATAAGTAAAAAAGTTTGTATAAACGTATGTCCTAAAATGCTTCGTTTCGGAGATACAGAGTGTTGAAATTTAATTTTTATTTTAATTTTTTCCTAATAATTCCTGAACTAAATTCGGTATTGGTATGAAACTGAAGTAAAATCTGGGAGTTTTTTACCATGATAAATTTGATTTCGATGTCGTTATGACTCCTTCATCCTTTTTTACTGTTTTGAAGAGTAATAACTTTTCGTCCGTCCCTGTATTACACTACTGACTGAAAAAATATACATTTGTACCTTTTTCTACGTAAAATTGTGTTTTGGTAAAAATCGCTGCGAGCAACTGTTCTCGAGATATTTGCATTCTTAATAATCAATACATGTAAGTATGTAAGTATGTACCGGGTGGCCAACTAAGAATGGACGCCCGCTGTATCTCAGAAACTACTTATCGTATAACTTTGGGTAAAAAGTTCTAATAAGTAAATCGACCAAGGAAAATCGCTGGAAATTATTTTCAAGTTCAAAAAATGTCCGCTAGGGGGCGTTTCTCTGATAACCTAATCAGAAAACAGGGTTTTTCTCAAAAATATGCAGGTGAACAGATATTTTAAATATTACTATTGTAATCATTGAGAAATTTGTAATTTTTTTGATATAGAGCATTTTTCTCTATCTCATAAAATAAAGTGGTGGGGGAAGGTTAAACTTGCTTTTATTTAAGTACGGATAACTCTGGTTTGGGGTTACCCGATTTAAACAAACTAGGGCTCGTTTAAAAGAGATTTTCTTCCTCAATGATCCCCAGTATAAATTTCGTTTCCATAATTTTTTCGTGGTAGCTAGAGGGTTGTTTGACATCATAACAGATATTGCGCTTTTGCATAAAAAGAAATAAATAGTAGGTTATGTTTCTTTTTACACAGTTAAATAGAGCACAACATTTCCAAAATATCAGCGGAAACCGCAACTTTCATCGAGAACAAATCATGTTAGGCTGCCGCTTAAGTGCCGCTGGATGATAAAGTTACATAAACACATTTAAATATTTATGACTTCATTTTTTTTAAGAAAACGCCCGAAATTCTGATGCATGAAAACTGAACTTAAACGTTTTGATATTTTGACGTAACAAAATTACCTCTTTTTGTTTCCTAGCCTACTACTATAATTTTTAGACCATATAATCCTAAGCGGCAGTCTAAGATGATTTGTTCTCTTAATATCCCCAGTTAGAGAGAAGATAGAAAGTTGCGGTTTGCGCTGATATTTTGGAAATTTTGTGTGTCTCTATTTAACTGTGTAAAAAGAAACATAACCTACTATTTAATTTTTTTATGCAAAAGCGCAATATCTGTTATGATGTCAAACAGCGCCCTCTAGCTACCACGAAAAAAAAAATGGAAACGAAATTTATACTGGAGATCATTGAAGAACAAAAGCTCTTTTAAACGAGCCCTAGTTTGTTTAAATCGGGTAACCTAAACCAGAGTTATCCTTATTTTAATAAAAGCAAATTTAACCTTCCCCCACCACTTTATTTTATGAGATAGAGCAAAATACTCTATGTCAAACAAATTACAAATTTCGCGATGATTACAATATTAATATTTAAAATACTTGTTCACCTGCATATTTTTGAGAAATCCCCTGTTTTCTGATTGGCTACCAGAGAAACGCCCCCTAGGGAACATTTTTTGAACTTGAAAATAATTTCCAGCGATTTCTATTGGTCGATTTACTTATTAGAATTTTTTTCCCAATAGTACGAGAGCTATACTTGTATTCATTTAAAACTTCCCAATATGGCGGACTTCAGTATGGGAGGCTCAAAAAACGAAAATATCTAGACTGGAATCGACTGTAGTTCAAATCGTTCAAATTGAAAATCTGTAGTAAATCTAATCGAACTCTGACACTTGGCTGAGAGTGACGTTTACGATCCCTTTTTCTAAATATTTTCATTACTTTTTGAGTTTCTATTCACAGATTCTACTTGATTTTGTTCTTTTATTTAACCTGCAGTACTAATTATATAGTTATCTATAACCTTTTTACTGATCAAGAGCTAAGGAATAGCCTGGAAGATATTCAAAATGTGTAAAACGCTTATTATAAATCTATTAGAAATTGACTCGTCCACAAATTCGTGAAAATAAATTAATCCAGATGTTTGTAAAAAGGTCTCTAATTATTTTGAGAAGTTTCTTCGAATCAGTAATTTTCAGGTTTGTACCTAATATGTATAATATGATAATAAATAGATATAGGTGCCCGGTGGCGTAGAGGTACAGGCTCTCGTCTACCAATCTGAAGGTAGTGGGTTCGATTCCCACACCTGGCATTTCATCAGCCGGCTATTTTTATTAAAATAAAATTAGTTTGGGTACCTAGGTCGACTGAGCCTTAAATGAGTACTTGGGATTCACAATCCTGAGGTAATAATAGGCGGTTGAAGCGTAGTGCTAGCCACATTACCTTCCTTGTATACCGAACAGCTCTAGTATGGCAAGCTGTACCTTGCTACTCCCAAGGCGTTAAACGCTATATACGGGAGCTATTATTATTATTATTATAAATAGA
This sequence comes from Sitophilus oryzae, assembly GCF_002938485.1. Taxonomy (NCBI): domain Eukaryota; kingdom Metazoa; phylum Arthropoda; class Insecta; order Coleoptera; family Curculionidae; genus Sitophilus; species Sitophilus oryzae. The sequence continues at coordinate 1,971,706 of NW_022146347.1, read as the reverse complement.
TTAAAACTTATATTTCAGGAAACAGGGCGGGCATTAAAGATTGTTGTAAATCAGTTTTAAAATATAAAGAAGGTTTAAAAGTTGAGTTAGTAGAGAAGACCTCAAGAAGGTAATGTTGGTATAGGACCAAAGATCAAATAACACTTGAAATATATAATATGTACAATAAGTGTAAGTAGTTTTTATGAATCTGTTTGATATCTATTATCTATTGCATTGCTTTTGTATTTTTTGAAACATATATTTTTTTACTTTACAGGATACACAAAGAATAATAGGAAATACAGTTACACTACTCACTAAAAGCACTTAAGGTTTGTAATAGATGTAGTTAGAATATCAAACACCAAACCAAACATTATGTTTTAATTTACCGGTATTCCTCACATTTGAAAGGAAAGCCACTTCATAAATAAACAGAAGGATATCGTATAAATAGTATATAAAATTTAGTACTGATTCCAAACCTATAGTTGTGGTTGTGACATATTCTGATGTGTTTCTGGCAATTTAAAATAAGTTAATATTTAAACAAACATTTCTGGCTTTCCTGACAGAAGTGTGAAGACAAATTTAATAAAGGTATAATGTGGATAATGTTCTGATTATTACAGTTTGCATGGATGACTATTTTTGTATGTTATTATTTTTAATAAAGTGTATTTAATGAGTTTTTGAATATTTCATTTTTTCCTCAGAGGATTGTGTTCTAATCTTTATATATAAATTTTCGAAAATTATATCTACAAAATTTATTATCTTATAACTTTTTGCTAAAGACTTTGTAGATGATACAGTTTAACAGTATATAAAAGAACTATCTCAATAAGATTTTAAAAATATATAGCTGTTTTTGCACACATATCAATTAAATTTGTGATTAACTGTACTGAAATAAAAACATAAATTAAGAGAAATGGGGTTATCTATCAACTATAACATGAAAACCTTATATATATATATATATATATATATATATATATATATATATATATATATATATATATATATATATATATATATATATATATATATATATAATATATATATATATAATATATATATATATATATATATACTATATATATATATATATATATATATATATATATAATACTATTACTCTAACGGTATTTCGCGGTATTTTTCAGACTTCAAACTTTAAACTTGTCCAACTGTCAAAGCGCGGGCCTTATATACCCCCTGGCGGTTGTTTCTAGATTTTTCTAAAGAATTCTATAATTTTCTTTACTTTCTGGCGAATGCGCCAGGTTCCTCAATGCACGATTTTTTTTTGCAGTATGCAGTTATGCAACCAGTAATACACCTTGACATTGCCCCCTTCTCAAATTTGATCGTCCCGATCAAGGTTTCCTGTCTGGTATCTCTTCAATCGATCCAGATGAACTACTTTCATCTTACTTCTAGGGCTGCGTTGAATCCGATACACAACATCATTTATCCTCTTGATGACTGTATAAGGACCTTCCCAGCTGGAGTTAACTTTGGGGACCTCCCTTTCTTGCGCTGTGGGTTATATAACCATACCATATCGTCCTGTTGAAATCCCGTAGAATTGGCTCTGAGGTCGTAACGAGCTTTCATCCGGTCACTGGCTAGCGTAATCTTACTTCTTACGGCCTTATGAATTTCCATTAACCTTTCCTTCAGTTCATCCGCGTAGTCCTCTACATTTGTGGTGCCGTCGTCTGGTGATCCGAACACCAAGTCACAAGGCAACCGTAATTCTCGACCAAATAAAATCTTCGATGGTGAAAGTCCGGTGGTGTTGTGAACTGCACTTCTATACGCCATTAGGAACAGCGGTATGTGTTGATCCCAATCTCTTTGATGTTCGGCCACCATTTTCGAGAGGTGTTCTTCAATGGTCTTATTGAATCTTTCGACCATCCCATCAGACTGCGGATGTAAAGCTGTTGTCCTAGTCTTGTGAATACCAAGCAGATCACACATCTTCTGGAACAGTCTTGACTCGAAGTTCCTTCCTTGGTCAGTGTGAAGCTCTAAGGGAATTCCAAATCTACTGAAGACATTATTGACTAATACTTCAGCTACAGTCGATGCTTCTTGGTTTGGAATGGCAAAAACTTCTGGCCATTTACTGAAATAATCCATCGCCACTAAAACGTACTTGTTGCCCTTGTGCGTTTCAGGGAATGGGCCTGCAATGTCAACAGCGATTCTTTCGAATGGCAGTCCAACGTTATATTGTTTCATTTTTCCCCTAGATCGAGTGCTTGGTCCTTGGCTGGCTGCACAAATTTTACATTGTCGACACCATTTCTTGACATCTTCGCAATAATCCACCCAGTAAAAGCGATCTCTCAGCTTGCTCAAGGTCTTGTTTACCCCAAGATGGGCTCCAGTTTTACCACCGTGAATTTCTTCCAATACCTGGGTAACTTTCTTCCTTGGTACCAGTAACTGAGTTGTTACTGTGCTGCCATCCGCACTTTCCCATGTGCGCTTTAACAATCCATTCTCAATAACCAGTGAATTCCACTGAGCCCAGAGAGCTTTGAAAACGAGCCCTCTGTCCGCAATATCCTGCCACGGTGGTCTCTCGCCGTTACCTTCCTTGAGCCGTAGTATTGCTCCGATGTCTGGATCTTCCATTTGATCTTTCCTCAATTTATCGTCGTCCATTGTTCGTCAGTTCTCAGTTTAAAATTCTTTACTCTGATAGTGCTTTCGCGATGTTGCATTTTCTTGCCCAAGGTAGCTCGTCGTCGATCCGGTTCGTTGTCGATAATTTGTACCCGTCCTACACGGCACCCAACGGTTTTTCTCTAGTTTCCCGAACACAGTCTTCTTTGGTATCACCAGGTATCATCACAATTTTCGATGATCTTTCTTCCATATTTCCTGGTCTCTTCTCTTTAGATACAGAAAATTCCTCATTCCGATTCTCAGGATGTTTCTATGGTGATCAAACGTGAAAACCATGTTGACTGATCACATCCATGCTACCCATGATAAAATCATCTTCAATGTCTGCCACTAAAACGCTATGCCGAAACTTCAAATTCCCTAACTCCAATTCCATGAAAGCCTCTCCCATTACTGGCAGCCATTTCCCCCGTAACTGTACGTAAATACACTCTTCTTCTAAGAGGCATCATCTTCAATCCTTGCATTGAGTTAGTCCGCACCAACGATACCATAGCGCCTGTGTCACAGTCATTCGAATTCTTCTTCTACCATTGACCTTCCCGTTGATCACCAAACTGTCAGCGGTTTTTCCTAGACTTCTAACGGAAAACATCCTAGGGTCTCTGTTTCTTCAGCCAATACTCGCTCATTAGTGTTGATTTCCGGTGCCTATGTTCTCTCGATGGTAAACGGAATCGCATTTGGACGCGGCAATCCCGTTTGATGGCCATTCCTGCCACATCTATAAAGCAACTTATGTCCTGGGATCTTCCGATGTGCCGATGTTCTCTGGATGGTGAAAGTGGAATCGCCCGGACGCGACAATCCCGTTTGATGTTGCCATTCCTGCCGCAACCATAGCACCTCATATCCTGGAATCTTCTTTGGTTCTCTGTCTGGGTGTTGTTGCTACTCTTGTTCACTAGTAACTCACATAGTTTACTAAACATCTCCTCCAAACGTATGTGACAACTTCCGGGCTGTTCCTCGACCGTTACCGATCTTATCTTCGGTCTAGGGATGGCGCTAAAAGCAGCTTCAATTTCTAGCGCCCTGACAAGTACTTCGCTGCTGGTCGAAAATCGCGATATTTGCAGTGCCCTCTGTAACTCGTTGTCCTTCAGTCCGCTGATAAAGCACTGAGCAACGAGTTCCTCCCTAAACCCTTCCGGTGCTTCTGGATATGCCAGGTGTACCAGCCGACGTAAGTCTGCTTCAGACCTCTGCACTCTCTCTCCGACCTCTGCAGGCGTGTCGTAATCTGGGCCTGGTAAAGTTGACGTCGATGTTGGTCGCCATATCTTCTGTCCAGTGCAGCAATCAAAGTTTCGTATTCCTGCTGTTGGGCTGCAGGAATAGTTTGCAGCAGTTCCAGGGCAGGGCCACGCAGCGCGATGACAAGTGCCGCTGCTTTCTCCTGGTCAGTCCATCCGTTGGCAGCGGCGGCTGCTTCAAACTGGCGGTGGTACATCGTCCAGGTCGTTTGTCCATCGTAGGTCGGGGCCTTAAGGTTCGCAGTTCCAGGAACGCCAGGTGTCCTTACTTGTACCTTGGTCTTGTGTAGGTCCATCTCTAATTTTTTCCATTTTCTGCTGAAGGCGTTCCTCCAGATCTTCTACGGCTTCTTGAAGGTGATTTCTTGCCTTCTTTCTAGTTCTTCAAAGTTCTTCTTAAGACGGTTTTTGATCTTCTTGTCTTTTTCTTTCTGGCGGTGTGCGTCTCTATATCTTCTAAAATTTCCCTCCATTCATTCTTCTGACGGATTTCTAAATTGCCTAAAATTTTCTCAAGCCGGTCCTGTTCTTGTTTTTCTTGTTGTCGTTGTAATTTTTCCTCTTCCTTATCTTTACGTAGTCTTTCTTGTTCTTCTTGTTTTTCTTGTTGTCGCTGAATTTTCAAATCTTCAAAAATTTTCTCAAGCCGGTCCTGTTCTTCTTGTTGTCGTTGTAATTTTTCCTCTTCTTTATCTTTACGTAGTCTTTCTTGTTCTTCAGCTTTCTCTCTTCTCATATTCTCCATAAAATCGCCCAATAGTTTGCTTACTTCCTCCATTTTTTTCGCTTGTGTCCTTGTACCAACCATAAAAATACTCTAATTCGGTCTAAAAATTTTCCAATCCACTTAATTTCTTCTTAAAATCTTCTTGAATCGCACTTCCGACACCAATTGTTACGGATTCCGTGGGTCCACTATTTAAACTCACGATAAAATACTTAACGAATTTATTTGTTTCACTCTGTACACACAACTTATACTATTTACAACACAACTTATGCAACTACTATTACTCTAATGGTATTTCGCGGTATTTTCAAACTTCAGACTTCAGACTATCTTCAGACTTCAAACTTTAAACTTCAAATTTGTCCAACTGTCAAAGCGCCGGCCTTATATACCCCCTGGCGGTTGTTTCTAGATTTTTCTAAAGAATTCTATAATTTTCTTTACTTTCTGGCGAATGCGCCAGGTTCCTCAATGCACGTTGCGATTTTAGCAGTATGCAGTTATGCAACCAGTAATACACCTTGACAATATATATATATATATATATATATATATATATATATATATATATATATATATATATATATATATATATATATATATATATATATATATATATATATATATATATATATATATATATATATATATATATATATATATATGTATATCCTATCTCCAAGTCTTCTATTAATTTCACTTATTAAACAACTATAATTATTCAGTCAAAACATGAAAACAAAAATTCACTTCCTATAGTTCTTACGTCGCGTCCGTTTAACTGAGATATAAGAAACAGGGGAGTTAATATTCTCACTGAGAAAGTTTATAAAATACCTTTAAGTAAAATCTCTTCCGATCTGCGGTAAAATACCTTTATTCTTATTTAAATAATTTCAATCTATTTTTTTATTTTTTATTTTAGATAACCATCTAATAACCTAACTTTAACGTCAACTTGACAATCCTGAAAAATGTTGTTAACGTTAAAAAGTTAACCAAAGAGTAAATAAATTCTGAATACGCTAACACCAACTTATTTTTCATTAAAAAAACTTACCAATTTTTGTAACTAGATCGGCCATATTGAGGAACTTTTAAAAGATTGTACTATAGCAACGTCGGAAAAACAAGTATTTTAAGACGTCTGGCTCTTTGATATATCTTTTACTATGCTCTCTAAACAGCATGCGGCCCGTCTGGCTGCTGGTAAACGTTGCGTCCTCTACTGCGCATTGAAAGAAGATCCTATATTTTTATTAGTCCTTTAAATTCTAGTATTGAATATTAATCGAACATGTCTCCATAGCGCAGTGCGTAGAGTTTCCGACCACGAACTGATAATTCAGAGTTCGAATCCGGGTCAGGGCAAAGACTTTTTTATTTTATTTTCGTTTATATTCTGATAGTAAAGTATTAAATATTTGTTTTTTAATTACCAGAATTATTTAATACTTTACGATCAGAATATAAACGAAAATAAAATAAAAAAGTCTTTGACCTGACCCGGATTCGAACTCTGAATCTTCGGTTCGTGGTCGGAAACTCTACGCACTGCGCTATGGAGACATGTTCGATTTATATTCAATACTAGAATTTATAGGACTAAATTAATAAAAAATATAGGATCTTCTTTCGATGCGCAATAGTGAACGCAACGGGTATCGGCAGCCAGACGGGCCTGGCTGTTCCAGAGAGCATAGAAAAAGATATATCAAAGAGCCAGACGTCTTAAAATACTTTCTCGAAAACGTTGCTAGCTCTTAGACTACAATGTTATACGATAAGTAGTTTCTGAGATACAGCCGGCGTCCATTCTTAGTTGGCCACCCGGTACATGTCCATCAATGACAAAAATTGAAGTTTTCACTAGAAAGATATTTGACTGAACTAATAATTTTCGAGATATTTTAATATCATATGTTCAACTGAAGCTGTTTCAAAACCGAACCGTAAGTTTTCTAGAAAATTTGCGATTTTTGAAAAATCGTATTTAGGTTAAAACGAGCAGATTTTTTATAGAAAAAAATATAAAATAAATCCTTTCAAAATAATAATATCTAAGGCGAGCAAATCAAAATTAATTTTGGGTAGTTTTTATTATCATTTTTAAACTAAAAGTGTTTTCAGAACAATTTCAGTTATACTTACTTATTAAAAATAATATTACTACAATTACTTACTTTAAAACAGGTTCTGTTGAACCTTTGGTATCAGGACGTTTTGAAAATTATTAATTTACTCAAATATCTATCTAGTATTAGTGAACATGTTTAATTTTTGTCATTGATGGCATGTATTGATTATTAAGAATCCAAATAACTTGAGTCGGTTGCTCGCAGCGATTTTTACCAAGATACATTTTTTACGTAAAATAAGGCGTAAATGTATATCTTTTCACTCAGTAGTGTAAAACAGTTACGGATGAAAAGTTATTACTCTTCAAAACAGTAAAAAAACATGTAGGTTGCGTGTCGGGGGGCACCCTACAAGTAGGAGTCATATTCACATCGAAATCAAATTTCTCATGTTAAAAAACGTCCAAATACCAATTTTCATCTAAATATCGACATTAGTTCAAAAATTATATCGAAAAAATCGATATAAAAATGAAACTTCTACACCCCGTATCTTCGAAACGATGCATTTTAGGACAGAAGTTATCAGTATTATACGAACTTTTTTACTTATTTTTATGTGTAGAATATGCTGCGCTGAAGTTTCCGGAATACAGTTTGGACCACCCTGTATAGAGACAATGACTTGAAGTAATCTAGCATTTATCTAAATAATGGACATACAGTGTACAGATAAAGTCCGCATCATATGGAACTTTTTTTATTTAGTGACAGCTGAAATTTGGCTTTAAGGATAATTTATGCATTGATTTAGATTAAAAATGACTTAAGATAATTAAAATGAAATTTGACATTTAAAGTAACAAATAGCAAAAAAAAATGTGCTGGCAGAATTTCGAAAAACTATTTGAAAAAGTTGTTTTTTGTAAGAAATAGATAAAAAGTGATGCCAAGTATGAATAACTTCCGCATTTATGGAGATGGCATCCTAAAATTCATAATTGTACATGCTGGGAACTTATTCGTACAATACTAAACGTCAAAGTGTATTTTCCATAGCCTACAGAATAGGCTTGTTTAAGTTTTTCTATCAAAGTTTACATTTTCTAGATGTGCAAGTTAATTTTACCTTTTAAGTATTACTTAGCATCAAGTTCAACTTAAAAGCCATTTAGAAATTGATAGTGCATGTAGGATTAGAATCTTAAATTTGTAGACTAGTAATAACAGCCCCGGTAACATCTGTAGCTACATATTATTTTTTAGTTATTCCACAAACCCAATTGAAAAAGTGACTGTTGTAACAGAACATGTTCCATCTTTCGAAGAGAGGAAAGTTATAGCGGAGTTAGAGGAAGTAAAACAGCTCTTATATATAGTTAAAGAACCACAATCTCCTGTGATTTTACCAAGACCAGATCTTACTCCGATCCAAAAAAAAGAAGGTATAGCGTTGTTATGTAACACCATTGATGATGTAATCTTACATATTAAGACACTGGGCATTTTTGGAGGCAATAAAGGTCTTTTAGCTCATATTATACAGATTGAGAGATTAAAAAAACATTGCTCAGAGGCCAACCTGCATATTGTTTTATCTTATGTACAAACGGTTTTGAGTCACATGAAGAAAATATTTGATAAGGTTCTGGAACCATTTTCGGGAATTGAGAAAGTTACTAGATTTTCATCAGACAAGGTGAGCATATTTATTAATAGTTGTACCCAAACTGGTGCATATGCGCTTGTAGAGTTCTCTAAACAAATGTGTAATATAAATAAAATATCTACGATTATCAAACATGCAGGTAAATTTCCCACAAAAAAAGTTGACCAGTGGGATAACCATAGACCTTAGATCTTATAAACCTCGTAGATAAAGCTATGCCATATGTATATTACATACGTCTTTGTTTACGGGACTTTCATATGGATTTTTCTATTTCTTTCTTTCTAGAACAAGATTCCAATTGGAAAACCTTTTCATTAGTGAAATAAAAAAACTGGGTTTCCATTTCAAAAAAAAAATATTTGTGATAATTCACTTAATTCTGCGGCCATTATTAAATGACATTTGAACAATTTAATTTTTGAAATCGATAGCCACATGTCTTCCCTTGATGTCACAGTGGCTGTGGTAATCACTAAACTTGACGTTTTTAATAAAAATATTTTTGACAGGCAGTTTCCGTCCAAAAATTTTAAATATTTTTTCTCAAAAACGGTTAGTGTTAGGTATAGAGTGTTTAATATCAAAATTCATAAACTTTTACATAGAACTTAATTATATAATAAAAAATGGGGCACTCATTTAAAATAAGAACATGAAAAATAAGTACACAAGTTCGTCTTTGTTTAGAGATGGAAGTAATACGCTTGCGCCTATTTCCTTACGCCATTTTCCTATTGGTCAAATGGCGTCGAGGTCGGTTATCGATTGATTTTTGTTTTATTCAGGGATAATGGAGATGGTTATCCCCTCTATATTTTTAAGTGTCTTTAACCTCAATTTCAAACATATGATTTGGAGCTGTTCTATCAAAGGGCTCACAGCATTAAGTGCGTAAAACTTCTAACAACCCAAACAAATGCATTTCTAGTCTATATCTTATCTTCTTGGTCTGGCACAAATAGCAATACCAAGAACAAGACTAGCGTTTGAACTGCAAGACTCAGACCGACCAGTGCAAGACTTACGCAAAACCAAGACCCACCGTATAAGACTTACGGTAAAAAACGATTTTTTTTTTCAAAACCACTCTGCAGACTTTAACTTAACTTTTTGCTTCGGAAGACTTTTTCAAAACTACTTTACAGTTTTCCTTTTTAGCCAACTGTGGACAGCTGGTCAACTTTTTCCTTTGCGGGAAACATATCTGATGTTACACAGGGTCCGGTCATCTATAGCTCCTAGAATAAAAAACTTGAGAATTTTGTTTAAGTGCAAACCTACATTACAAAATTTGGCGTAGATATTAGATTTTAAACAACTTGTATGATTTACGATTACCATATTTTTAGCAAAGTAAGTACAGATCATCTAAAGTAAATACCTAATAGTTTGGATTTCAGGACAGTTCTTGTATTTTTAATATTTTTTTAAGAAAGGCTGAAAAATATATATTTTTTTATTAATTTCTTTATTTTATAATATAATATTTCTTCTGCTTAATTTATAATAATTTCAATTTTCGTATAAATATGGATGTATTTCAGGAAAATATTTTAACTTCTATAGGTATTGTCAAGTGTCAAAAAATTTATTATTAAATATTTTAAGTCAAAAAAGTGTGAGTGGATCAGGATTATTTTTTTTAATGGAACACCCCGAATATTATTGCATTTTTGGCTTCCTTTCAAATCACTTTACATAATCCTAAGATATGAGTAAATATATTTCGATAGTTTTAGAGATATTAATAAATAAATAAATATATATTTTTCAACCTTACTAAAACATTATTACACACACAAGAACTGTCCTGAAATTAAAACTATTTAGGTGTTGGTCTATACTTTTTTCTATAAATATCGTAACCTTAAATGATACAGGGTGTTTAAAGTTCTACGCCAAACTTTCTAAAACGGAACACCTTATATATTATTTTTTTATTAGATGGAGAGTTAAAAAATGAACATTTTTTTGTATTTAAAGTATTTAAAATTTTTAATGGTTTTGCAGATACACGCCGTATTATTTCATATGGCGCTTTCAACGATAAAATACGAGAGAAAAATCATTAGGTGGCTTTGATAAAAATTTACTGTAGAAAATGCTATATGAAATATAAAACCGCGAATATATGGGAAAACGGTAAAAATTTTGAAATACTCTAAATACAAAAAATGTTCATTTTTTAATCCTCCATCTATTGAAAGAATAGTATACAGAGTGTTACATTAAAAAAAAAACGAAGAAAAATTATTTTATATTTTAGAAAGTTTGGCGTAGAATTTTAAACAACCTGTATGATTTACGATTACCATATTTTTAGCAAAGTAAGTACAGACCATCTAAAGTAAATACCTAATATAAACTAACGTGCATAGAAATCGGCCCACTGTGAACTTTTGGTTTTAACTGTGTCTTTTAGAATCTATTTATCAGAGCAAATAAAAAATATGAGCTGTTTCAAAGACAATTTAACATGCTTTAATATGAGCATAAATTTATCCACAGTACTTATCGTTTATATGCGTTGCAACGGGTAAACAAGTGAAAGGTATTTGTGTTGTGGTGACAATAAGAATAACAAGCTTGTGAAATATTGCAATTATTACCTTTGTAATCGAAATTTTCACATTGTTCTTTTGTTCTTTGATTAGTTGTGTTTCATTGTTTGAATAGTGTTTCAATTTAATGCATACATCACCGGAAAAAGCCGCCCAAGTAATCGCTTTAATCGAAAATGGACTTAAACAGAGAGCTGTAGCTCGGCAACTACATATGACACGAGGAGCGGTTCGAAGAGTGTGTGAACAACTGGTAGAAACTGATGAAAAAATGGAACTGGTAGAAAGAGATATACAACGGATCATGATGACCGCTTTATTGTGTCAACAATGTTAAGAAATCGGCGTCTTAATGCTATTCAGGTGCAACAACAGCTCCGTGAAACACGAGGACTGACTATTAGTCAGTGAACAGTAAGACGAAGATTGAAGGAAAGTAACATGACCCCCAAAACACCCGCAATTGAATCCAAAAACTTACCCCAGCTCATCGTCAAGTACACCTACGTTTTGCACAGGAACATCTGAATTGGACACTAGAACAATGGGAATCTGTTTTATTGTCAGATGAGACCAGGATATGCTCTATGGTAGCGACCGAAGAAGAAAAGTGTATCGGAGGCCAGGTGAGCGATTCTCAGAATGCTGCATTGAGGAGCGGATTGCTTATGGAGGTGATTCCTGCATGATCTGGGGTGCAATTTCTATGACTGCGCGAACCGACCAAGTTTTCATCCGTTAGGGCAACCGTCGGCACGGGAGAGGAGGTTTAACTGGTGCTAGGTATATTGAGGAGATTTTAGCAGTTCATGTAGTACCTTACGTCGACTATATTGGAAACGAATTCACTTTTATGCATGACAATATGAGGGCACACACATCAAGAATCGTACACGATTACATTTCAGAAGTCGGATTTCGGGTTATGGAATGGCCAACACGCAATCCAGACTTAAACCCGATAGAACATTTATGGGATGAGCTAAAACGAAGAATTCGTGCTAGACGAAGAGACCCTACTTCTATCCCAGAGCTCATTGTTGCAGTAGAGGAAGAGTGGCTTAACATCCCGCAAGAAACAATATCAAATTTGATTGAATCTATGCCAAGTCGTATGAGAGATGTTGTTAGAGCAAGAGGTGGTCATACCCATTATATTGAAAATTTAGTTTAGTTAATTGTCCATAAATAAATAAATAAATAATAACATACCTCTTAATAATAAAAAACGATAATTTGTTTCATGCATTAATTTAATAATTTTAATCCAAAGAAACCACAAAATACAAATTAATATCTCTAAACTCTTTTCAAAGAATATGAAATTGTCTTTCAAACAGCATAAATTTTTTCTTAATCTGACAAATAGATTCTAAAAAATATATAGTTAACTTCAAAAGTTTGCCTGGGGCCGATTTCTATGCACGCAAGTGTAGTTTGGATTTCAGGACAGTTCTTTTATTTTCAATAATTTTTTTAAGAAAGACTGAAAAATATATATTTTTTATTTTTATTTTATTTATAATTACTAATATCTCTGAAACTATCGAAATGTATTTACTCACATCTTAAGATTATGTAAAGTGATCTTAAAGGAAGCCAAAACACAATAATATATAGGGTGACCCATTTAAAAAAATCATCCCGATCCACTCATACTTTTTTGAGCCAATAATACTTTTTAGAATGAAATACATCCTAGTACATACTTTAGGTTTGCACTTAAACAAAATTTCCAAGTTTTTGATTCTAGGAGCTACATATGCCCGACGCACTATTGCCGGACCCTGTATTAAATTATTAATCATTTTTTGAAGGTAAAAATATTATATTTGGGTTTATTTTTATTAGATTCGCTTTCTTTTATGTTTTTCAAGAAATAATAAGAAACAGATGATACAAATAACAAAATACAAAATTAATTTACCTAACAAAATGTTAATATGTTGTTTTAGGTTAAAAAGTTAATATCAATTTTCACTAACTATTCAAACGAATCGAAAGAAGAATTGTGTGCTCTAGTTTTTACAAAGCGTCGATTTACTGCTAAAGTTTTATTCTATATTTTTGATCACCTGAGCAAACATTGCCCGGGATACTCCCATATTAAGACGAACTTTATGGTCGGTTATAACAATAACCCTTACAATGATACTCGTGAATCTTTATATGTGAGTAAGAAGAATAAAGAAACCTTACAATCGTTTGATAATAAAGAGACGAATGTTCTGATGGCATCTAATGTCCTGGAAGAAGGAGTGGACATTTCTACTTGCTCTTTAGTTATAAAATTTAATTATCCTGAAGATTATCGCTCCTATATCCAGTCTAAAGGACGAGCGAGAAATCCTTCTAGCTTATATTATATGATCGTCGAGGAATCTTCATTGCCGAAGTTTCAGGAAAAATATCTACAATACCAGAAAATTGAAAGCATTCTTCAAGATGTAAGTAATGAGGAATAATGGATTTTGTTATCACAGCTTACTCATAGGCAGCTAGTCAACTCCGCTTATTTTCGCGTACCCGCGCTTGATCTGCCGCGCTGCGCCGGGCTCTTGGCAGTGTTGATGGGCATTACGATTCTTTTAAGTGATGATGCGCATTCGATTTCTTATATTGAATCGACTGCTACGATTCGTTCATTTGATCGAACCACATGCACAATTTACCTTTCATAAAAACAAGAATCGTAACTGGCACGACCGGCGATAATTTGGTCGGACAATTACTTAAGGGGCCAGAAAAAGAAATATACAGTTTTTTCATTTGTTTTTCAACACTTTATGACACTGGCGTAATTGGATTGATTATTTTGCAAATAATATTAAATTATCAATCCAATTCATGTATACTATTTATTAAAGACTTCTTAATACCAATTTGATATTTTTAGAGCCATATTTTAATTCCGATTTAATAATCATATAATAAATAGTATATAATAACGCATGATCGAAAAAAAATGGCATCCAGTTGGCTTGGAAGTGAACATCGATGACATAGCCCATATAATTTTACATATAAAATGACAGTGATTTTCATTTTATGACCATCGCTGACGCCGTTTTTTTTATCATATTGAGCAGAGGCCTACAATATTTATTTGTAGTTGCATAGAAACACGATTTCGTCTTTTAGTCCGACACTTAATGCACAGAATATCTAGCTACGCAACAGAAAAATACTCGAAATGAAAGAGCTAAAATTGCAGAAATAAAATACTAGATGGCGCGATAATATCATAATCAGAATATAATTGGAAATTTTCAACTTTCGGGTTTGGATCGATGTAGATCGACGGCACGTCGACGGCCTTGAAACTCGGCAAAATATGCACAGTTGCCAGATTCAAACAGACTTTAATTGGCATCCCATTCTTTTTCTGGTGTATAATAATTTCTTTCTATTCTTCGTTTCTTATCAGATACACTTATATTAATTATTCGTTTGGCTTTTAAAATTAGAATAAATTAATAAAAATAAAAAAATAAATTAGAAAATACATTTTTAATATACACTACTTTATTATGTTAACTAAGAAAATAACTTTAATTACCTTTAAAATTAATAATATACAGGGCGATTGATAGTGATATTTATTAATGCAGAAACGTTAGTAATGAAATATACGTTTAATAATAATGGAAATGATTTATTAAAATGCAGTACAAAAAATGTTAATTGACTAAAAAAATACTATAATAACAAATTTTTTCTGTTTGCCATGTTATTTATATAGACCTAGGTAGATTTTAAAAAGTACACAGGTACCAATTAATAATATATTAGTTCGGCATAAAAGTTGCTGTCACGACATCGTACAATAAATTAAAATTATTAATTAAACAAATCTTTATAAAGAAACACAAGTATATCAAATTTGGGCCCAATCGAACGCCAGGAAATGGTATCGTAATATGGTGCTACATTATGGTACCCCTTGATATGCTTCATGGTACCATAATATTGTAATGTCATCAAAAATACGCAAGTATAGTCAAATATGAGCCCAATCGAACGTCAGGAAGTGGTATCGCAATATGGTACTATATTAAGGTACCACTTTGTATGCATCATAGTACCATCATATTAAAATGTCACTGAAGATACTTACTATACCAAGTATAAGTCCAATCGCACGCCAGGAAATGGTATCGTATATGGTACTATTATGGTACCTCTTGATATGCTTCATGGTACCATAATATTACAATGTCACTGAAGATACGTAATATAAATATACCCAATCGAACGCCATGTATCGTAATATGGTACTATATTACGGTATCACTTGATATGCTTCATGGTACCATAATATTGCAATGTCATGAAAAATACGCAAGTATATATCAAATACCGTATGATACCGAAAAAAAAACGGCGTCCAGTTGGCTGAGAAAAGACGATCGATGACATTTCCCATATAAATTTACACATAAAATGGCAGCGATTTTCATTTCATAGCCATCGCTAACGCCGTTTTTTCCCGATCATACGGTATGAACACAATCGAACGTCAGGAGTGGTGTCATAATAGTAGAACAATACTTATTATATTGTCGCCGAATTACAATCAAAATTTAGGATTCAGTTAGAATCAAACGTCAGGAAGTGATTTTATTTCAGCTCGTAAGATTTAACTCCAACTAACATGGCAAGTTAAATACTTAAACGTTTGAAAAAAGAGCTCTAATCTATTTTAATATGTTTAATGATGTAGCAAACTTGAACGTAGGTTTTATCAAGAAGTATTACAATATAAATTACACAATGGCAACACTGAATAAAATTCTTTTAAATTTATAATCCTCTGTTATGTAGTAGTGAAACTACCGCATCAAAATATCTGCTTTTAAAGCCTGTCTCCTTTTGAGACCTACGATTTTTTACATGTAACGACGCTTCTGTTGCGTAGCTAGATATTCTGTGCTTAATGGTTTATAGTCGGTAATATTATTTTAACAAAAATATTAACGTAAAATTAATTAATATTAACGTTAAATTTATTTTCAAATTGCACTTCTTTCAGACCTTATTAACAAGATAAAATATCCTAAATACAAATACGACATAATATACTAAGGCGCGGTCTCTTCAGTTATAAATAAATAACTTTTATCTAACAAATAACCATCTAAAAGATAAACAATCTAGAGCCTGATATCTATAGGATATAACATTTGGGTATTTTCATACAAAATAATCCAATAGATAACAATTTGGAGGACGGCCGCCTACGGACCGGTAGACACTCCATAGAGAAAGTGTTGCCAATAGAAGATATCTGAAATTGAGATGGTTGTATATGAAAAGTCGATACAACAGACAGAGACAGAAACTTGGAATTTCAAATCGTTAGATTAAAAAGTGAGGTTATTGTTCAGTTGTCAAAAGATCATCAAAATGAAAATAAAAACAATAAAATTCAACTAAAATATATTTTGTGTTCAACTCCAACTAGTCCTATTATGGTATAGGCTATTTAAATTTACCTTTATGGAAAAAGGGAAAGATAATTCAATTTCAGCAGTGGTGGTGGTGCAATAGATCTATTGATGGAATGCGATTTATAAGAAATTAAATCAAGAAAAAATAATCTGTAAGTAATTTATAGTTTAATTACATGATATTACTGTTATATTTATTATATTAACATTTTAGTACAATTGATAATAGAAAATATGGAAGAAGCTGGTGAAGTGCAAGCAGAGATTTATAAACCAATCATAAAACCACCATCTGGTAAGTTATTAATATTGAAAATTAAAAATAGCATAAGACTGTTAGTAATAACAAATATGTTGTTCTAGGGCTTTTCATAGTAAAGAAATAGGTAGGATAGCATCAATGATAGAAATTAAGGTGAGTTTTTATTTTATAAAATAGATAAATGCACTTATACTTTTGTCTTAATAATAATAAATGAATAGTACCTATAATAATTGTTACATTTACACATTATATGTACAAATTATTTAATAAAAAACATTAAATAAAAACAATTTTGTCATATTACTTTTATTTTTAAGAACTAAAGTGATGGAACTTCAAAAAAAAAAGAAAAAATAAAGGAAAAATCTTGTCTAAACAAAGTTGAACTAACTGGAATTCAAAGTACCACAATACAGATGTTTTAGCAAGGTTTAGCTAGAGAGTTACTTAAAAAACAGCATGGAGAAGAGATGTACCGTATGATCGAAAAAAACGGCGTCAGCAATGGCTATGAAATAAAGATTGCTATCATTTCATATGTAAATTTATATGGGAAATATCATCGATCATCATTTCCCAGCCAACTGGACGCCGTTTTTTTTCGATCATAGGGTATAAGATACACAGTGCAAGAAATTAAACTAAAATTGTAACACAAAAGAAATAAAAGCAAATGTGAGTTGAATAACAGGTTTTATAAGGTTCCTGTTATAATTATAATATTATTAAGATATGCGAATTAAAAATGAAATAAATAGTTTGATTTAAAAAGTTTTTATTTTTTACCTACTTTAGAGCTTTATTAAAAACTAGTTGAAGCCTGGCGCATCCGCTAC
This sequence comes from Sitophilus oryzae, assembly GCF_002938485.1. Taxonomy (NCBI): domain Eukaryota; kingdom Metazoa; phylum Arthropoda; class Insecta; order Coleoptera; family Curculionidae; genus Sitophilus; species Sitophilus oryzae. The sequence goes on along the minus strand of NW_022146347.1, from coordinate 1,954,167 downwards.
GAGATCAGGAAAAACAATACTTTTTATTTTTTTTTAATTAAATGAAAAACAAAAAATCCGGCGACGGCAGTTTTTAGAAGAGCCATTTAGCTATCTTTTAGTAAAAAAAGCAACTTTCTAGAGCAAGTCGTTACTTCAGTAGAGACGACACAGGTAAACATTAGCATTTTATAATATGTAGTAATGGTTTATAATTGAGAGGATTTAAATAAAATAATTTATAAATTACTGTTTTATCACTATTATCCTAACTTAATGCATTCTCTTCGTTCTGATGCTCTAACAGAACAGAGACTCTCTTTATTTTGTAACAGTCCTTATAAAGTCCGGCACTAGCAACAATAGTTTTTTGCACCATTTCAATGTGTTTATTGGTGTTTATACCCCATACGTTCTAAAATGATTATAGCCTACATACTCAGAATAGGTAAGTTTTTCCAAATAATCTAAAATCGAATTTATTGGAATAAACGAAATCTTCAATAATAACAATGTCTTGGTTATGTTAAGCAATTTTGTCAAATATCAAATAAAATCAATATCTCCTCATGCCTTTGCTCATGCGTCAAATTTTTATTCGACAAATAAAGCACTATTTGGCAGTTCGGGCGCCAGATAGGATATCTGGGAGATAAGTTTAATTTATCTAATAGATACTGTTATCTATAGGTGAAGATATGCGTTTTTCTGCTATCCGTCAAATAAAATATATCTGGCAGATTATAACACGCTATCCGTACCTGAAAACACCGGGGGTTATACTGTCTATATACCGGGGTTTAAACTTGTCTCCCAGATACCCTATCTGGCGCCCGAACTGCCAAATAGTGCTTTATTTGTCGGATAAAAATTTGACGCATGAGCAAAGGCATGAGGAGATATTGATTTTATTTGATATTTGACAAAATTGCTTAACATAACCAAGACATTGTTATTATTGAAGATTTTATAGTTTATTCCAATAAATTCGATTTAGATTATTTGGAAAAGACTTACCTATTCTGAGTATGTAGGCTATAATCATTTTAAACGTTGGGGGTATAAACACCAATAAACACATTAAAATGGTGCAAAACGATTGTTGCTAGTGAATAAAGAGAGTCCCTGTTCTGTTAGAGCATCAGAACGAAGAGAATGCATTAAGTTAGGATAATAGTGATAAAACAGTAATTTATAAATTATTTTATTTAAATCCTTTCAATTATAAACCATTACTACATATTATATAAAATGCTAATGTTTATCTGTGTCGTCTCTACAGAAGTAACGACTTGCTCTAGAAAGTTGCTTTTTTTACTAAAAGATAGCTAATTGGCTCTTCTAAAAACTGTCGTCGCCGGATTTTTTGTTTTTCATTTAATTAAAAAACTAGTTTTTAATAAAGCTCTAAAGTAGGTAAAAAATAAATAAAACTTTTTAAATCAAACTACATATTTATTTCGTTTTCAATTCGCATATCTTAATTTATTAATATTATAACAGGAACCTTATAAAACCTGTTATTCAACTCACATTTGCTTTTATTTCTTTTGTGTTACAATTTTAGTTTAATTTCTTGCACTATGTACCTTATACCGTATGATCGAAAACAAAACGGCGTCCAGTTGGCTGGGAAATGATGATCGATGATATTTCCCATATAAATTTACATATGAAATGACAGCAATCTTTATTTCATAGCCATTGCTGACGCCGTTTTTTCGATCATACGGTACATCTCTTCTCCATGCTGTTTTTTAAGTAACTCTCTAGCTAAACCTTGCTAAAACACCTGTATTGTGGTCCTTTTGAATTCCAGTTAGTTCAACTTTGTTTAGACAAGATTTTCCTTTATTTTTGAAGTTCCATCACTTTGAGTTCTTAAAAATAAAAGTAATATGACAAAATTGTTTTTTTATTTAATTTTTATTAAATAATTTGTGCATATAATGTGTAAATGTAACAATTATTATAGGCCTATTCATTTATTATTATTAAGACAAAAAGTAGAAGTGCATTTATCTATTTTATAAAATAAAAACTCACCTTAATTACTATCGTTGATGCTATCCTACCTATTTCTTTACTATGAGAAGCCCTAGAACAACATATTTGTTATTACTAACAGTCTTATGCTATTTTTAATTTTCAATATTAATAACTTACCAGATGGTGGTTTTAGGATTTGTTTATAAATCTCTGCTTGCACTTCACCAGCTTCTTCCGTATTTTTTATTATCAATTGTACTAAAATGTTAATATAATAAATATAACAGTAATATCATGTAATTAAACTATAAATTACTTACAGATTATTTTTTCTTGTTTTAATTTCTTATAAATCGCATTCCATCAATAGATCTATTGCACCACCACCACTGCTGATATTGAATTATCTTTCCCTTTTTCCATAAAGGTAAATTTAAATAGCCTATGCCATAATAGGACTAGTTGGAGTTGAACACAAAATACCGTATGATCGAGAAAAAACGGCGTCAGCGATGGCTATGGAATGAAGATCGCTGTCATTTTATATGTAAATTTATATGGGAAATGTCATTGATGTTCATTTCCCAGCCAACTGGACTCCGTTTTTTTTTCGATCATACGGTATATTTTAGTTGAATTTTATTGTTTTATTTTCATTTTGACGACCTTTTGACAACTGAACAATTGAAATTCACGATTTGAAATTCACGATTTGAAATTCCCAGTTTTTGTCTCTGTCTGTTGTATCGACTTTTCATATATAACCATTTCAATTTCAGATATCTTATATTGGCAGCACTTTCTCTACGGAGTGTCTACCGGTCCGTAGGCGGCCCGTCCTCCAAATTGTTATCTATTGTATGAAAATACCCAAATGTTATATCCTATAGATATCAGGCTCTAGATTGTTTATCTTTTAGATGGTTATTTGTTAGATAAAAGTTATTTATAACTGAAGAGACCGCGCCTTATTGTCATATATTTCAATAAAATAAAAAAAGAAGATTATTACTAAAACGTTCCTTTTTTTAGAATAATTTGTTTTTTTGTTAGTTTTCTTTTCTATAGAGAAAATATGCAATACCGTCAATAATAAATATTAGTTCTACTTTTTTTTATAATTACCATTATTTTCTAGCTAATTACTAAATGCGCTATGACTTCCAGAGAGCAAAGAGCAACATCAGGCGTTGGAGTAGCTATAAATGATAAATATGAACAGAATATAGAAAGCATAGAATACGTGTGCGACAGAATCCTGAGAGTAAAGATTATGTTTGACCAACCCATTCACATTATATCAGTGTACGCACCCGACATTAATAAACCTGAAGAAATGTCAATGGGCTTCTACGAAAATCTACAGTCAGCGATAGACAAAATACCAAGACATGAAAAGATAATTCTGTTAGGGGATTTAAACGCAAGAATTGGAAACGAGGTAGTGGATGGAATAAAACAAAAATATAACGAGGATATAACTAATAGAAATGGCGAAATTTTGACCGAATTCTGTGGACAGAACGAACTGAGAATAAACAACACATATTTTCCCCATAAAGAACAACACAAATACACCTTCTATGACAATAGAAACAATAAATCAATAATCGATTATATCATCACCAATCGAAGTTTCTTACCTCAACAAATAATAGACATAAGAGTCTTATCCTCAGCCAACATTGGAACAGATCACAAACTTGTGCTAGGAAAGATACGAATACGTGCGCCGCTATCCAAAAAAAGACCATCGATAAAAACTGAAAAATTCAATATAGAATCCCTCAACCACGAAAGCACTAAACAACTTTATTCAAACAGATGCCAAACACATGTCACTCTTAACCCCATAGCACAGTTTGATACTCCTAACACAGCTTGGAATAAACTGAAAGAAAACATCTGCAAAGGTGCTAAAAAAGCTTTAGGAACAAGTACTGTATTACACAATAGAAGACCGAACATTAAACCTTGGTTTACATTAGAAGTCAAGAACATTACAAGGGAAAAGAAGGAAAAATACTTACAATACAAGAAATCTCCAACACCGGAGAACCGAAATATCTATACCGAAATAAGGAACAGGACTAATAATAGAGTACGAGAAATTAAAGAAGAATATTGGCAGCGATTTAGTAGCGAAATGGAGGCGGATATGTACGGAGCACAAAAACGTATTTGGAAGATGTTGAGGGGTTTGAAACGAGAAACAAATGAAACAATACAACTAAGAACAATTGCAGAAGATACGTGGGAAAAATATTTCAGAGACTTATACGCAGAAACAGATGAACCAATGTAAGCACAAGAGACAAGCCAAAGAGATAATATAGAAGATCATGCGCAAATCACTTACAAGCAAGTAGAAGAGACAATAAGGAAACTTAAAAATAGAAAATCTCCTAATCAAGATAAAATACCAAACGAGCTAATAAAAAACGCAGGCACGGCTATCATAGAGGAATACACAAAACTGTTTAACATTATGTTACAACATAAGAAAATACCAGAAGAATGGAAACAAAGTATAACAATACCTATTTTTAAAAAGGAAGATAAAACAGACCCAGCAAACTATAGAGGAATAACATTACTGAGCACCTCGCTAAAACTTCTGACTAAGATCATTGCGGACAAAATATCCTCAATAGTGCCAATAAGCGAGGCACAACAAGGATTCCGAAGAAACCGATCAACTACCGATGCACTATTCATACTCAGGCAACTAGTTGAAAAATCCTTAGAATATAACTCTCTAGCCTATCTATGTTTTATAGATTTAACAAAGGCCTTTGATAGAGTCCAACTAAAAGACATCATCACCATCTTGGAAAGCAGTAATGTCTCGAAAGAACTCACAGAACTTATCGAGAACTTAAACACAAACACAACAACCCAAATAAGAACAAACTTTACCTTAACGCAGCATTTTCGAACTACAACTGGTCTCAGCCCTCTGTTATTCAACACAATCATGGATCAAGGAATAAAAACCGTCAAGAATACTGGATTAGGATATCGAATGGGAATGCATAAAGTAAACATATTATGCTATGCCGATGACGCAGTACTTATTGCAGAGTCAGAGGACGACCTCCAAAGAATGCTACAAGCTTTTAACAGACAGGCAGAAAAACTTAACATGCAAATTTCCACAAATAAGACCAAATGCATGACCATTACAAAGGAGCCTCTACGGTGCAAATTGGTAATAAAAAACAAAACTATTGATCAGATAATGTCATTCGAATACCTCGGATGCAAAATTACAAGCTCAGGATTCCTGAAAGAAGAAGTAAGGAAACAAGCCTATAAAGCTGCCGCAATATCAGGACATCTTAAATATCCCATATGGAAAAACAAACATTTGAGTACAGAATGTAAGTCAAGAATATACAAAACCTGCATACGACCAGTGATGACATATGGTGCGGAAACCAGAGCTGAAACATTAGTAACAAAGAGAATCCTACGAACTACTGAAATGAAGACCTTAAGAATGATAACTGGATACACATTGAGGGACAGACAGAGAAATGTAGACATAAGAGAAAAGTGCCAAACAAACGACGTTGTCAGATGGATAAGGCAGAGAAGAAGAGAATGGAACCAGCATGTCAATAGAATGGGCCCCGACAGAATGGCCATAATAATTCGCAACAACGTGCCCCATGGCAGAAGACCTACTGGACGACCACCTAAACGTTGGCAAGACAGTTGGCAGTCAACCTCGCAAGAGTTGTTTAGACGAGGAGGAAACCGGAACTAAACAGGCGATACGCCTTCTAAAAGAAGAAGAAGAAGCTATGACTTCCATCCAAATCTTTGAATAAGAAGACTAAGGAAGGAGCATATCAAAAATCTTAGGTACACCGCGATGGGCCTCAAATATGGCCGACTTAAATTCCGGTTTATCAGTGTCGTTCTAATTTTATTTAAAAAATGTAAAACTATGATGCAGGGTAGACGTGGGGTAGACTCAATAATTTGTTGTTTTATTTTACGTTGTGAATAAATGTTGGTAGTTATTAAAATTGTTATAAAAATATATAATTCTAATAAAAATAGATAAGTATTTATTAACACAAACATCCGATACGCTACTGAAGCAGGTAAGTCAAATTAACGTATCTAAATTCTTTGACATCTAATCTTTGACAAGTAATAAATAAAAGCTAAAATGCAAGAAAAATATATAATTTAGTTAATTTAAGTGAATTTCATAAATGATCGGTTTACTACACGTATGTATATTATATAGTCACTTACTAGTGAAAAGTTGTTCCATTATTTCACTCAATTTTTGCCGAGATCTACCGCACGCTACACAACCAACTATTTTAGAATCTTTTTCGATAAATCGCGGTAGTGTCACTGTTAATTTAAGTTCTGCCACAATTTCCATCTAGATTTACTACCTTTATACAACTATCAGTAGTAGAATAAATAATAAATAACATAAAATAAGCTCCGTAAAGACTGACAAATCCACAAAATTTCAAATCAAATTCAAATGTGTCAAATGAATCGTCAAACAGAACTGTCAAGGATTCCCACCCTAGAGTGCTTTTATGGCGCTTTTTCCGCCCACCATGCATGAATACATGGATAGCATTATGCTCCTTCCTTAGTCTTCTTATTCAAAGATCCAAATAAATATTCCTTCCATATGAATATTATTCCAAACACATGCAAATTATGTGTTTCTCGTATCGATATGGCACTTGCGTAAGATAAGCCAGTCTCGAAGTAGGTACGAAATTTTCCACGTAAATCGTCGTGAGTTGACTAGCTGTCTATGAGTAAGCTGTGCTGTTATCTCTTAAAAAAGCCTGGGTAATAAATAAATATTCCAAGTAATAAGTAAATTTTCCAAGTATTATGTCATTAACGAATGCCTTCAATTCAGCCCTCGTTAAAGCATCGTTAAACGTTACATCATTATTTATCAAATATGTGTTTTAGGGTGTGTATGAGATCAGTTCATATTGTTTAAAAAAAATTACGTACGTTCTGAAACTAACCTCTTCAAAAAAATGTTCTTAAGTAACGTCCTAAAAATCGTTTGTATGGTAATATCATTTGGATTTCATTCTTTGATAGATGGTTATTATTAATTTTGATTACCGTCATATTTTTTGCTGTTGTTGAAGTATCATATTTTGCAATAAATATTAATACCCTTTCCGTAACATTGAACTAAATAAATGTTATGTTATTTTAATATCTAGTGGAGTGCCCAGAGACTTTTATCTCGGAATTCAATTACTGTCAATGTATTAATATGAAACCTTCTGTATTGCGTTTTATAGATAAAATACTAAAATGTTTACCCATTTTTTTTCGTTGCTTTTAATTTTTTATTTTAGTAGTTTTAGTAAATTCTTAATTATTTCCTTCTTAATATTTTAATTTAAAAAAGTATTGGGTGAGTTTTGCAAGTTGTCTTAAGTGCATACTTATTTTCTTTTCTTGTATACATAGCGGTTCTCAGGATATAAGCATTTAGAAAAAAAAATAGTTAAATAACTTGGCTATTTTTATTTTATTTGAAAATTGACAAATAGGAAATGTTTCTTTTGTTCAGATCTACCACACCCTAAAATACTGGCATTTAGTAAGAAACACTGTGTATGCATAAAGGCTGTCGCTCACTAGAGAGGAGCGCATGGTAACGCGGCGAAAAGGAATTTTTAATAATACATAGTTTTAAATCGTTTCGCTGCCGACCGCTGCGTTTCCGCCAAGTGAGCGAGCTCCCATTTAAAATTATGTATTATAAAAATTCCTTTTCGCCGCGCTGCCTTGCGCTCCGGCGCGCTTCCGTCTAGTGAGCGACAGCCTTAATATGCAGTGACACATACCGATCTGGTCATCGAAACTGTGTGGTCTGGATTTTAACGCGTAAGACAGTGATGTAGACAGCTTAATAACAAATCAAATGTATTGAAATGAGATAAAAGTTCTTCTTTGCGGTATTGCCGGATTTTGTATCAAAATTTCATACCGCACAAGTAGACGTTTACGAAAATTGTTGCATCTAGGGCTGGAACCATATTTTTCACAATTAGTTACTCATTTTATTACAGCTGTAATAGATTATATTTAGCTTAGATAAATTATCTTCATTTGAGTAGTATACATGAAAGTTTTTAAAATAGTTTATTTTTTTCTACCACATTTTCCTACACTGTCTGCCAACCAGTCATTTATGTTTATCTCTGTCGCATGCAGTAAAATACAGACCACGCAGGTGAACTGTCCCGGATGGTATACCCTGCTGGTCATCCAATTTATGTGGTCTGGATTTTAATGCGTGATTTTTTACGTTTGGAGGAAAATGTGACTTTACTAATAGTGAAAAATAATGTTCCAAGTTAATGCAACATTTTTCGTAAACGCCTACTTGTGCGGTTTGAAAATTTGATGGAAAATCTAGCAATACCGCATACAAGAAATGTGTCAACCAAATTTTTATCTCTTTTTAATACATTTGATTTTCCATTAAGCTGTCTACATCACTGTCTTACACGTTAAAATGCAGACCGCATAGTTTCGATGACCAAATTGGTATAAAATCCTGTCTTATGGATATTTTTATATTTATTTGTATAAGTTGATTTTGTATTACATTTTTAAGTAATCCAAATTTTAGGCATCTAGTTGAATCATCCTTTTCTCGACACGAAGGAAAATAAACAATATAATGTGATCAAAAAGTTTAACGATCAAGCGTGTTGATCGATGAAAAATAAGTGAATATTATGAAAAATTAAGTTTTTACAAAGTCAAAGCACGCCCTCATATATCTTCTGTCATTGGAAAGGGCAAAATTATTAAATTTATTTAAAATATTTTTATTGCTTTTAGTTCCTGGTCGGTCAGAATAAACAAAGAAGTGAACCGTCTCAAAGAGCGATAGATGAGATGTACAACGAAGATCAATTACCTCCGTATTACGTCGATGGTCCGAATTCTGCCAAAGTAGACATGGTGTCGGCCGTTTCTTTACTTTGTTCTTATTGTAACTCCCTACCTTGCGATCGATACACAGATTTAACACCGGCGATCTATTCTGAAGTAAAATTTCTTGCAGACCGCACCAAATTAGTCAGAGTGGTTATAGTATTGCCAACAATCTGTCCGTTAACTGAACCAATAACGGTAAGCGAAATAATATATTTGTTAAATATATACAGGATAAGTAACTTCGAATAAATTCAGTAAATGACAGATATGTATTTTTTTAAATATGCTATTTAAAAAGCGCTTTTCTTTCTGTAGGGACATATTTTATAGCATGTCCCAAATTTAAGATATGATGTATTCATCAATTCGAAAAATTAACATTCATCTTTAATTATGTCTACCGCAACGTAGGAACTTGTCTATGGTAGGAACCGGCAACTCTGCATTTCTTTATGTGTATGTCTATCAACTGGTTGTAACGTAATTTAGGTATCTTTATCTTTGTTTCGCTTATTAAAATGTAGACCACCGATTTGGTATGATTAAGCCGGTATCCTTTGTTCAGCGATCGTTCAACCTCACTTCATTAACGGGTGTGTCTTAATATTCTTATGTAAATCCAAAATGATTGTTTTTAAATAACAGAGGAACCCTTGAGTCTTGGAGTCGCAACCAAACCAAACCAAATGCTACAGCTTTAATATAATTAATTTATGAAACGTATTGTCAAGGTGTATTGCTGGTTGCCTACGTAACCGCAACGTGCATTGAAGAACCTGGCGAATTCGCCAGAAAGTAAAAGAATTTTACAGAATTCTTTAGAATGTTCCAGAAACACTCGCCAGGGGGTATATAAAGGCCCGCGCTTGGCAGTTGGACCAGTCTGAAGTTTGATAATACCGCGTTTTAAATTGTGAATTAATTGGCGAAGGTGCCAGAATCGTTAGAGTAATAGTAGTTGCATAAATTGTGTTTAGTAAAATTTATACTCTATATTAATATACTACATTAACACTTTTTCGTCAGATGAGTTTTGTTATAAGGTCTAATATAATAATATAATTAATATCCCACATATACCTATGTTGAAACGTTAGTAGGTGGTTTTCTAAAATCACTCCAACGTCGATTTTGAATTTAAACTTTCAGTTACTTCTATATAAACTTTCAGTTACTTTTGAATATTCACAGGGTGACTCAGGCTTCCGAAACAGTTCTATGTTAGGTTTGTGGTTGGTGACTTTTCTTTCAATTTTTTTTCAGAATATGGAGGCAATGGTAAAGCACATTTTAGACATTTTTGTAAACATAGGTGGCCGGAACATATTTTCAAACTAAAGTTGTAGATTTGCCATTAAATTTCCATTCCAGAAATACCTAGGGTTGCCACCTGTCCTTTTTTGGAATAACTTGTTCTTTTGACTTTAAGTCATTTTTATTTTCGTATTATCCCTGAGAAAATTACCTACAGCAAACAGAAATATTCTTTTCGTCCAAATTTAATTAGAGATGTTATAAAACTTATAAATAAATTTTTCTTGTTTAGAATAGGCAACATTATTTAGAACTTCCCGTTTAATCTGAAATGATAGTTTAGGTTTTAGTTTTACCATTTTTGATCTTAAAAAGAACTTCAAAATTAGTAATTAGCAACGATTTAGTTAGTTCGCAATCGATAGCTTCCTGTGAAGTACTGTGTAATAGTTGTTTAAACTTGTATTATTAATAACTTCCTATACCTAAAATCAATATTTAATGAGAAAATTGAATATTGATTTATTAAAAGTATCAAACCTGTCTGTTACAATATGGGATTTCTGTCACATAATGAATTACGTTTGCTTCATCTACGTTACTGTAGATGGAGCTCAAGGCTTTGTAGGGTTTGTATAAATAAACAAAATACAAGAAGCAAAAAATTATTAAGGCCTAACCCCTACATATATGCTTATTCTCTGCATTAAGTTCATCAGACTGAAGGGAACAGCCATTCGACGACCGGTTTCGGAGATTTATCTCCATCGTCAGGCCGACTTTGCTGTACCCTCAATCCGACAAACGAAAAGCATAAAAGCAGAAAATAGCATTTGAGTACAAAACGTACTACTATGGCGAGTGCTAGATGGCGAGAGCAGCTAGTAGTAATAGGTAAAAAGCTTTTTTGGAGGCTTGGGTCACTCTGTATATAGGTATGTATAAAACTAGTAGCCTAAGAATTATTTACAGTTCGTCCCATTCTAAAAAAAGGTAAACACACCGTACAAATAACTCTAGGAAGAGGTATTTGTACAGTGGTAAAAAATTGTCTAAACAAGGCCGAAGGGGCAGATATAATAAAGCAATAAAATGTAAAAAAGTCGGGTAACACCTTTGTTTATTTGTTGAGCAAAATTCCTTTAGAATATCGTATATAATGACCAGAAATGACGCAATTTTAAGAAAAAATGTCACTTTCTGGCTTATAATAAAATTTCAAATGCAACGTTTATATTCAAATTTGTTATGATCTACAACAGTTAGGTAGTCATTGAGACGAATTATAATTCAATTACTGGCTACTACTGGCTTCTTGTTTTAATAGATTAATTACAAATATAATTAGAAATTATTTTGATTGTGAGAGGCTCCCTTGTGGGACGCCTATGTACAATGACGAAAGCAATACCCACCTGTGAAAAGACAAATTCGGGTAATTTGAGCTTATTTTTCTACACACTTTACACTGTCGTACCATACTGAATTCGCAGATTCAAAAGTACGTTAAACTAAAACCACCGAAAAACACTGAAAGTTCATTTTCGTCTTTATTCCGACTTCAAACACACCGCAAGCTAAACGTAGTACGCTATAACGGACCAACGGCCGTCGCGAGGGGTGGTGGGACGGACGTCTCATTTCATTCTGGAAGACTAGCAGCGACGTTGCCAATAGTTCTAGACGTTTCAGCACATTAAACAGTAAACATGTCCTTTAATAGTAACGCATATATCCTCTGGTTAATAACATATTATTACGCATGCTTCTTTAAAAATAAACTATTAATTTAATTAAGAACTTGAGATTTATTGATATCCGGTAAAGGTTTTAAAGTCACCTTTTCTGCAAATCAAACTGAGTAGATAGGCGCAAATTTGAGATGGGGCAATGTCGCCTTCTCTATTTCAGTTGGTTTTTACAGTACGTAGTCAACCTCCGATTGTTTGATCGGGTTAAAATGTCTAATGTGATATCTGTTCTTACTAAATCTATGGTACAGAGTGGGAAAAAAAATAAATTCGTTAAGTATTTTATCGTGAGTTTAAATTAGTGGACCCACGGAATCCGTAACAGTATTTTATAAAATATGTATAAACATTTTGTTGTGTGGAACAAATCTTCGCGAATCTATCGCATAATATATTGTATTATTAAAATTTTTAACGTTTACAGTGTTGATATAATTGTTTTTTTAAATAGACGCAATTTGTAATTGTGTATATAAATAAAACCAAGAGGGAGGGGTGTAATGCTAGTTCGCCTCCTCGTGGTACACCCTGGATAGCGTCTAATTATAGACGCAAACTAAATGAACTAGCACAACTGGCGACCAAACAATCCTATCTGGATCTCTTGGTCAATTGCATCACTATGGTACAAACACAGGGAAAAATGCCTAGTCCTTATGAGGACTATATGACAAAAAACTTGGACCTAGCATCCGAGTCTGCCAGTTGAATGTGGAGGGTATTAGTCGAGCAAAATGCGATCTCCTTCACAAGATTTTAATTGACTACGATGTCGACGTACTGGCAATCCAGGAAACTCATACGGAAACTGAGGATCAACTCCGGTCAAGAGCAAGGATTTCTGGGTATGAGCTTATAGGAGCCACTTATAATAGATCTTATGGTACTGCCTCTTACATTCGGAACACAATTGAAAATGCAACTCTGAAGCGTGCTTCTACCGTATGATCGAAAAAAAACGGCGTCCAGTTGGCTTGAAAATGACGATCAATGACATTTCCCCAATAATTTTACATATAAAATGACAGCGATGTTCATTTCATAGCCATCGCTGACGCCGTTTTTTTTTCGATCATACGGTACAAGTAACAATATCCATGAAATTACCGTTCAAGTTGGCGAGATCACAGTGTGCATTATTTATAAACCTCCCGCTGCCTCATGGCCACAGCATGTCATCCAGCCTTTCTTTCACCCAGCTGTATATATAGGAGATTTCAACAGCCACCACACCATAATTAAAACAGGCACTATTCCACAGTCACTAAAAAGTGCTAAAATCATTGCCATCTTAAAGCCTGGTAAGCCTAACGACAAGCCACAAAGTTATCGCCCAATCGCACTGCTGAGCACAATCTACAAGCTTCTGGAGAGACTAATCTACAACAGAGTAAGCCCAAAGATAATAGAGAGTATACCGATTGAACAGGCTGGCTTTCGTCCTGGACGTAGCTGCGTGGATCAGGTTTTGTCCCTAACAACTTACATCGAAGCAGGATTTCAACGCCAAGAAAAAACATCAGTTGCTTTTATTGACTTGACCGCGGCGTACGATACAGTTTGGAGACAGGGACTGATCTGTAAGCTAGCTAAAGAAGTCCCCTGCCGAAGGACCGTCAGCCTGGTCGACGATATGTTCCGAAATAGACTTTTTCAGGTAAAACTGGGAGAGAAAGAAAGCAAAAAGATGAAACTTAATAACGGATTGCCACAAGGTTCTGTCTTAGCTCCATTGCTGTTTAATTTATATATCGCTGATATGCCTGCTACTTCAGCTAGAAAATTTGGGTATGTGGACGATTGGGCGATAGCTACAAGACATAAAAACCTCGAGGAGACAGAGGCTGTTCTTGCGGAAGACCTGTATTCCCTGGGAAACTACTTCCGCCAGTGGAGGTTGCAACCGAGCGCGGTAAAGACGGAAGTTAGTTGTTTCCATCTTAATAATAAATTAGCAAACCAAGAACTTAAAGTAAGGTTTGAAGGTAACTGGCTGTCCCACAACAACACCCCAAAATATTCAGGCATTACACTAGATAGGACCTTGTCCTTTAAGAAGCACCTCACACAAACTGCAGCTAACCTCAACACTCGGAATAATATCCTCCATAAATTATGCGGCACCACGTGGGGGTCATCCGCGAGTACCTTGCGCTCCTCTGCGCTGGGTTTGGTTTACTCTACTGCTGAGTACTGTGCCCCGGTGTGGCTCAATAGTTCTCACACAGGAAAGGTGGACGTCCAATTGAACAACACAATGCGTATTATATCAGGAACAATAAAATCAACTCCCACCCAATGGCTTCCTATTCTAAGTAATATTCCTCCACCACATATACGTAGGCAGTATGCACTTTTTAGAGAATACACTAAAATTACTAACATGCCGCAACTGCCAATACATTTGGATGTCCATGACCTGGATAGGAACAGACTTCGTTCAAGACGTCCAACATTAACAACCGCAAGCAGCTTACACCGGGACGGTTTTAAATTAACGGAGTCATGGATTAGGGAATGGGAATCAGAGTTACCAGACCACGCCGGGAATATGCCGGCTATAACTCAGAACCCACCAGGCTTTGACATGCCACGTAAAACATGGTCTGCGTTAAACCGGATAAGGACAAATCATGGGAGGTGTGCCGATTCTATGTTTAAATGGGGAAAGTCAGCTTCCCCAGAATGCGACTGCAACACCGGCAGACAAACTATCCGGCACATAGTAGAAGCATGCCCGTTAAGATCCTATTCCGGTCCCTTTGATGATTTCCTGGAAGCTACAGACAGTGCAGTCGAATACATCCGTAATTTAGATGTTTGTTTGTAATACTTGTTATATGTATATTCGTTTGTACATTTTAGACCCTTGTCAGACTATTATTATTGTACTTCTACAGTGATTGTAATTCCATGTTTTGTTGTGATGTTTAGCCATACGATAGATAGATAGATACCAAGGGGGAAGTCACAACTCAATAGTCACAGTAACGTGTACAAAAAAAATTCGCTTACAAAAAAAAATAAAAAATATTCGCTAAAATGGATATTCTCGCAAAAGTGCATTAAAGCAGTTTTACATTATTAAATTTCTTATAAGTACCGGGTGTCCCACTAAGAATAGCTCTCGGCTGTATCTCGGAAAGTATTAGTCGTAGAGCTCGCGGAAAAAAATATTTATGACTAAAGAGAGCATGAAAAATTGCTGGAAATTATTTTCAAGTTTGTAGAGCGGTCGCTAGAGGGTGCAACTGCTATGAAAAATAAGAAAAAGGAGTTTTACACAATTTTGCTTAGATAACGGGTACTATAAATAATAGATTCATAATCTTCAGTAAATTTGCATATTTTTTGTTAGAACCATTTTCCCCTATCTGCCAAAATAAAGTGGTGGGGGAAGGTTAGATCTGTTTATATTTAAATATTAATAACTCCGGACTGGTTGATCGGAATCCAATAAGTGGGGGCTCGTTTAAAAGAGCGTTTCTTACTCTATATTATACCATATAAACAGTAAAAATAAGCTCTTGAACGTAGACGCTAGGGGGCGCTGTCTTACAATTTAACAAACATTACGCGTTTTTTCGAAAAAGTTAAATGCGGCAGTATATGTAATTTTAGCTGATACTAAAGAGTAATAAAAGTTTAAAAATTCAGTGAAAACCGCATCTTGATATCTTTTTTCAAACCAAAGTTATTAGCAAAATTATAATAAATACGAAAAAATAACCCCTTAACTACCTTATCTTTCTAAGACAGCATCCCTAGCCCTCTTGATTATGACCATTCTAATAATAAAAAATAAGATAGAAAAGATTATTTCATTCAAAAAATCGATAATGTACCAGAATATTGTTGCGGACCGGTGTGGACTCGACCTAACCTAACAATATGGCCCGCCCTCAGATGACCTTAACATCGCATAGACACCGTAATGATTCATTCGAAGATTCGAGAAGGATCGAGTCCCACTGGAATGGAGTAGTACATACGAGAACATTCGAAACCTTCTCTATGCACCTAACGATCTATGGACTATTCTAGTAAACTTTAACTGTAGGTATAAAATCTGGCGGCTGTGGCCTAGAGAGGGCAGTTATAAATATACAAGTGCAGTTGACGCGCTAAAATTCAAAATAAATTCTTAGTTATAAATCGTTTGTAAATAGTTCTATAAGTCTTTTATCGTTATTGTTTTTGTTAATTAGTGTTTAACTAAATTGTGACTTTCTATCAACACGGAACCGACGAAAAACGTAACAATTGGTGTCAAGTGTGGCGTGTGTGATAGACTAGCAGAATAAAAGACTGACCATGGCTCTGAAAAAATTGTTGAAAGACTTGAAAGTGTCCGAACTGAAATGCATATTGGAAGAGGGAGAGTGCGAGACAGATGGAAAAAAAGCATTTTGCAAGCTAGACTGAGAGACGTTTTGGTGGAGGAAGGTGAGGATCCTGACACATTTTACTTCGAGCTGGAAGGTGACCTTGACTCGTCCTTACAAAAATTAGAAGACAATTTGAATAATAAAATCAGTGATAAAATTATGGAAAATTCCCAGGATTTGCAAGAAACTTTAAATGATAAAATGAATATTTTAGAAGATAAGATCGCAGAAGATTCTAAAGACATACAGGCCAGCTTCAATAATAAAATATTGAATTTAGAACAAAGTTTATACAACAAGATAACAGAAAACTCCAGGGAATTAGAAGAAAAGATAATAGATACACAAGACAAAATAGCACAGATTGAGGACGATGTTACCAGAAAAATCGAAATTTTAAAAGAAGAAATAGCGAAATCGAATTCACCAATATGTCAAGAAACATCGGAGGGACCGAAACTAGTCGAAAATAGGTATGCCTCAAAATCAGTTATGAAACCTCCACAGTTTGACGGAAAAACCGCTTGGGCCAATTATTTTTGCCAGTTTGAGGCGGCTGCGAGAGCGAACGGATGGACAATCGCTGAAAAGGCTACCGCTTTGACTGTCGCACTGCGAGGAGATGCGACGGATATCCTGCAGACACTGTCACCTTCGGAACAGGGAGATTATCAGCAATTGGTACGACATTTAGAAATGACGTACGGCCAAGCTCATTTGGAACATGTCTATCATTCCCAGCTAAAAAATCGCATTCAAAAGTCAAATGAGTCTCTGCAGGAGTTTGAAGCCGACGTAGCCCGCCTCGTTCGCCGTTCGCCTTGCGTACCCTGCTACGCCCGAGAATGTTATGGAGCGGTTGGCAGTACAGGCATTCTCCGACGGCTTACGTGACAACGAGACAAGACAAGCACTTCTCCTAGCCCACCCAACGCACTTGGTGGATGCTTTAGCACGTGCCCTAGAATTTGAGGCCGCGAAACAAAGTTCTCGGTCTTTAGGAAGAGTACGGGCCATCGACGAATGTTCCGACGAATCCGTGGAAGGGATTGTTCGGAAAGTAATGGACCAGTACATGGGCAAGAAGGGACTGATTCATTGCTGGAACTGCGGACAGGTAGGACACGTGCGAAGCCGTTGTAAGGAGAAGAACGAAGAACCGGCTTCGTCGAGGTCGGAAAACTACTAAGGGTCGAAATGAAGGGGCACACGTCGACCTGTACCCAACATGCCCCAACGAAAACTGCTCGAGTCGCCTCGCTACAACACAAATTCAACAGCATGTTTGTGGATGGTTTTGTTGATGGAGAGTTCCGGACTATGCTGTTGGATACAGGAGCGACGAAAACTATTATCAGACCGGACATTCTTAAAACATCGAAGAAGGTTAAAACAACACAATGGCGACTACGTACTGCTACGGGGGGCTCTGCTGCTGTCCATGGAGAAGTAAACCTTAATTTTGTTATTGGGAGCACCAGTTTTGAACATCCAGTGGTAGTAGCAGATATCGAAGATGAACTTATTCTCGGAATGGACATCATGGCCACTAGAGGTTTTGAACTAAACTTCAAACAGGGAATTTTGAAAATAAATGAAGAAGAAGTGGTTCTACATCGAAAATGTGAGGAGACGCTTCGCGTGGTGGTAGCAGAAGATGTTTCGATCCCTGAGCGCTGTGAGATATTTTTGGATGGTTGCCTGGAAGATAAAATGAATAATGGGAGTATTATTCTGTTGGAGCCAAGGAACCATGACAGCGAAATAGGACGAGGGATCGCTGTTGGAAAAGCCCTGCTACGAGCGAAGAAAACTGTACCGGTGAGAGTAATGAACACGAATTATTATTCTGTATCCTTGAAGAAGGGAACCCTTTTAGGGTACTGTTGTTCGGTCTCCTCAGTCGTTCGAAGCGTGGAAGCCTCCAAAGTTTCGACTTCAAAAATTCCGGAGTTAGTAAACGTTAAGGGATTATCTCCCGAAAATAGTAGAAAATTGAGAAACCTGATAATCAAGTATCAAGATGTGTTTGATAAAGGAAAAGCAGGACAGAGAGGTCGTACCAATTTAGTACAACATAAAATTGACACAGGAGATGCGCGACCAATCAAACAAAATCCGAGAAGACTTCCGCTCGCCAAACGTGAAGAAGCTGATAAAATCCTTCGAGAAATGAAAGAAGAAGATGTCATCGAACCATCTAACAGCCCGTGGACATCGCCGGTAGTACTAGTAAAGAAGAAAGACGGTACCACCAGATTCTGTGTTGATTATCGGCAGCTCAATAATGTTACCAAGAAGGATAGTTATCCCCTGCCGAGGATAGACGATACTCTAGACACGCTGGCGGGGTTAACGATATTCTCTACGTTAGATCTGAAAAGTGGATATTGGCAAGTCGACATGGCGCCGAAAGATAGAGAGAAGACAGCGTTCTCGGTGGGCTCCGGACTGTGGCAATTTACCGTCATGCCTTTTGGATTGTGCAACGCGCCAGCTACCTTTGAGAGACTAATGGAGTCTGTGTTAAAGGGACTATCCTGGACTACCTGTTTAGTGTACCTGGATGACATCATAGTGGTTGGGAAATCCTTTGACGATCATCTGAAGAATTTGGAAGAAGTTTTCAAGCGACTAGAGAGTTCTGGTTTGAAACTTAGCCCCAAGAAATGTCATCTGTGTCAAGAAAAGGTACACTACTTGGGCCATGTAGTCTCCTCCCAAGGAGTTGCGGTAGATCCACAGAAGACCAAGACAGTGGAAGAGTGGCCAATACCTAAAGATAAACATGAACTACGAAGCTTTTTGGGACTATGCACATACTATGGCCGCTATGTACAGGGTTTCGCCACCATCGCAAAACCATTGACCAGACTTACCGAAGGCGAGAGGCGTTTCTCTTGGGACTCAGATTCTGACGAGGCATTCCGAAAATTGAAGAAGGCCCTGACTAGTGCGCCCATACTCACAGACGAAGTCCCTGAACCCTCTTGGCAACGGAAACTTTATATTGGATACCGACGCTAGCAATGTTGCGTTAGGCGCTGTTCGGTCTCAGATCCAGGATGGTCAAGAAAAAGTCATTGGTTATTTTAGTAAGACCTTGTCAAAATCGGAAAGGAACTACTGTGTAACCAGACGAGAATTACTAGCAGTAGTTAAACGGTTCTTTTTTTCTGCGTGAACGGTTCTACTGGGTGAACTGCAAAGAAGATGTAAGGGCCTGGTGTAAGAAATGTGACATTTGCGCAGCCATCAATGGGCTACAAAAGCGTGGTAAAGCCCCTATGCGCCAGTACAATGTTGGCAGTCCCTTCGAACGAATAGCGATCGACGTGGCTGGTCCTTTCCCGGAGACGAACGATGGCAACAAATACATTGTGGTAGTAATGGATTACTTCAGCAAATGGGTCGAGGCCTACGCGTTGCCAAATCAAGAAGCGTCCACGATTGCTGATGCCCTTGTTAAAGAATGGATCTGCAGGTTTGGTGTTCCCATGGAGCTTCATTCAGATCAGGGAAGAAACTTTGAGTCCAATCTGTTCCAAGGCGTCTGTGAAGTCCTGAACATCCGCAAGACCAGGACGACTGCTCTACATCCACAATCCGATGGGATGGTTGAACGCATGAACAGAACTATCAACCGTTATCTGGCCAAAGTAGTCTCTGACCACCAAAGAGACTGGGACAAATTTCTTCACCTGTTCCTGTTGGCCTACCGTTCATCCGTCCAAGAATCTACAGGGCAAACTCCAGCCAGCATCGTTATGGGACGGGAAGTGCGCCTACCCTGTGATCTGAAATTTGGTTGCCGACCGGGAGAAGAAGTCGCCGGAGAAGATTATGTCCACACACTACGTCAAAGGATGGACGACATTCATCAGAGAGTCCGCCTAAATATTCAAAGTGCTAGTGACCGAATGAAGGAACACTACGACATTCAAGCTGAGCATGGAGGATACCAACCAGGGAAGTTGGTGTGGCTATATAACCCGCAGAGACGTCGTGGGTTATCTCCGAAGCTACAATCCTCGTGGGAAGGGCCATACGAAGTCATGGATAGAATTAATGACGTCGTATACCGTATCAGAAAATTGCCAAAAGGAAAACCGAGGGTAGTCCATTTCAACCGTTTGAGCCCCTACCAAGGCGAAATAGAAGATCGTGCTGGGACCGTGAGAACCTGCAGCTTTGATCCCCCTGATTCGGAGATGTCCTTTGACGATTTCATGGCCCGATACAACAGCAGTGAGAAGGCTCGCTATGGTGTAACCAAAGAAGATCAACGAGACCTCTTTTCCGTGCCTCCTGATTATTCGCTCGCTCATTGTGTGGCTCGAGATTTGCGGATGTCCAGAGGAATCGCTGCGACGTTCAATGAGAAGTTTGGGCGTGTCGGAGAACTACGCCGACAGGATCCAGAGGTTGGAAGCGTCTTGAGGCTAACCGACAATGCACATGGTCAAGCAAGGCACATCTTCTACCTGGTCACCAAGGAATGGTCCCCGAGTAAGCCGACTTATCTCAATCTATGGAAGACCCTGATTGAACTGAGAGAAGCCCTGCTAAACAACAACATTGCACGATTAGCCATTCCGAAGCTGGCGTGTGGACTCGATGGTTTGAGTTGGCGTACAATCCGGAACATGATTGAAGTCTTGTTCAGATTTACGGGAATCGAGATCCTCGTTTGCTGCTACAACCCAAAGCTGAGATCGGGAGAGAAAACTGTAGACTGCTATTTCTACCAGACTTCGCAATGTACCAGGGGCCAGCTTTGCAAATACCTTCATTCACCGTATACATCTCGGGACGAGCATGTACCTAAGAAGGGGGCAGTGTTGCGGACCGGTGTGGACTCGACCTAACCTAACTATATGGTCCGCCCTCGGATGACCTTAACATCGCATTAAAGAATAGACACCGTAATGATTCATTCGAAGATTCGAGAAGAATCGAGTCCCACTGAAATGGAGTAGTACATACGAGAACATTCGAAACCTTCTCTATGCACCTAACGATCTATGGACTATTCTAGTAACATTTAGCTGTAATAAAAGCCGGCGGCTAAAATTCAAAATAAATTCTTAGTTATAAATCGTTTGTAAATAGTTCTATAAGTCTTTTATCGTTATTGTTTTTGTTAATTAGTGTTAAATAAATAGTGTTTAAATAAATTGTGACTTTCTATCCACACGGAACCGACGAAAAACGTAACAATATCTAATAATTAAGATATCAATGAGAGTGACTAAGAAACGACGCCTCAGTGAATTCATGGTAGGCTTTGGAAAAAAGTTGGTTTTATATAAAACATAGTTAAAACTCAAAATATTATTATATCAACAATTTGATAGTCTCAGCAGCGTTTTTTATCTTTTGATTGCTTTTCTAAAAATGCCTTTCTTCAAAAGAGAAAAAATGCTGCTAAGACTATCAAAATATTGATTTAATAACTCTTTGACGTTTATACTATTACGTCAAAAGCATCTTTTTCCCAAAGCCTACCATGGCTTCACTGAGGCGTCGTTTCTTATTCACTGTCATTGATATCTTAATTAATAGATAGTAATACATCTGGTATTATCGTATTCTGGTATATTGTCGATTTTAGAATAAACTAATCGTTTCTATCTTATTTTTTATTAGAATGGTCATAATCAAGAGGGCTACTGTAACCGTGTTAAAAAAATAAGGTAATTAGGGCTTGTTTTTTCGTATTTATTATAATTTTGCTAATGGTTTGAAAGAGGATATCAAGATGCGGTTTTCGCTGACTTTTTAAACTTTTATTACTCTTTACTATCAGCTAAACTTATATATACTATCGCATTTAATTTTTTTGAAAAAACGCGCAATGTTTGTTAAATTGTAAGACAGCGCTCCCTAGCGTCTACATTCAACAGCTTATTATTATTGTTTATACGCTATAATATAGAGTAAGAAACGCTCTTTTAAACGAACCCCCGTTTGTTAGATTCCATTCATCCAGTCCGGAGTTATTAATGTTTAAATAAAAACAGATCTAACCTTCCCCCACCACTTTATTTTAGCAGATAGGGGAAAATTGTTCTAACAAAAAATATGCAAAATTTACTGAAGATTATGAATCTATTATTTATAGTATCCGTTATCTAGACAAAATTGTGTAAAAACTCCTTTTTCTTATTTTTAATAACAGTTGCGCCCTCTAGCGGCCGCTCTACAAACTTGAAAATAATTTCCAGCAATTTCTCATGTTCTCTTTAGTTATACATATTTTTTTCCGCAAGCTCTACGACTAATACTTTCCGAGATACAGCCGAGAGCTATTCTTAGTGGGACACCCTGTACATCAATAATACATTATTTTGGGCATCCTCAACGTGAAAGATCCAAAGAACATATTGTACAGAATATCCCTAATTTTTTGATAAGATTATTTTTAAGTATGTACGATTTAGCAGGGAAGAATTGGCATATGCGCTTAAAATTACGAATTGAAACACAATTAAAATGAATAGGGTCTCTAGGGTTTTTACATACCTACTATACCGGGTGCGTCTCAAAAGTGACTCCCCCTATAACTTTTTTCATTTTTCAGATAAAAAAACAGATCTGGTATGTTAGTATATGACATAAATTAGGATTGATTGACGTATTCAATTGTTTTTGGTCACTTCCTGATTCACCTGAAATGACTACAACTTTTGATTTTTAAATGCACCCTCGGTATTTTTTTACATTATTCGATAGAAAATAACATTCTGAATAGAATGTCATATCATATGTCAACTTTTGACATTTTCGCTTAATAAAAAATCGTATTTTAAAAAACAATTATATCAACACTGGTTTATTTGAAATTATAACTTGCGGTTCGTAACGAAAATTTGACTCAAAATACTAAGTGTGTGGTATCAAATTATTCGTAAAATAATGCTTTTTTCAAATATGCCAATGAGCCACCCTCGTTCCATTTGAAAGAATTGAGATATGATTAAAAATACGATTTGAGCATTTTCTAACTGGCCAGGACAAGACACAAAAAACATTAGACGATCGAATAGATTTTTCCAAGGCTCCTTGATTAAGAATTAGTGTTTTTAACATAGCCATGGCACTCTAGATTGAATTTTAAAATACGATTTTGTATTAAGCGAGAGTTTCAAAAGTTGGCATATGATATGTCATTCTATTCAGAATGTCATTTTCTATCGAATAAAGTAAAAAAAAATACTGAGGGTGCTATTTAAAAATCAAAAGTTGTAGTCATTTCCGGTGAAACAGGAAGCGACCAATAACCATTGAATCCTAATTTATGTCATATATACTAACATACCGAATCTCGTATTTTTTATCTGAAAAAATAAAAAAGTTATACGGGTGAGCCACTTTTCAGACGCACCCGGTATTGATAAATAAGGAACTCGCTCAATTAATAATTTTGTAAGGTACTTAAATTATTCTTAACAATATGAACTGATCTCAGACACACCCTAAAACGGATATTTGACAAATGATTATGACTTAACGTTGAACGATTGCTGAACAATCAATACATCCTTTTTTGTTTCTAGGGTGTTTACATGCGTAACATAAAACAAGCAAAAAGAGCAGCAGCTTTGAAGGCCTGCGAACTGCTTCACAAAGCAGGAGAACTAGACGATCATTTATTACCAAAAGTAAGCCAGGTTATTGAAGAAGATGTAAAATATTTGTTTGGTCATCATCCAAAGGAAAATGAACCCATGGCTGGAACGAATAAGAACAAGAGACAGCACAAAAAATTGGTAATTAACGAACATATATATTTTCTTCAACGTTCACGAAAGTTAGTGAAACGAATGCTGATGATTTTCAGTGACTTTTTAAGAAATTTTTGTGACTTTTTAAGAAACTTCTAAATCATCAGCATTCGTGAAACGAATGCTGATGATTTAGAAGTTTCTTAAAAAGTCACAAAAGGGTTAATTAAGCATGTTTTATTAAGAAAATTGACAATTAATTTAACTTTCTTTATAATTCTGTTTAGTTGATGTGTATCATTATTTAGAGTTGCATTATTTAACTTTATTAAACTGGTAAAAATGGTATTTAAAATAATAAACGTTGCACTATACTTCATAGTAATCTACAATGATCAAAAAATCTACACTGAATAAAAGTGTCTTTAGCGATTTCTAAGAAGACACCCAGTCATAGGCGGATGTAATATTTAATACCTAATACAATAAAAATAGATATTAAATAGTATGCATTTTTTTTTTCATTTTAGCGTATTATCTAAAAATATTTTTATAGAGAACATCTACTGTTTAGGAAGATTCTATTAAATTGTAGGATTTGAAGGACATGTTTGAGAAAGATTAGTTTGAAATGTTAAAAAAGTAATAGATTTAGAAAAATAATTTTTTATACGTAAAAAGTGTTTTTTTACAAGTAAAAAATATTTTATAGGTGTAACAAATAGTTTAATACGCGTAAAAAGTTGTTTTTTACGTGTAACAAATAGTTTATTACACGTAAAAAATAACAGTGTGTAACAAATAGTTTTTTACACGTAAAAATCGACAGCTTGATAGAAACTGGAGACTTGCCGCTTCTTTTGCGTGTTTTTAATGGACACAAATCGCAATGAAACCTTCAATCGGTAAAATCGCAAAAGTGCTGTACACGCAAAAACGCAAAAAAACGCTTTCTGTGTGGCCGTGGGCTAAGTTTAACAACAATCTTCCATGTAATTGAAGTTCCTACACAATGTTTTCCAATTTATACGCTGCGTATAAAACCGGTTATAAAGTAAACAAGAATAAACAATTTTATTTTTTTATTTATACAAAACATTATTTCAAGCTTGTAAAAACTCAAATATGTCGGGAGAAAATTCAAAGAAAGCTAACAAAGCAGTTGTTATGACGATGACGGAGCTTCCTTTTCTAATATAGGAACTCTTTATTACTTTCCAGGGACAAAACCAAATATTTTTCAAATTTAGGGATTTTTGTAAAAATCCTGAAAATTATCCTGCACGTATTTTTTAGATTCCCAATTTTCTACAAGGCGGATTGGCTCCAAACAAACCGGTTTACTTGCACATAATTCATCTGCAACCAGAATTTGAACGACGCGAAGAACTGATGCAATCGTCGTTCTACGACATCTACACTTCCGATCTATGTTATGGACTAATCACTCCAAACGCAGTTCCGACAATTGCCGACTTTCCCATTTACGTCAACTACGGAACGTTAACCACCAAGCTGGACGTCAACGTTGCCCAAGTCGTGCTGACCGAACAAGACATCGTAGACATTAAAACGTTTAATTTCAACGTATTTAGCAAGATTCTAGACTGTCTGAGGCACTTCCTGATCTTCGATAATGGACGGGACGCGGAATGTATGATACTTGTTCCGGTGGAGAAAAATTCGACCCGCATAGACTTCGACGTGTTAAGAAATCATAAGCAAATTAAAGAGTCGTCGGTCGAATTAACCAGAGAGGAGAAACTGAGCTTAAACGTCACAACTGACAGTTATTTGAAGAAAATCGTTTCGCCTTGGTACAGAGACATGGGTGTAAGTATTATTTTTATTCATAGAATAATAAAACTGCAGAGATGACTATATTATTTATAATTATTTGTAATATAAGATGTGAATGAATAAGTGGACAAAAATTCGGGAGCTGTTTGCTTTTTGTTGTAGTTTTTTCGACGTTCTCCTACAAAGTTATTTGAGCAACAATTTACCGCCATGACATGTGTCCTATGACATATTAATTAATATAACAGCATATTAATCGACAGTTGTCGTATAATACTATACAGTCGTCATACAACAACTGTCATGGCGGTAAATTCTCTTCAGATATGCAAAAAGTGGGGCTAGGTAACCAAATATCGAAAAAAGTAGACGAGAAAAGTTGTTCGTTCAGTTTTTCATTTTAAGGGCTATATTCAATAGTTTGTCCCCCACTTCGTTTTTTGCATTGTTCACACATTTTTTAAGAGTAATCTGACCTGAATTGTTTCGCGCTTATTCATTTACATTCTGTATAGTGTCCGTTAAAAAGTTTTAAACGAATGCGAAAATTTTTCATTATAGAGTTAGTTTAGTTAAATTTTAATTAATTAATTTAATTAGTTAGGAGAAACAATTCAATTTTTTGATAACACAATAATAAAAAATAAATTAAAATAATAAATTTTCGTTTGATGCAAACTTTTTAGCTGTCTATACAGTCAGTATACATACTCTTACATACAAGGGACTAAAATAGCTGGGATGGAACATGTCTCGCCACGTGCTTCTCATTGTATTTGAACCGCTCTTGTCTAAAATCGAAAAAAATGAGACAGAAACAAAAAAATACTTAATTTAATACCAACATACTGCGTTCCAAAACGGGTCCTTTCTTCGCGATATTTCCGTTTTAGGGTACAAACATAGTGGAGGCAGGTTTCTGCTTACCGGCAACCAGCGCCGTCTCTGGGTACCTATTCTTGACCACTCGCATCTTCAAATATCGCTCGCATCCAGGCTTCGAAAAACTACATATTACTCTTAAAAACTACCTTACATGTAGTTAATGTAGTTTATGTAGAGGGTGTAGTTTATATAACCTATATATGTAACTCTTAAATATCAAAGGTTTGAGGCAGATTTGAGGTGAGGTTATAATAAGTTGAAGCTTTAGGGTACAAACTCCGTATCGCCATCTCGCGCTTATAACCTTGAAAAATTAAAGCGTGTTGTCAAATTGCCCAGTTCACAGTGAAGGCAGGTAGACGCCGTCAACCAGCGTTCATCGGAGTTCTCGCTTTTACCGGCACGAAAATTTATTTATTTCTGCTTTTGCACGCGCCGAGGTTTTGCACGCGCCGAGGGGTATTAAGAACTAAAAGTTGGCCAAAGTTATGTTTTATGATTTTTTTTTACTGTTTTGCTAGTAATATTAATTATTAAAGGGGATGGTGCTAATATGGAACCCCATTGTTTTTCCTACACAATATTTTTTCCTCTACTCTGAAACCCTTTCCACCGATCAAATAGGGTCATTCTGTGCAAAACCAAGCAATTGGATGAGGATGCTAGAACAAGAAAGTAATTTGTATATTATAGACGATATTTGAGCGAGGATGGGTGTTATAGGGTAAATAATATTTCCTTTAAGAATCTATTTAAATCAATGTTTTTGGCAATGGCAAATATTGGCAAGATTTTTGTACATATTCCAAAGCTTGAGACTTTAAGCATTGAACGGATACTAATTTCCATGCGGAATTTTTGCCGAATAGTCTTACACCTTATAAAAAAGCCTCTGATTTTTTAAATATAAAACATTATAAAGAAATAGAGAATAAGGATACGTTTCAAAATAAAAATATGCATAAAACAGAACTTGCCCAGCTGGCTCTGTATCCATCATGAAAGTTATTATAAGCAATTTCCAAAAAAGCACTACAAACAATTCCACTATTTTATAATCTTAGAAATATTCAGAATACACTCAAGATAATTCACACTTATAACTGAAATATATTATTTGATAGTCAACTTACGACTTAAAAAAGCTAATAAACGTGTTTACATTTAGTATTTATAGATTGCTATTCAGTTAAGATAAAAAATAAAAAATATCACTTTTGGCCAGGTTTGTAGACCAAATAACCCTATGTACGGCGCCGGCGTTTGAATGTGGAAAAATACACCTATTTGGGACAACCTCAAAGGAATAAAAATCCTCTCTTCAAGAAGAATAGGTTGCTTATGTAGATTGCATCAATTTTTGAATAACCTATATTCCACTTTTTCAAAAATATACAGGGTCCGACAATAATGCGTCGGGCATCTGTAGCTCCTAGAATAAAAAAATTGGGAATTTGGTTTAAGTGTAAACCTAAAGTATGTATGCGGATGTATTTCAGGAAAATATTTTAACTTCTATATATAGGGTGGCTCAAAAAAGTGAGTGGATTTGGATGATTTTTTTTAAATGGAATGCCCTGTATATTATTGCATTTTTAGCTTCTTTTCAGATCATTTTACATAATCGTAAGATATGGGTAAATATATTTCGATAGTTTCAGAGATATTAATAAATAAATAAAAAATAAATATTTTTCAACCTTCACTAAAAAAATTTTATAGATACAAGAAAATCAAAACTATATTAGGATCTACTTTAGATGGTCTATACTTACTTTGCTATAAATATCGTAATCTTAAATCATACAGGATGTTCAAAATTATACGCCAAACTTTTTAAAATATGAAATCATTTTTCTTTGTTTTTTTCAAATGGAACACCCTGTACATTATTTTTTTTGTTAGATGTAGAATTAAAAAATGAACATTTTTAGCCGACCATACCAATAGGTATGGTCGGCTCTTAAGATCGGCAAAAAAAGTTTTTTTAATTTCACTCAAAATGAGTTATTTGGGTCATAAATGACCTAAATACAATATATTTGCATGGTGTCTGTCTGTCTGTCCGTCTGTAACACGATAACTCAAAAACCGCTTAACCGATTTTAACCAAATTTGGCACAAAAATACTATGGCACACGAGAATCTGGCAATTGGCAATCTGGCAAATTTTCTGGCAATCTGGATACGTAACTCCAAAATTACAGTAGCTAGCAAAACGCGGTTTTCAAATTAAGATTAGGAATAATATTTGCAACAAAATTTGTAATAACATCAAAATCAGTCAAAGTCACAGTTTTCGAGATATGAACATATTTTAGTATGGGCGGCTATACGTGCCTCCCGCCGCCAATTTTTTTTTATTTATGTGATGTTTTTTTTATCATAATATCAATACGTAGTTCATTAACGTAGTTTTCATGTAGTTAATAAACGGAAAAAGACTTAATTATTTAAGAAAAACTACACGTAGTTAAGCAGGTAAATTATCTTTTAATTAACTACCTTAAACCCTTCTCGCATCTCCAAAGCCATAATATCTTTTATTATGTCTTATAATATTGTTACAGAGATAATAAAATAAAACTTTTTTTCGTATCTTCGACAATGACGAACGACGATCTTGGACTTCCGCACTAATAGGCCACCATGTATCTATTACTGTCTAAACAAAACTTTTAATCGCTATATGATGAATATGTGTAACGTGCCATTTTCACGCGTGTTAGCATGGCATGGTAGCCAGATTTATTTGACCGCGTCACTTGGTCGCTTCGTTCACTGCTCATCGGAATATTAGATGTAATTGGTGAAAGCTTTGCTGCCCGTACCCTTTGTTTCCTGCAATACTTTAGCGACGTTTGATGTATTAAGCGCTTTTAAAGGGAAACGCCCTTTTCTATAGGAGATCGACGAAAACTAAGATCGGTGTCTGGAGCTCAATTTTTATCAAAAACATGATGGCGAAAACTGCACATCGATATCTGTTGCCTTTTCGGAGTTACGGGGTGTTTTCCAAAAAATGCATGAAACTTTTTTGTTATGAAAATGCTGGCTTTTTGATGAAGAGCCTAAAGTTATTCTTTTTGACGTAGAATTTTACTTTGTTTATAGCGGTCTTTCTTTTAAATTAATATTTCAAAAATTATTAACAGAAAATTTGATTTTTTATATGGGACACCCTGTATATTGTTAATTAATTGAAAATAATTTAAAATTACCTTTTCAAAAATATAGCATACTTGATATATTGCTCGATTCCTCTTCGAGATATAGATTTTTTAAAAATTTGCCCACTTTGAATAAGTAGGCTTTGAACGACGCCGGCTGTAAAAAAATTCTAGCTCTGAGCAGCAATTAAAACGAAAATAATATTTGCAATGAGAGATGTAGAAGTTTATAACAATTTAAACGATATTTGACAACGTCAACATATTTAACTATATCTAATAACAATAAAAATTATTAGCAAACCAAGACATGAGATTTTGCTACAGGTGTTCGACATGTCGACCGTCTTCTGTTATGGACAGACGGGACCGTTTTTGAACATTTCTCGCGGAATTCATTAACTCAGTGGGGGTGAAAAATACCCTCGCATAACCGCTAAGTACTTCTAATTCTTGTCTAGATTATACGGGCAATTTAAAAATAAGAACTTTTATTCTTCCGCAAAGATCCATAGGCGCTAAGACCGGCGGCCGAGATGGCCAACGGCTGGGATCTTGGCTAGCTATTCAATTATTCTCGAAATTGACTGCAAAAATTTGCTGATAACTTCAGCGTTCTGAGGCGGTGTCTCATCTTGCTGGAAAAATATGTTTTCTAGTTCCAGTAGGGGCAGATCATCTATAAGGGGTCCAAAGCCTACTAGTTTAAGTGGCGAACTTTTAAAAATTCTGTATTTCGAAGGGGACTTTAACAAAATATCAAGTGTGCTATATTTTTGGAAAGGTAATTTTAAGTCCTTTTCAGTTAATTAAAAATATACAAGGTGTCTCTCTCTTTCTCCCAAATAAAAAATCAATTTTTTTGTTGATAACTTTTAAATTATTAATTTAAAAAATATATATACTTAAACCATTAAATTCTATGTATAAAGGTGCTTTGAAAATGTTTTTATAAAAATACAAATTTTTCTATAGCAAAAAAGTTACAGTGATTTGTTAAAAATGCAAATTTTTGAAAAACACCCCGTAACTCCGAAACGATAACGGATATCGATGTGCGGTTTTCACCATGTTTTTGATAAAAATTGAGCTCCAGACACCAATATTAGTTTTCGTCTATCTCCTATATATAGAAAAGGGTGCTTTAAAAGCGTCCAATTTGACCCACCCTATACACATGTAATCTGTACACTAGTAGCTCGCGATTGTAATTATCAGTGTCGGAATGGAAGTTCTAATTTCACGAACTATAGAAATGACATTAATGGTTTTTTGGTTTGTAGTGTTTTTCTTTAGTCCAATTGCAACTGTGTGTTTTATCACAGTCATCACTGCAATTGGTAATATCTAGGGGCAACCCGTGCAATAATATTTGGACTGGCTGCTTTCTTAGCTAATCTGTCTTTTTTTTTGTTACCACTATATTATGAGTATCCTTTAACCCAGTCCAACGTGATCTTGTTATCATAAGTGTTTGATAACTTTCCCGAATGCAGCCCCGGTAGTTATTTTGAATCTTCGTAGGGTTAAAACTTATTGCCTACTATTTGTCAAAATTCTGATTCTTCCACTTGTAGGATACTACTACTACTGCCATTACTCGCTGACAAGTATTTGACAGGCATCAGAAGATGGTTGCGCAAGGCGCTTTCATTCATGAGCTTTTTTGTGACTGAAAAGCCCAAAGATATTTAAACTCGGGAGATACAACGATCCATTCATAAAACGCTCTAAAACTTCATCACACATTGGTTTGCGAAAATCAACGAGTGCGAAAGAGAATGGACAAAGAAGGGAATAGGGTATCGGTTTACAATGTAGTTGTTTACAAAGATTAGACGGTTGAGGTCGTTAATTTCCAGTGGCGTGCAGATTGACTGACAGTATTTTAAGAAATATAAATTAATAATAATTAATAAAATTTAAATATAGCATTGACGTCAAATGAAGGGTAAGGGGAAAAACGAGGATGTCCATTATAAGGAATTTTTAAGTAATCAACTTAATTTGTTGAGAATACCAAGTCCCAAACACATGGTTAAATTATAATTACCTAAATTGTCTAATTGAATATAACAAACGATGCCCAAATAATAACGCATATAAATCTTGACAAAGATCAAAGATTACTGACTAGGTGATTAAAATCTTATGATATTTTACACTTATTTGTAGTTTTTATATTTTAAATTAATTTTAATATATTGTGTTATTTATTATATTTTGTTTTTTTATGTGAATTGATAATTCTTTAATTAAATAAATAATCTATGCCTTATATGTTTCATCAAAATTTAACTTGTTAGGATTGTTTTTTTATCGTAATGTAAATGTATAGTTTTCATATAGTTAATGAACGAGAAAAGACGTAGAGTTTTTACAGAAAAACTACACGTAGATAATCAGGTAAATTACTTCCTGATTATCTACCTACTTCCGAACCCTGGTCTCAATATCAATACATTATTTTTTTATAGAAAAATGTAATTATATAATATAGTATGGGTATAAATAACTATATAAAAAAACTGTATAACAAGGAAAAAAAATTAGAAAAAGTCAACACAATTCTATTTTTCGGTGCACCTCAGTTGTCGATAGAATAACTACAAAGGGGCGAACCGAAGTAGGTACCTAGATTAGATTTTATTCTTATAAGATAAGAAAGAACGTTCAATATATAAAGTAAAAAAATCAAGTTCAAAAATAAAAGTTCGTAATTTTATAAATTACTAGGTCCCTAACGGTTTATATAGCCTGTGAAACGAATAACTTTGAATTTGACAGTTCCCGCGGGCTTTTCTAGTGTTAATTTTATTAGGTTAGCAACTTGCGGCCATGCTGACGCAATGCCGTCTCTAATAGAACAGCCACGGAGCGAGATTTATGACGTCACGCTAGTTAAATACTACGGATTAATAAATATGTTGTAGAATACATGGAAAACATAATAATTCTCGTATTTTGGTTTGTATTTTAAAAATCATATAGTTTACATGAAATATGTATACAGTTAATAAATACATATATATATATATATATATATATATATATATATATATATATATATATATATATATATATATAGAGTTAAGAAGTAGTATATATATATATATATATATATATATATATATATATATATATATATATATATATATATATATATATATATGAACAAGAAAGAAATAGTGAGGGAGATGTATAAAAAAGAAGAAAAAAGATTAAACGGCTCAGCCCTGAAACAACTCGTAACCGTATACACCAGTGTACACCAGTACAGACACGCACACTCACACACTCACACAACCACACCTACACTAGTGTACACTGATGTTACTGCCTTCAGGCTTCATCAGTACGGTAAGGAACCAGGAAGCGATGAAACCGATCTCAAAACACAAAAAAACAGGAAGCAAACGATGCAAGGAGGCACCGTGTGCAACCCAGGAGATGGAAAAAAAATTGATGAACGAAAATAAATGATGGAAAATAAAAAGGAGCAAACGGGAGCCTAAAGCCCCAATTTGCAGCCAAGAACCAGAGTCGCCCAGAATTGTGGGCTTCGTCCAGAACAGCCGCGGAGGTAGCCAACAGCAACCCGCCGCAATACCCTTAGCCGTGGTACCAATATGAACAAGAAAGAAATAGTGAGGGAGATGTATAAAAAAGAAGAAAAAAGATTAAACGGCTCAGCCCTGAAACAACTCGTAACCGTATACACCAGTGTACACCAGTACAGACACGCACACTCACACACTCACACACTCACACAACCACACCTACACTAGTGTACACTGATGTTACTGCCTTCAGGCTTCATCAGTACGGTAAGGAACCAGGAAGCGATGAAACCGATCTCAAAACACAAAAAAACAGGAAGCAAACGATGCAAGGAGGCACCGTGTGCAACCCAGGAGATGGAAAAAAAAATTGATGAAGAAACGAAAATAAATGATGGAAAATAAAAAGGAGCAAACTCTGGTTCTTGGCTGCAAATTGGGGCTTTAGGCTCCCGTTTGCGGTGTGGTTGTGTGAGTGTGCGTGTCTGCACGGTGTACACTGGTGTAGTGCTACGGTTACGGAGTTAGTTGAGGGGTTTTTTTCTTCTTTATATATATAAAGAAGAAAAAAAGATTAAACGAAGAGAGACAGTATATATATATATATATATATATATATATATATATATATATATATATTATTATTATATATATATATATATATATATATATATATATATATATATATATATACATATATATATATATATATATAAGAGTATATATATATAGCAGCATATCTGCTGAACTGTTAGTCGCAGTAAAATGAATATACAACAGAATATATAGAAAATAGAATATATATATATATATATATATATGCATTATATATATA
The DNA here is from genome assembly GCF_002938485.1 of Sitophilus oryzae. Classification (NCBI taxonomy): domain Eukaryota; kingdom Metazoa; phylum Arthropoda; class Insecta; order Coleoptera; family Curculionidae; genus Sitophilus; species Sitophilus oryzae. The sequence continues at coordinate 1,919,857 of NW_022146347.1, read as the reverse complement.
TATATATATATATATATATATATATATATATATATATATATATATATTCTATTTTCTATATATTCTATTTGTATAGTTCAAACATTTTGCTGCATTTGTATAGTTCATAGTTTATTTGCCAAGATATATATATATAGAGAGGCAGGTTGTTATATATATATATATATATATATATATATATATATAGTATATATATATATATATATATATATATATATATAAAATGTCGTGTCAAAAATGTAATATAAGTACCTAGAAATTTATTTCGATACTATGACTTCGTTGTAGAAGTATTTAAAAATTATTTTCATTTAAATCGATCGTCTATACCGGGTGCGTCTCAAAAGTGGCTCATCCCTACAACTTTTTTTATTTTGTCAGATAAAAAAAACGAGTTTTGGTATGTTGGTATATAACATAAATTAGGATTGATTGACGTATTCAATTGTCTTTGGTCACTTCCTGATTCACCGGAAATGACTACAGCTTTTGATTTTTAAATGACACCTCCGTTATGTTACATTATTCGATAGAAAATCACACTCTGAATAGAATGGCATATCATAAATATGTCAATTTTTGACATTTTCACATATTATTTATTTGTAACGTGCGATTCATAATGACAATTTGACTCGAGTACCAAATTGTGGTACCAAATTATTCGTAGAAAAATGCTTTTTCCAAATATGCTAACGAGCCACCTTTATTCCGTTTCAAAAAATTGAGATATGATTAAAAATTCAATTTTGATATCTTATAACGGGCCCCGACAAGACACGAAAATCACTAGACTATCAAATCTATTTTTCCAAAGCTCGTTGATTAAAAATTAGTGTTTTTAACACATCCATGGCACTCTATAATAGATAGAAATTTAAAATACTATTTTTTAAGCGAAAATGTCAAAAGTTGACATATGATATATTATTCTATTCAGAGTGTCATTTTCTATCGAATAATGTAAAAACATACCGGGGGTGTCATCTAATAATCAAAAGTTGTAGTCATTTCCGCTGAAACTGGAAGTGACCAAAAACAATTGAATACGTCAATCAATCTTAATTTATGTCATATACTAACATACCAAATCTGTTTTTATCCAAAAAAAATAAAAAAGATATAGCGGTGGACCACTTTTGAAACGCATCCGCCGAATAGAATTACTGAAATATATTCAAGGTCGTTATGCCGTTACGCTGATACTCAAAGAATATCTTAATAATTCTAGAAGTCTCGTCTCGCATCAAAATCTGACCGTCGATGGGGCTCAGCTTTTGGCGAGCGAGGCCCCAACTTCGTGGGGCCTCGCTATTTTGCTCGGAATTGAACGAACAGACGCGCGGCGTTGCCTTGTTTTGTGTGTACTTTCTTGAATAGTTTTAAATTATAGTTTTAAATTTCATCTATTGCTATAATCAGTCTTTCCGCTCTCCGCTCTCCGCACTCCGCACTCCGCAGTTTTCATATATTATCTATATGTATAATTCCCGTGTTACAGTTTTGGGTGGTTTTGGTTACCATACTCCTCCGAAACGGCTTAACCGATTTTGATGAAATTTTATATGTATATTCAGTAGGTCTGAGAATAGGTAGTTATATATTTTTTATACCCTTAAGTGATAAGGGTAGTCCACCCCAATTTTTTTATTTTGTGAAAAAAAAATTATTTTTTTTTATTTAGCATTAAAAAATACAAACAACACTAAATTTTCACCGTTCTACCTTCATCCCCTATTTTTTAATAGGGGTTGTTTTTTTCATTTTTTGTTATCATCTCCGAAACGGGTTGACCGATTTTGATAAAATTTTTATGTATGTATATATTCAGCATTGCCCAAGAATAGGTTGCTGTTATCTATTCTTATGATCTCCTTGCGACAGTGGGTAGCCGAGAGGGTAGCCTACCTCATTTTTTTATTTTTGAAAAATATTTTTTATTTGGCCTAAAAAATACAAATGAACTCTAAATTTTCACCGTTCTACCATCATTTATTTTCTAATAGTGGTTGTTTTTTTGATACTATCTCCGAAACGGCTTTACTACCTTGATGACATTTTATGTATATTATAGTCTGAAACAGTTTGTTGTCTATTTTTATACCCTTAAGTGGTAAGGGTAGCCCACCCCATTTTTTTATTTTTGAAAAAAAATATATTTTTAATTTTTTTTATTTGGCATTAAAAATACAAACAACCCTAAATTTTCACCGTTCACCATCATCCCCTATTTTTAACAGGGGTTGTTTTTAAGCATTTTCGTTACTATCTCCGAAACGGCTTGGCTGATTTTGATGAAATTTATAAGTATATTGAGTAGGTCTGAAAAATAGGTTGTTATCTAGCTTTTTATACCCTTAAGTGATAAGTAGCCCATTCCCATTTTTTTATATTTTGAAAATATATATATTTTTATTTTTTATTTTGCATTTACAAAGAACCCAAAATTTTCACCGTTCTACTCATCATCCCCTATTTTTAATAGGGGTTGTTTTTTTTAATTTTTGTTACCATCCGTGAAACGGCTTTGACCGATTTTGATAAAATTTTATATGGCGATTCAGTACGTAGTTCAAGAATAGGTTGTTATTCCTTATTTTTACACTTATGTGGGTAAGGGGATGCATGCCTAAAATTTGCTTAGGTACTCACTTTCATCATTTAAGGGACCTCTGAACAGAATTTCATACTCCTAGTCCTAGAACGGATTTTTTACATAAGAAATTATACAAATTTTTCACCTCCCTAGTTTTACTCTCAAGGAATGAATTCCAAAATCACTCTATTCAATTATTTCATCGCCAAGCATAAGGAACCTCTGTGCAAATTTTCATATTCCTTGAACAGAATTGTTTCAGAACGTTCACCCCTCATTTCACACCCTTAGAGGGCGAATTTCCAAAAGTACTACTTAGTGCTAAATTACGTTACATAAGGAACGTCTGTGCAGAATTTCATACTTCTAAAACCGATTGTAACAAACTTTTTATCCCTTATTTCTAGGGGATGAATGTCAAAAATTAGCTTCTGGGTACTCACTTTCGTCACTTAAGGGAACTCTGTACAAAATTTCATACTCCTAGAACTAACATTTTTTGTAAAAAATTTCACCCCCAGGCTATACATTTCCAAAAATCGCTTATCAATGTTCAAATGTGCCACATCTGTGCAAAAGTTCATACTCCTAGTAGGTACTGATTTTTTTTGTATAATTACACCCCTTTATCTAATTACACCCCCTTATGGGTCGAATTTTAAAAAATTACTTAGTAGTACTCATCTTAGAGAACGAATTAATATTCTCCGTATTTACGGAGGTTAATTACGAAGGAATTTGTTACCAGAAATTACCAGTTATTTTTTTATTGGAATAGAAGTAATTTTTATTAGAAGGTACAAAAAAATCTAAAATTTTATTTTCATAGCTACCTTTTTATATCCTTAGGATGCCTCATGTACTAACGAATACGAAATATATAATCAATACATATTTCTTTAAATATCGAGAAATAAAATATGTTTTGGCAACACGGTCCGAAATATCGCCGCGCGTAGTCCTCAAAATTTAAAATATTAGCATTTTCAGGCTTCGATTATGTTCAAAAGCGCCACAGTGTGACAAATCACTAAAGCTTCCACACGAGAGTTCTTAAAACTATAATATTCTTTCCGAGCTACGCCGTTTTTAGGATAGTGTGGATGCACCTCAATAGAATGACATATCATAATACTTACTTTTTACATTTTGCATATGTTTTGAAATTGCAACATGCGGTTCATAATGACAATTTGACCTGAAATACCTTTGTGTGTGGTACCAAATTATTCGTAAAAAAATGCTTTTTCCAAATATGCTAACGAGCCTCCCTTTTGATCCGTTTTTAAAATTGAGATATGATTAAAAAAAATACGATTTGGGCATCTTATAAAGAATGGGCCTGACAAGACACGAAAATCATTGATTATCAAATCTATTTTTCCAAGGCTCCTTGATTAAAAATTAGCGTTTTTAACAGCCATGGCACTTTAGATTGAAATTTATAATACAATTTTTTAAAGCGAGAATGTCAAAAGCTGACATTTTCTATCAAATAATGCAAAACACTGGGATGTCATTTAAAAATCAAAAGTTGTAGTCATTTCCGGTGAAACAGGAAGTGACCAAAAACAATTGAATACGTCAATAATTCCTAATTTATGTCATATACTTACATACCAAATCTCGTTTTTTTATCTAAAAAAAAATTAAAAAGTTATAGCGGTGAGCCACTTTTGAGACGCACCCGGTATAAAATGACAGCAATCTTCATTTCATGCCACCGCTGACGCCGTTTTTTTTTCGATTATATGGTAGTTAATCAGTACAATAATTAATTTTATTACATTACTACGTTCACTAAGATCTAAAATAGTAATTTTAGTGTAACAAAAATGTTGATTGCTACAGTAATACGTTGTATATTCAGTTTACGGTTGGATGCTATCTACCAACACCATATAAATATAACAAACACGTTCTATGGTTGCAGGTTGCATCTCTATAATATGTTCTATCTTCTATCTATGTTTACTTACTATGTATTCGAAAACTTAATTTGAGTAATATATGGTAGTATAATATTATTAATATTAATATTCATTAATCGCAATATGAATGAGAATAGTGCTTTCCTTTAATCACAATTCTAATAAATTGAACTTGAAAGTATGTTTCCCAGAAAAGTAGGTGGTTCCCAGACTATATACAAATAGGGAATTCCCAAAAGATCATGCTTTTAAACCTACACTTTTTTTACTACTTTACTGCTATATGAATTTTATTTAAATTTAAATGATACATTACACTTTTAAACATTTTGTTTACAGTTTCATCCAAACTCAACTCGCCAGATTAGACTTTAAATTATTTATATTTTGTGACGGGGATTCGTTACAATTATTTTGTTGGATGTCGAACCATAAACTTTATGATAAAACTCGAAGAATTTCAACAAAACCTTTTATGAAACTTTACGTTTCCGTGACAAATCAAATCATATGTTTTTTCTACCTACTGTCCCTCGATCTTTTTTATAATGGACTCGTCCAAGCGGTCCGAGAGGGGCCCTATATCTGTTACAATTTTTAAATAAAACTTGTAGAAACAATCTTAAAGAATACTTACTACCTATTTTGATTTTTTTCGTCTGAATCTCTTAATATTCTAAATGAATACACTTTACTTATTAGATAAGTATACACATGGCATATATATGATTCCAAAAAACGGCGTCAATTCAATTATCTTTGAAATGACAATCGTCAGAATCGATCGTCGTGTCAAAAAATTGTACGAGTATCTAAAGTTTTTTTCATCTAAATCGATCACCGTGTCAAAAAATTGTATGAGTACCTAAAAATTTATTTCGTGTTATTATTTCGTTATAGAAGTACTTAAAGATTTTTCATCTAAATCGATCGATGGGTCAAAATTGTACGAGTAGAAATTTACGTAAAGTACCTAAAATGCCTTCGTCTCAGAAAACAGATCGTCGTATCAAAGAATTGTACGTAGAAATACCTAGAAATTTATTTCCTGGTACTATGATTTCGTTGTAGTTGTACCTAAATTTTTTTCGTTTAAACTCAGTCGTCGTATTTGTGTTGTTTTGTGACATTATTCGATACAAAATATACTTAGGCATCCATTACTATTCTAAAAATGGTGGTAGGGGTAACGATTTGAATGATTTGTGCAATTCTATTAGCTGAAATTTTTATTGCATGAATCGGATGCAGATAAAATTTCTGACAGATGGAATTTTTTCTGGAAATAATTAGAATTACGCTGAAATCTATTCGTCGTTACGCTGGTACGCCGATACGCCGTTTTTAGGATAGTGGATGCACCAATAGAATGACATCATATGTCAATTTTTGACATTTTCGCATATGGTTATACATATACAGAAGTACCCAAAGTTTTTTTTTCATCTTAATCGATCATCGTGTCGAAAATTGTATGAGTACTCCAAAAATTATTTTACTATGATTTCGTTGTAGTAGTACCCAAATTTTTTTCGTCTTAAATTGATCATCGTCGTTTCAAAGAATTGTACGAGTACCTAAAAATTTATTTCTGTGCTATGATTACGTTATAGAAGTAATTTAAAGTTTTTTTTTCATATAAATCGATCGACGGTCAAAGAATTGTACGAGTACCTTAAAGATTTATTTCGGTGGTATGATTTCATTGTTGCAAGTAATTACATCACCAAAATACTACGATCATCGTATATGGGTGATAGTGACTGATAAGGCCGTTTTGTATGATATTTCTCCCTCAGAAAAAAGTTTAGTTCAAAGAAATAGGCGATCGAAAAAAAGCGGCGCCCAGTTGGCTTGGAAATGACGATCGATGACATTCACCATATAATTTTACATATAAAATGACAGCAATTTTCATTTCATAGCCATCGCTGACGCCGTTTTTTTTCGATCATAAATATGATAGTATTCAGTTATTTCACAATAATTAATTTTATTGCATTATTTCGTTCAGTAAGATCTAAAATAGTAATTTCAGTGAAACAAAAATTTTGACGGCTTTTTTGCTACACACTACAGTAATACGTTGTATATTCAGTTTACGGCTGGATGCTATCTACCAACACCATGTAAATATGACAAACACGTTTTATGGTTGCATCTCTATAATATGTTGTATCTTCTATGTTTACTTTGTATTCGAAAATTTAATTAGTGTAATATTTGATAATATAATATTCTTATTATTCGTTGATTGCAATATGAATGAAAATAGTGATTTGTTTTAATCACAGTTCTAATAATTTAAACTTGAAAATATGGGGTTCCCAGAAAAGTAGGTGGTTCCCAGCCTCTACAAATAGGGAATTTCCAGAAATTAATGCTTTTAAACCTAAACTTTTTTCCTACTTTACTGCTACATGAATTTTATCAGACGCAGAAAATTTAAATTACTACATTTATACTTTTAAAAATTTTGTTTACAGTCTCATCCAAACTCAACTCGCCAGATTAGACCTTATATTATTTATATTTTTAAATAAAACTAGTAGAAACAATCTTTAAAGAATGCTTATTTTAATTTTTTTGTCTGAATTTCTTAATATTCTAAATGAGCATCTTTTTTCTACCCGTCTTGCCCACAGTGCAAATTTTTAAATTGCCGCCCTCATATCTGTATGTAATAAAAAAATAAGTTAAAATAATTCTTTACAACAAAATAGAAAAAAGGTTAATGATAAATACACACATACCCTATGATTCCAAAACACGGCGTCAAATTACCTTAGAAATGACAGTCGTTGGAAACGATCGTCGTGTCAAAAAATTGTACGAGTACCTAAATATTTATATCGATGCTACGATATCGTTGTAGAAGTAACTAATTTTTTTTTTGTCGGAATCGATCGTCGTGTCAAAAAATTGTACGAGTATCTAAAAATTTATTTCGATGCTATGATTTCGTTGTAGAAGTAGCTAAACTTTTTTTCTTTTAAAGTATAAAGATAATAAACCGGTTTCCATCATCACTTAGTAAACACTTACAAAATCTAAACGAAAGTGATAATGCATTGTAACTTGATTATGCTTATTACAAAGAAATTTAATTTTTAAAGGAATTTCAGATAAAAACGCTTTCGTACAGATTTAGTACAGCATTTATAAGACAGAATATATCTAATACTAACAATAAGTACAATAATATTCACTATAGCAGAAATGCACCGTTTTTACTTCTGCACTGTGATCCATTACCGCGTCAAAAGGTCCGTTCGTCTAATTCTAATATAAATATTTGAGAATTAAAAGCGGCAACTCGTGGGTCTGGCGAAACGAATAAACCTCTATTTTTATATAAATGGGACAAATTAAACGGTCCAGCATCGCCTGAAGGCATCGCTTGAACATTTTTCGTCCGGATATACCCCGGCCCGACGGCCTATCTTCAACGTACTGGTCTGACCTGTCGATTTATATATATATATATATATATATATATATATATATATATATATATATATATAGAAGAGTATATATATATATATATATATATATATATATATATATATATATATATATATATATATATATATATATAATAAAATTATATAAGAGTTTCTTGCCTTGAACTTATTAATATAGAAAATTATTCTGATGTTGTACTCGACATAATGTGGATCAACCTGCTCTCACTGTCAATTTCGGGGCCCTACCCCATCATCATCAGGTGAGCTTGGGTCGTTTCCACAATATGTCGAGCACAGCGCAGAGTATATAAACACGACTTGTCGTAAAGTAGCGGTAAGATATTAAGTCCCGCATCGCGAGATAGCGGCCTGCGTGCAATGGTAGTACTTTCGTACCACCGAGGCACAACTATCGATACTAAATAAAGGCTTTTTTCGGCTAGCCCAAATTATATAATGGAAAATAAATTTCTTGCAGTTTTTAGGTATATAATAAAATAACGTATATATAAGAGTTTCTTCAGGTTGATTCACATTATGTCGAACACAGCGTGGAATTAATTTCTATATTAGCAGTTCAAGCAAGAAACTCTTATATATTTTATTATATACCTAAAACTGCAAGAAATGATATTTGATTATATATATATATATATATAGCATATATATATATATATATATATATATATATGTAGCAGCAGCAGTTATATATATATATAGTGCTATATATATATATATATATATGTTGCGGGCCGGTGTGACTCGACCTAACCTCACAATATGGCCCGCCCTCGGATGACCTTAACATCGCATAGACACTTCGCAGTCGATTCATTTTCGTTCGAGAAGAATCGAACCCACTCGGAATGGACGAGAGTACATGAGAACATCTGAAAACCTTCTACGCACCTAACGATCTATGGACAATTTAGAGTTCTTTACCTGCCGGTATATAAAAAAGCCGGCGGCCGTGTGGCCTACAGGGGGCAGTTATAAATATACCAGTGCAGTTGACGCGCTAAAATTCAAAATAAATTCTTATTGCAAATTTTGTAGTTTAGTCTCTATAAGTCTTTTACCCGTTATTGTTTTTGTTAATTAGTGTTAAATAAATAGTGTTTAAATAAATTGTGACTTTCTATCCACACGGAACCGAGGAAAAACGTAACAATCTGTGTCAGATGTGGCGTGTGTGATAAGAAAAATAAAAACTAACAATGGTCTGAAGAAATTGTTGAAAGACTTGAAAGTGTCCGAACTGAAAACCATATTGGAAGAGAGAAAGAGACAGATGGAAAGAAAAGTATTTTGCAAACCAAATTGAGAGACGTTTTGATTGAGGAAGGTGAGGATCCTGACATTTTGCTTTGAGCTGGAAGGTGACCCTTGACTCGTCCTACAAAATTAGAAGACAGTTTGAAATCGATGTGTCGACAGAGAATTCTCAAAATTAGACGACAACTTGAACAATTTGAATAGTAAAATAACTGACTTGGAAGTTAATTTGATAAGATCGCAGAAAATTCTAAAGACATACAGGCCAAAGCTCAATAATAAAATATTGAATTTAGGAACAAAGTTTATACAACAAGATAATAGAAAACCCAGGGAGAATTAGAAGAAAAGATAATAGATACACAAGACAAAATAGCAATGATTGAGGACGATGTTAACAGAAAATCGAAAATTTTGAAACAAGAAATAGAAAGGCCAATTCACCAAAATGTCAAGAAACATCGGAGGCACCGTGAAACTAGTCGAAAATAAGTATATCTCAAAGTCATTTATTAAGCCTCCACAGTTTGACGGAAAACCGCTTGGGCCAATTATTTTGCCAGTTTGAGGCTGCGAGAGCGAACGGATGGGACAATCGCTGAAAAGTGCTACCGCTTTGACTCAATTGCGAGGAGATGCGACTGATATCCTGCAGACACTGTCACCATCGGAACAGGGAGATTATCAGCAATTGGTACGACATTTAGAAATGAGGTACGGCCAAGCTCATTTGGAACATGTCTATCATTCACAGCTAAAAAATCGCATTCAAAAGTCAAATGAGTCTCTGCAGGAGTTTGAAGCCGACGTAGCCCGCCTGGTTCGCCTTGCGTATCCTGCTACGCCCGAGAATGTTATGGAGCGGTTGGCAGTACAGACATTCTCCGATGGCTTACGTGACAGGGAGACAAGGCAAGCGCTTCTTCTAGCCCACCCAACGCGCTTGGTGGATGCTTTAGCACGTGCCCTAGAATTTGAGGCCGCGAAACAGTTCTCGGTCTCTAGTGAGAGTACGGGCGGTCAACCAATGTTCCGACAAATCCGTGGAAAGCATTGTACGGAAAGTCATGGAGGAGTACATGGGCAAGAAAGGACCGACTTGTTGCTGGAATTGCGGCCAGGCAGGACACGTAAGAAGTCACTGTCAAGAAAAAGACGTGGACTCGGTTTCGCCAAGTGTCGAATCAAAGGGACACATATGGAGCAGTACCCAACAGGTTCCAACGAAAACTGTTCAAGTCGCATCGCTACAACACAAGTTCAACAGCATTTTTGTGGCTAGTTTCGTGGATGGAGAGTTACGGACCATGCTGTTGGATACGGGTGCGACCAAAACGATCATCAGGCCGGATATCCTTAAAACATCAAAAAGGATTAAAACAACACAATGGCGACTACGTACAGCTACAGGAAGCTGCGCTCTCATCCATGGAGAGGTAGATCTTAATTTTGTTATCGGAAGCACCTGTTTTAATCATCGAGTGTTAGTAGCAGACATCGAAGATGAACTTATTCTCGGAATGGACATCGTGACCACTAGAGGTTTTGAACTAAACCTCAAACAAGAAATTTTGAAAATAAATGAAGAAGAAGTGGTTCTACATCGAAAATGTGAGGAGACGCTTCGCGTGGTAGTAGCAGAAGATGTTTCGATCCCTGAGCGCTGTGAGATATTTTTGGATGGTCGCCTGGAAGGTAAAACGAATAATGGGAGTATTATTCTGTTGGAGCCAAGGAACCATGACAGCGAAATAGGACGAGGGGTCGCTGTTGGAAAACCCCTGCTACGAGCGAAGAAGTCTGTACCGGTAAGAGTAATGAACACGAATTATCATTCTGTATCCTTGAAGAAGGGAACCCTGTTAGGGTACTGTTGTTCGGCCTCCTCAGTCATTCGAAGCGTGGAAGCCTCCAAAGTTTCGATTTCAAAAATTCCGGACAAAATGGTTAAGGAGTTAGTAAACGTTAAGGGATTATTTCCCGAAGATAGTAGAAAATTGAGAAACCTGATAATCAAGTATCAAGATGTGTTTGATAAAGGAGAAGCAGGACATAGAGGTCGTACCAATTTAGTACAACATAAAATTGACACCGGAGATGCACGACCAATCAAACAAAATCCGAGTAGACTGCCGCTCGCCAAACGTGAAGAAGCTGACAAAATCCTTCGAGAAATGAAAGAAGAGGGTGTCATCGAACCATCTAACAGCCCGTGGACATCGCCGGTAGTACTAGTAAAGAAGAAAGACGGTACCACCAGGTTCTGTGTTGATTATCGGCAGCTCAATAATGTTACCAAGAAGGATAGTTATCCCCTGCCGAGGATAGACGATACTCTAGACACGTTGGCGGGATCGACAATATTCACTACCTTGGATCTGAAGAGTGGATATTGGCAAGTCGACATGGCGCCTAAAGACAGGGAGAAGACAGCGTTCTCGGTGGGCTCCGGACTGTGGCAATTTACCGTCATGCCTTTTGGATTGTGCAACGCGCCAGCTACCTTAGAAAGACTAATGGAGTCTGTGTTAAAGGGACTATCCTGGACCACCTGTTTAGTGTACCTGGATGACATTATAGTGATGGGGAAATCCTTCGACGATCATCTGAAGAATTTGGAAGAAGTTTTCAAGCGACTTGCGAGCTCTGGTTTGAAACTTAGCCCCAAGAAATGTCATCTGTGTCAAGAAAAGGTACACTACTTGGGCCATGTAGTCTCCTCCCAAGGAGTTGCGGTAGATCCACAGAAGACCAAGACAGTGGAAGAGTGACCGATACCCAAAGACAAACATGAACTCAGAAGCTTTTTGGGGCTATGCACATATTATCGCCGTTATGTACAGGGTTTCACCACCATCGCAAAACCATTGACCAGACTTACCGAAGGCGAGAGGCGTTTCTCTTGGGACTCAGATTCTGACGAGGCATTCCGAAGATAGAAGAAAGCCCTGACTAGTGCGCCTGTACTTAGCTATCCTCTTGGCAACGGAAACTTTATATTAGATACCGACGCTAGCAATGTTGGATTAGGCGCTGTTCTGTCTCAAATCCACGATGGCCAAGAAAAAGTAATTGGTTATTTTAGTAAGACCTTGTCAAAGCCGGAAAGGAACTACTGCGTGACCAGACGAGAATTACTAGCCGTAGTTAAAGCAGTGGAACACTTCTACAAGTATCTCTATGGAAGAAAGTTCTTGTTAAGAACAGACCATGCTGCTTTAAAATGGCTGTTGCAGTTTAAGAACCTTGGAAGGGCAGGTAGCTAGATGGATTGAACGATTACAAGAAATTTGACTGACACAGAACATCGAGCTGGGCGCAATCCATCGAAATGCCGACGCACTCTCTCCAGTGAAGACCTTTGCGCCAAGGACTGTAAGCATTGTTCCCGGAGCAGAAGAGAAAGAAGCGCAGTGATGGGATCACTGAGTGAAAATACTGGTCATCCGAGTATTCATATCCTCGGTATGTCTCGAGCATTTTGTCGATCCTCGAGGATTACTCGGCGGCCCGCAACAACATCGAGTGTGGCGTACCGACTCCTCGCTGCTCGACGATACAGGCGATTTCACGATATGCTGAGTCCTTTTGTGTCGTTAATCGATGATTACTCGGCACGCAGCTAACATCGGGGCGGTGGAAGGTGTACCGTCCCGCTGCTCGCGAGAGGCAGGCGATTTACGATTTATGCTGAAACCTTTTTTCTGTCGTTAGTCGATGATTATTCGGCACGCAGCTAGCATCGGGTGTGGCGTACCGTCTCGCTGCTGAAACCTTTGGCATAGAGGTTAACCTTTTAATTTTAATCACTTGCTCGTATATCGTCTTCGCAATAATAATCGGTTTTCAGAGTAGTAACCTGCATTTTGAACAGAAATACATTACTTATTTTGTTTTGTTTAGTTTCTAGGATATATTAATTATAGCCATTTCTTTAAACGATAAAGATTTTTCTCCATACTTTTAAAAGTGATTTATAGATTTTTAATTATTGATATAATGTTTTTTGTGTAATAATTCGAAATAAAATTCATAATATAATGTCAGTTTTTCGACTGTCAAATTCCATTAGACAAAACCACAGCTGTTTATTTTGGGTTAAGGCTTTGGAATTTTTGCTTTATTTACATTTTTTAAGTTTTATTTTACGTGTTTTTCTTGTAAAAAAGTTTGCTTTAGAAGTTGTACGTTGGGAGACTATCTGATGAGTAAAATCGAAATTATAAATATATGATTTAAGCTACATTTAATATTATATTTATGTTTTTTTGGGATAGAGGATGACTGTTTAAATTAAATACTTGTTCGTATAACAATAATAATCGGGTTTCAGAGTATTAACCTGCTTTTTCCAACAGAAAACATTAATTATTATTTTTAAATACAAATTCTAAGAAATAATATGAATATGGATACTTTAGGATATTTATTTATAAATATTGCCATATATATTGCTTATCTCATTAATACAAAAATACTTATTTAACTTGATAAAGCAGAATTCAGAAAAAATAATTTTATCAACATTTGGAAACCAAGCCTATTTCTTCTCGAACACGTGAGCTTGGCCAGCTTTAGAAAAATTCCTTTCCGATGGAACTGAAGTTGCTGTGATGCAAAGATATTTGGTAGCCAGATCATACATTTCGTAAGAAGTTGTCGGTAACGACGCCACCATTCTATGATTTTCAGTTCTTGGAAGTGGTTGCATTTCGCTGTACTGTCTCTCACCATTTAAAAATTTAATAGGCTCCAGGCGTTGGACGGTTTTAATATTCGTAACCTTACTATCGAAGTGTGCCCATATGCCTTCAGTTGAGTATTTAAGATTTAGACTTCTGAGTTAGCAGATTCCAATGTGCCGTGAGCCATAGTTTGATTGCTTAACATGTTTTGCGATAGTTCTTCCGTAATCCACTTTTGAGCGTTGTTTGCATTGTCCTCTGAACCAAATCCAATTTCTTTTTAAATCTGGGGTCCAAAACGTAGACTTTGGCGACAGTTTTGTTACTTACAACCACCAAGTTTCGCAGGTGATTAACTTCCAAAATCTTCAGTTGTAACGATTTTCCAATTTCCAGTGCTGAGAAGTTTGTTTTATAGTATATTCAAATCCACGGAACAATGCCGGAATCACTGAAGATAATGTTGATATTTCTCAGCAGACAAAGTAGTGGACATGTCTTCTGCTGGTTTTAGCACTTGAACGCAGTCCTCTAATACTTCCATTCATTGGCACTCAAAATATCAGGTGCATTTGGAAGGCTAGCCGCCATGGCAACGGAAAGAGCATCTTTAATTTCAAGTAGTCTTTAACATATGAAGACAAGAATTCCACCGAGTGGCAACATCTTGCTTAACTTTTAAAAATTGAAGGTCAATTTGTTGTGTTGTGTTAATTTAAGTTTTTCAGAACCTTGTACACTAGTGTTTAAAGTAACCAACAATTGATTTTGCATATTTTTTTCAGAAGCTCCATCAAAGCAGAGTCTTTTAGCGCCATTTACAATTAAGAGAAGCGTGTGTGTGCAACACAGGGATGATGGTGCATTTTCAGTGATCATTTATCGCACATTTAATGTTTGCGGCATTATCAGAAACGACAGTCGCAGTTTTGTTATAAAACATTCCATTTATTTACCATTGTTGTTATAGCTTCGGCTTTTGCTTGTATTGGGTGTTGACATATAATCAGCGTGGCATCTTGTGTCGCTAACACACGTGAAAGTTATATGCTATCCCATATGTAATGGACATGTTTACAGTAATATGTTCCAATATTATTATCAGATGTCCATGTCTGTAGTTATTGCTGTATTTTATTTCATTTAAAATGGTTTTAGCGATTAGGCCGATTCGTTACTCAGGTAATATTTCATTAGCTAATATTTTCCTATTGAGGGCTATACAACGGATTCAAGGCTTTAGTGTATTGTAAAAATCCAGTATTTTCCACAATCGAAAGAGGTTGAAAATCCGAGACAATCATCAATAACAATTTTTTCGATTTCGGGCAATTTTTGCTCTGGAAAGTTCGTTACTTGAAGCGTATAATTTCATTTTGCTTAGAGCGGAGTCCACTAATATTCGACGTAACAACACTTTTGCTACAGGATGGTAAACTGGATGAAGATACTTCGACGGCAAGGTACTCGGGATGAAGCTTGCTGCAGGACGGCAAATTGTTTGTAGCCGCAGGAGTATCTCGAACCTCATCAACTTCCTATAGCTTCATTTGGAGGTAATTCTTTTCTTGTATTTGGAGCGGATGAAGCCTTTTCAAATGCTGCATTAAATTTGTTGTGCCTCCGAAGATTTTTAAAGTCTTTTGCAAATGGAGCATGATGCACTTTATCTTCATTTTTTTAAAATAGTCCCAAACAATTTGATTTTTTAAAACTATATTATGCCGCAATTGAAACTCCTAAAATATAAAACAGATAACACAACTACCACAGTTTATTAGGTACTAATGCAATTACAGTTTATTTCGGTGACAATGGCCGCTATTAAAAAGCAAACAAATATATTTTTATCTCACTGACCTACCGCCGACAAATAAACAATAAATAACAGACCCTCTAAAAAGCCGCCTGTATTTCCTAGAATTACTTGTTTACATTTGGCCTGAAAGGTTGCCGATTAATCTCAAAGTCGGAGTTAAACAAAATATACAATTTAAAGCGAACCCTCAAAATGTTATTTCCTACATCAAATTATATAATGAAAATATTAAAAATTATTAAAAAAAGTGTTTAAATAATTATTTATTTTTAGTTACAATATTATTCAAGTATTCAGGTACATGACAACAGTGTGTTAAAACAGCAAGCAGATCACCCCAGCACCGAGCATTATTCAGTTGATCTTGTGTATCAATCGGGATATTATACAGAGAAAATTTTATGACTGAGGATTCCTCGGATGATCATCCGATTATTGGGAACTCGAGGATAAATACTGAGGATTAAAATCATCCGATTTTTCCCCAACACTAGAAAGAAGTGCAACTCCTAAGAACAACTGTGGTTAATGATAGTTGGCAACCCGAAGATCTTGCAAATGACCAAACCAGTGACCCAGAATTAGGTTTAGTAATTAACTGGAAAAACACAGGCCAAAGACCAACGTGGGAAGAAGTTTGCAGATATTCGCCGAACGTAAAGTCGTACTGGGCCCAGTGGAATTCCTTGGTAATAGATAACGGACTACTTCGCCGTGTGATCGAGAGACCGGAGGGACAAGAAGAGAGAAGGCAGATCGTCATTCCAAAGAAGAGGGTCCCAGAAGTCTTGGAGGAAGTTCACAATGGAACCAGCGGAGGACATCTTGGTGTTACCAAGACACTTGGCAAGCTGCGTGAACGGTTCTACTGGGTGAACTGCAAAGAAGATGTGAGGGCCTGGTGTAAGAAATGTGACATTTGCGCAGCCATTAATGGGCCACAAAAGCGTGGTAAAGCCCCTATGCGCCAGTACAATGTTGGTAGTCCCTTCGAACGAATAGCGATCGACGTGGCTGGATTACTTCAGCAAATGGGTCGAGGCCTACGCGTTGCCAAATCAAGAAGCGTCCACGATTGCTGATGCCCTTGTTAAAGAATGGATCTGCAGGTTTGGTGTTCCCATGGAGCTTCATTCAGATCAGGGAAGAAACTTTGAGTCCAATCTGTTCCAAGGCGTCTGTGAAGTCCTGAACATCCGCAAGACCAGGACGACTGCTCTACATCCACAATCCGATGGGATGGTTGAACGCATGAACAGAACTATCAACCGTTATCTGGCCAAAGTAGTCTCTGACCACCAAAGAGACTGGGACAAATTTCTTCACCTGTTCCTGTTGGCCTACCGTTCATCCGTCCAAGAATCTACAGGGCAAACTCCAGCCAGCATCGTTATGGGACGGGAAGTGCGCCTACCCTGTGATCTGAAATTTGGTTGCCGACCGGGAGAAGAAGTCGCCGGAGAAGATTATGTCCACACACTACGTCAAAGGATGGACGACATTCATCAGAGAGTCCGCCTAAATATTCAAAGTGCTAGTGACCGAATGAAGGAACACTACGACATTCAAGCTGAGCATGGAGGATACCAACCAGGGAAGTTGGTGTGGCTATATAACCCGCAGAGACGTCGTGGGTTATCTCCGAAGCTACAATCCTCGTGGGAAGGGCCATACGAAGTCATGGATAGAATTAATGACGTCGTATACCGTATCAGAAAATTGCCAAAAGGAAAACCGAGGGTAGTCCATTTCAACCGTTTGAGCCCCTACCAAGGCGAAATAGAAGATCGTGCTGGGACCGTGAGAACCTGCAGCTTTGATCCCCCTGATTCGGAGATGTCCTTTGACGATTTCATGGCCCGATACAACAGCAGTGAGAAGGCTCGCTATGGTGTAACCAAAGAAGATCAACGAGACCTCTTTTCCGTGCCTCCTGATTATTCGCTCGCTCATTGTGTGGCTCGAGATTTGCGGATGTCCAGAGGAATCGCTGCGACGTTCAATGAGAAGTTTGGGCGTGTCGGAGAACTACGCCGACAGGATCCAGAGGTTGGAAGCGTCTTGAGGCTAACCGACAATGAACATGGTCAAGCAAGGCACATTTTCTACCTAGTCACCAAGGAATGGTCCCCAAGTAAGCCGACTTATCTCAATCTATGGAAGACCCTGATTGAACTAAGAGAAGCCCTGCTAAACAACAATATTACACGATTAGCCATTCCGAAGCTGACGTGTGGACTCGATGGTTTGAGTTGGCGTACAATCCGGAACATGATTGAAGTCTTGTTCAGATTTACGGGAATCGAGATCCTCGTTTGCTGCTAAAACCCAAAGCTGAGATCGGGAGAGAAAACTGTAGACTGCCATTTCTACCAGACTTCTCAATGTACCAGGGGCCAGCTTTGCAAATACCTTCATTCACCGTGTACATCTCGGGACGAGCATGTACCTAAGAAGGAAGCAGTGTTGCGGACCCGTGTGGACTCGACCTAACCTAACTGTATGTTCCGCCCTCAGATGACCTTAACATCGCATTAAAGAATAGACACAGTATGATTCATTCGTTCGAGAAAAATCGAGTCCCACTGGAATGGACTAGTACATACGAGAACATTCGAAAACCTTCTCTACGCATCTAACGATCTATGGACTATTCTAGAGTTCTTTACCTGTCGGTATAAAAGCCGGCGGCTGTGGCCTACAGGGGGCAGTTATAAATATACCAGTGCAGTTGACGCGCTAAAATTCAAAATAAATTCTTAGTTATAAATCGTTTGTAAATAGTTCTATAAGTCTTTTATCGTTATTGTTTTTGTTAATTAGTGTTAAATAAATAGTGTTTAAATAAATTGTGACTTTCTATCCACACGGAACCGACGAAAAACGTAACAATATATATATATATATATATATATATATATATATATATATATATATATATATATATATATATATATATATATATATATATATATATATATATATATATATATAGCAGCTTTCACATATATAGGCTGAGCCGTTTAATCTTTTTTCTTCTTTTTTATACATCTCCCCTACTATTTCTTTCTTCTTTTATATATATAAAAGAAGAAAAAAGCCCTCAACAACTCCGTAACCGTATACACCAGTGTACACCAGTGCAGACACGCACACTCACACACTCACACAACCACACCGCAAACGGGAGCCTAAAGCCCCAATTTGCAGCCAAGAACCAGAGTTTGCTCCTTTTTATTTTCCATCATTTATTTTCGTTTCTTCATCAATTTTTTTTTCCATCTCCTGGGTTGCACACGGTGCCTCCTTGCATCGTTCGCTTCCTGTTTTTTTTGTGTTTTGAGATCGGTTTCATCGCTTCCTGGTTCCTTACCGTACTGATGAAGCCTGAAGGCAGTAACATCAGTGTACACTAGTGTAGGTGTGGTTGTGTGAGTGTCTGTGTGTGCGTGTCTGTACTGGTGTACACTGGTGTATACGGTTACGAGTTGTTTCAGGGCTGAGCCGTTTCTCCCTCACTTTTTATACATCTCCCTCACTATTTCTTTCTTGTTCATATATATATTTATTGTATTTATTAACTGTATATTATGTATATTTCATGTAAACTATATCATTTTTAAAATACAAACCAAAAATACGAGGAATTATTATGTTTTCCATGTATTCTACAACTTATTTATTAATCCGTAGTATCTAACTAGCGTGACGTCATAAATCTCGCTCCGAGGCTGTTTTATTAAAGACGGCATTGGTCTGATATTTAGAAATGTCAAAAGTTGATGACATTTTACTTTTGACAATTGTTGATTTTTGCAAGAAGAGGAAGAACTATCACTTGTTTTATTATTTTCCTTTTCTATTTCACGAAAGTAAAAAGAGTTACCTATCTGATTCGTTCAGGCACTCAATTTAAAGAATATCAGTAACTTTTTTGATAGAGGGATTTTATATTTGCCATGTTGGTAAAAAATAACGGTCAAAATTCAAAGTTGTTCATTTTATAGACTATAGAACTTATTCTTAAATTAAATTATTGTTAATTTATTGGTAACCAATTGGTATTATTATATGCAAATATGCTCTTTATTATTTTAGGTACCGCCTCTGTATTTAGAAACAAGAATCATAACCCTACTTACCGATGAAAAGTTAAATGTGGATTTAAATGATCCACCTCTTGCACATAACATACGAATGTACCATATTTTCAAAATAATGTTTACACAAGTCCACAAAATATCACAAAAATGTTAAAAAACACAATTAAACAGTAAAAATACACAAAACACCTATCGGCGGAATGGCAATATCGCACTAGCAGCTGCTTTGAATATTCATTCTGACTCGATTTCCGTTTTACTACGTCGTAAATTCCTAAGAGTGACGTTGCCAAACTGCTGTTTTTTTTTAAAGAAAGACCACTTTGGTATTTTATTCCATTAAAAAATTAAAAATAATAAAGTAATTAAGTATTAAATAAAAAAGTTGACGTTAGCAAATTAATGTACATGATAAAAATATAGAAATATAAGGAAATTATTTATTTCTTCATAATTGATTGTGGTGTTAGTCGAATATTAATTGTATATATAAGTAAATCTGGCAAACGTTTTTGGGGTAAGGGAGACGGGAAAATAAGGATAAAATAATGTCTGATAATGGAAAAACGTAAACAATTGTATCTCTTGAGTTTAAATATCTTTGGAAAAGCCCTATACATGATGTTATCTCTCTTCAGCACTCCGAACATTCAAAAATCTCGTTACTTTGTTGCTTCTTTACTTTTTAGTTGTCGTTGTTAACTGAGTTTACAATTATTCTTCCCTATTGCGTTCTATTTTCCGCTGTTTCCCCCCACTGATTCTATATGTTTATCCCCTTTAAGTTTTCATGGAAAATATCCTTTTGAGTTGTTTACCCGGTTTTCTCTTACCGTCTACAAGCTCACCGTAAAGTAGTGATGGGCAAAACTGTTATTTTTAGATAACAGTAGAAACTGTTATAGTTATTTATAAAAAACAGCTTAAAATAACAGCTTAAAAATAACAGGTTTCTTTATTTTATTGCAAAATATCTGAAAGAATATGAGGCGGTCACCGCCAGGCGTATTAACGCAGTTGCAACAATGACGTGCTCGGTGGTAGTATTTCCAGGGTGTCATAACATTTCTAAATATCGATTGTTATCTAAAATACCTCTCTAAAAACGGGGGTTGTTTACAAATAAGCGCTGTTTACAAATTGCGATATAAAAAAGCCAAAATGCCGCCACTCGTCTATATCTATAAATTCCGATCTACCTACGCCCTACCCCTCGATCCGCGTAGATTCTGAATTGCGTAGCAGTGTACAGGGTGCATCTCACTCGACGGGCGAGAAGCTCTTCGTTATGATTTTACCATTTGCGGTCAAAAAATAGCAATATAAGAAAATGTGTAGTATATTCTTCATAAGTAAACCAACTACACACTAGAGTTCGAATTAATTTTACACTTAAACTAGCATGTACAGTTTGACAAATATAGGAAGAGACTTGGGGATAGCACCGGTCGCGCACACGATAGAGAGAGAACGCATTCGGCGGAAGAGAGATGCAGTTACGCTACGAAAAATCTGATTGAAGCAAATTTGTGGGATGTCCACTGCGCATCGGGGGGCGTCTCTTATTTTATATTTCTCACGTCTCTAGCTATACTTGTTAAGTTGTACCCGCGACTTCGTTCGCATCGAATTATTAATTTGTAATGGTGATGATAAAGCAAAGCAAGAATTTCCATTAACATACAAACTGGATAAAATTTTCTCACATTTGCCAAAAATATGCTTTAAACGTCGAGCAGTTTAAGCAGAATCGTGGTTAATCAATTACTCAACTTTTTGGAACACCCTGTATTATTTTTTAAAAAATTTCAAAATATGTAAAAAAACAAAATAAATTATGCGTGTCCAATCGTTTTCCCGAAAGACTAACCGTTTTTTAAATAATAAATATTGTAATATTTGAGGGGCGTTTTCACCCTCTTGGAATTTGAGATTCGAGAAACCCCTCCTTATCGCACCTCTACACCCCACAGTCAATCCGTTTACCAAAAATCAGCTTTAAACGTCAAGCAGTTTAAGCAGAATAGTGATTACTCAGTGGTCATATTTTATGAAACACCCTGTATATATTTTGTAAAAATCTCAAAATATGTAAAACAACAAAATAAAATATACGTGTTTAAGAGTTTTTTCGAAAAACTCACCAGTTTTTAAATAAAAAATATTCTAATATTTGAGGGTGGTTTCACCCCCTTAGAATTTGAGTTTCGAAAAATCCCTTCTTATCGCACCTCTACACCCTAAAGTCAATCCGTTTTCCAAAAATCAGCTTTTTACGTCAAGGGCTTTAAGCAGGATCGTGATTAATCAATGACCAGATTTTTCAAAACACCCTGTATACATTTTTAAAAAATCTTAAAATATTATTCTGAAAATTTTTCAGAATAAATAAATACTTAAATATTGAAACTTAATAACAAAGTATTGAAACATACAGCGCCATAATATCTCGACCTCCGCCCGTTATGCTCGTAACAGGTTGAAAAACAATATGTATCTAAAACAACTGATGCGTTATTCTCCAACCTGTTTCAAACCTCCGATTATCTCGAACGCCGTTCTGTTATGCTCGTAACAGGTAAAAAAACAACATAGCTAAAACAACTGATGCGTTATTCTCCAACCCGTTGCGAGCCTCCATCGACAATCGACCGATGCAGCAGCGCTCCTTTCCCACTCCTGTTATCTCGACAGCCAGGCGTTATGCCCGCAACTGTTTCAAAAAAGCTGCTTCTTTTATATCCTATTATTTTTAAGCTGTTGTCAGCCCAACACGACGCGCCGCGCCGTAGCGCATACCCCACTCCGTTGTCCGTTGTATCTCGCCGCCTGTATCGATGGTTGTCGAAATAATAGGTTTTCCATCCATACTAGTTGTTTTTTGGAATTGCTTCGAGCAGCATCGAATTTCGTGGCGGTGCAGAGCGCCGACTTCGTTTCACGAACACTCGATCTCTGCGTGTCGTTATTTTATATCTGTTATTTTTTAAAAGCAGTAACGGTTGCGTTATGTTATTTCTAAATAATTGTTATAAAATAACAGATAGTTAAATAACAACCCATCACTACCGTAAAGTAGAGATTTCGGTAGACGGTTTTCTTGCATCCTGCATACGTGACTAGCCCATCTTAAGCGGGATTTAGTAGTCATTTCAGCGCTCTCGCAGCGCTCTTGAGACATGGTGGAACCATTTGATTCTTAACAGCTATCTAAGGTGTCTCCGTTGCAACTTGTTTAATGCGATAATGGTACGGCACCTCCAGATTTCGCTTTCATATAACATGGTGAGGATTATTATTGGTCGGTAAACTGCAAGTTTCGTTTTTATACCCAAGTCATAATTGTAGATGTAGGATACTACCATCTTTATCTATGTCAATTTATCTTATATTTTCAAGATACCAAGATCGTTATGCCACATCCGAAATTTTCATATTTGCTCGGCATGTTTAATGAAAATGTTTCGTGGGTGAAATAACGATACATTTAAAAAATATTAAAAAAACACAGCTGGTGAGTAGCAAATCCAAAATTGAAATTTTGTAAAAAGATAATGACCAGATTAATTTCCAAAAAAAAACTAGTTTTTTACCTAACATTTTGTTAAAATAATTTGTTAAAACTTTTTTTTTCTATCGTAGGATATTTTTGATCAATAATCTTGGTAGGTCACAATAATCTTTATAGTGGTTTCCTAGAGACTGTTCAAGTGGCTGGCCGTGGCTCAGCGGCAAGTGTGTCTGACGCTGTCCAGAAAGTACCGAGTCCGATCCCCAGCCGGTACGGTCGCTCTGTTTATTTAAATAAAAATAATTATTTATCTGAATAGAGCAACCATCGGCCGCCACCTCACGGAAGAAATTGGCAAATTACCGTGAGCATACTAGCTTAGAGCATCCTCTCAAACGGCTCCGTTCGGTCACGTGCCGAGAGGTTGCCTACGCTCTATACAGAGTATGGCTTTGTAAGAACAAGTTTAAGCTTCAAAGACAAATCTCCTGACAGTTTTTATTTTTTTAACTTCTAGAGAAAGTTTTACCTTGTCGTAAAGGTTAGTAACGAAACCGCGAAAAGTCATTTTCCCGAAAATGACAATCAGCAATTAGATCTTCATAACAAGCGGATTAAATTCTCAGATGATAGAGACCCATGTTCATCAGACAGTTTGACTCCAGTATGTATTTTTTTTAGTTTATTTTTTAGTATATTATATTTTACATTTCCATTATTGCAATTTGAGGACAACGTCACTTCAATTCAACATCTAAAAATATAAATATTGACAACAATTACTAAAAACAGAATTAAATAAATGTTTATAAACAAAAAAGTACTTTCACTAAACATTATCTTTTAAGTAAGAATTTTACATAGAATCTTTCAAGTCCTCGGTGGCCGCGTGGTTAAAGCGTTAGGACTTTACGCTGCTATGACGTTGGAGCCGTAGTAAGGCAGCTTCGAATCCTAGTCAAGGCGACTTTTTTTTAATCGTTTTTTTTTTAATTTTTACATATTTTTACTTTTTACATATTTATTATTGATTAATACAATTTTTAGTAATGCGTTTCTTCATTTTTTTTTAAAAAAAGTTTATGGTAATATAGTGTCTAATGTTGTATAGATAATGAATGGTACGGAACCCTTTGTGCGCGAGTCCGACTCGCACTTGACCAATTTTTTATTGTTCGTTTCTGGATAATCGTTTTAATTATTATTTTCTTATGACTACGTTTTGTTTCAAATTCAGTGGCGATATTCCCAAAACTGGGTGTATAACCTTTCATACATATCTTAATATTACTAATTAAATTATTCTACTATATTATGATTTAAAATTCAACCGTTGATCTTCTCAGAATTATACAGTAATAAATCGACCATAAAGCTGTAGACATTATTTACGTTTCCATTACTTCAAAATCTGGATATATACCCACTGAGACAGGACACCGTAAAATATTAAAATCTTTATTTTATGTAATGCCGGCTCTACACTCGCACCAAGATTTGCTCGCCGAATATCTCAGCGAAACAACCTCAGCTTCAACCTCAGCTGGCGAGGCGAGTAAAGCCATAGCGAGTCGATGCATCTTTGCACACTCGCTATTGGCATATCACAGCGAGAGTGTAGTGCCGGCTCTAACTTTCTTTAGCAATTCAGTGTTGCATATTTAAATGTACGATTGCATATGTGTCCATAGATCCTAAACCCATTGCTTTTTTACATCAGATAAATCTTTTGATTTTATAACTTTTGTTTCAGTGGTGATATACTCAGATTTCAGTAAGGGAGGATTTTTTGACACTCCCTCTCTCTGTTGAGATGTCGTGTGATTTGTCTCGAGTCCCTCCCCCCTCTCCTAATCTCACGTGATATTTTTCTTTGTATTTTGAGTATAAATGTATTGGATTTATTTAAATATACCGGGTGCGTCTCAAAAGTGGCTCACCCCTATATTTTTTTTTATTTTTTCAGATAAAACAACGAGATTTGGTATGTTAGTATATGACATAAATTAGGATTGATTGCCATATTCAATTGTTTTCGGTTACTTCCGGTTTCACCGGAAACGACTACAACTTTTTATTTTTAAATGGCACCAGCGATATTTTTTACTTTATTCGATAGAAAATGACACTCTGAATAGAATGACATATCATATGTCAACTTTTGACATTTTCGCATACGGTTATTTGAAATTGTAACCTGCGGTTCATAACGACAATTTGACTCAAAATACCAAGTATGTGGTATCAAATTATTCGTAAGAAAATGCTTTTTCAAAATATGCTAATGAGCCACCATCGTTCCATTTGAAAAAATTGAGATATGATTAAAAATACGATTTAGGCATCTTTTAACCGGCCAGGACAAGACACATTAGACAATCAAATCTATTTTTCCAAGGCTCCTTGATTAAAAATTAGTGTTTTTAACACAGCTATGGCACTCTAGATTGAAATTTAAAATACAATTTGTTTTTGAGAGAATATGTCAAAAGTTGACATATGATATGTAATTCGATTCAGAGTGTCATTTTCTATCGAATAAAGTAAAAAAATACCGAAGGTGCCATTTAAAAATCAAAAGTTGTAGTCATTTCCGGTGAAACAGGAAGTGATCGAAAACAATTGAATACGTCCATCAATCCTAATTTATGTCATATACTAACACACCAAATCTCGTTTATTTATCTGAAAAAATAAAAAAAATTATAGGGGGGAGCCACTTTTGAGACGCACCCGGTATAAACACAATTTGCTTTATCATTATTTTAAAGATTAGTAAAGACTAGAATTTCAGATTGTTTAGATTGTAATCTAATATCACAGGATAAAAATTAAATAAAACTTATGGAATATAATTCATGGATCTTAATATACAGGGTGTTCCTTAATGACATGCTAATATTAAAGCGGGTGATTCTTGGACCTATTCTAAGAAAAAAAACTTCATATGAGTGTATGCCCTAAATGTCAACTAACTTTTGTGATACAGGGTGGTAAATTTTTCTAAAAAAGCTTTTTTCTAATAACTCTGCTGTTACTATAGATATGTTTTAGGAAATTTGAGATACGCGTCTTCGTCACGATTTTTTGTTGTCCATCCAGCCGATGCAGAAACAATTTCCACACAAAAGCGTGACCTCATCAGATTTTGACCCTGAAGTAAAATGACTTTATTTTTTTATGATCGCCAACGTGCGGCATAGCACATGGCACCCAAAGAAGAAAGAAGAAGAGATAAAAATTGTTTAGAAATGAATGAATATTTTGAAAATAATTTTTATTTTAAGAGAAGTCAGTGTTAGTGTTATTATGAAAAAAAAAATTACCACCCTGTATCGCAAAAGTTAAGATGATTAGGACATACACACCATTTTTGCTCCAAAAAAAATGACGTGATATTTGCCTAAACCGTGACATTTACAGAGATTTGCTTTGAACCCTCCCCCCTTAATCCACTCACGTAATTAATGGACGCCCCTTTAAGAACTCGCCATAAAGGTGTTGCAAATTTCTAACATTGTTAAACTTTATAGGACTATTTGGTTACCGAAGTTTCTCTGAACAAATCGGCACAGTCGCCATTTCCTAACTATAGTTTTGCATCGTACGAGGACTATTTCGACCAAAAGCATTCCGTCAAACTTGTAAATCCATCGCTGCCTCTTCTTTTTGTGAAAGGCTTAACGAAGAAGACGAACTTTATAAAGCCTTTAGGCGAGTTGGCCAAAAGGAAGAAGGAGAAAAACTACGACTTTTTGGATATCCATTTGATACCTGAATTGGTAGTTAAGCAAGATTTTCCATCGTCTCTTTGGATTCAAGCTAGCTTGTTACCAACTATTATTTCCAGGTAAAGTGTAATTTGTAAAACTAGGCGGCTATCACATCAACAATACGTGACGCCGGCGATACCGCGACATGAAGTAGCTTTTAAAGGTGGATTTTCCACGGTTTTGGTCCGTCAACGGAGAAAGTTAAAATCTTAGGTGATATATACTTACGTGAATATATCAACGCCATAAGATAAACATTAGAAAGGGTGTTTTCCTCATCACAAGATGCCAATTTTCATACCTTCTTTATTGCAATTGACCGAGTTGACGGATGTTTTGACAACTGTAATCTAACCATACATTTTTGAAGACATTTGCGGCATTAAACGCTATCGGGAAATGCTTATTCTCTTTGCAGTTTATATATAATTTTATATTTTTAAGAGTAGTAAAAAATTACTGTTTAAGTTGTGTGCAGCTTCAAAGACGACAAATATTACAAAATACATTGTTCTTGTATCTTCTATTATTACAACAAACAAAAAAACTAAATAGGTTTCAATAACACATTTACAATTAAAAGAAAAAAAATGTGTTTAGTTAAAATACCCTACTGGTCATACAATTTATGTGGTCTGGATTTTAATGCGTGTATATATTATTAATTAATACGCCATATTATTATATGGCGCATTAAGAGTACATATGATATCAATAAAATTAAAAAAATAAATCAGTACAAAAATACAAACTATTCAAAAATCAACAATCAGATGTGTAAGAGACATATCACAATGTTACAGTAAAAACGAACAATTTACACTACAAGATTTAGCTCTGCGATCCATTCTATAGCATCCAGGTCAGCCTCATGAAGACGATTTAAAGAGAACTGCGCCTTTGTTAACGGGCACTCTGTTGCTGATATGAAAAGGAGTTTGTTCAGAATGTCCGCAATCGCAGTTAGAGCTGTCGGTTAGTTCCCATTTGTGTGTCCAGTAACGGGTTCTGCCATGGTTAGTTCTGAACCGATTGAGTGTTGTCCACGTTTTTCTTGGCAAGTTGAATCCGGGAGGGCAGAGTACTGGGTCAGTTATCAAGTGATGAAGGTCAGGATTATTTTGTGACCATTCAGTCTCGCCAGAATTCTTCAACCCGAAAGTTGGAATTTAGTAACTGCTGCCCTAATACCCATGGCGGTTTTCTGGACTTCAGGCGATGCAAGAAATTTTCGCAATCATCATCGATGGGAAGATTGCTGATGCATTTTTTCCAGTCTCTGACTAAGGCCGCCTGTCTTCTCAAATGAGGGGGAGTAATGTTTGATAATATGGGAAGCCACTGGATCGGAGTGCTTCTGATAGTGCCCGTTATAATTCTCATCGCGCTGTTAAGACAAGTGTCAATAAGATGAGTATGATTGCTATTTATCCAGACAGGGCAGCAATATTCTGCCACCGAATATGTGAGGGCCATTGTAGTTGTTTTAAGTACCCTGGCGTTTGCTCCCCAGCTGCTACCTCCGATCTTGAGCAGTATATTATTCCTAGTATTTATTTTTGCAGCCGTCTTGGTGAGGTGTGGCTTGAACGCGAGAGACCGATCCATTGTGACTTCTAAGTACATTAGGTGAGAGTTGTATTTTACCAGTTGATCCCCAAATTTGACTTGCGGTACATACTTGGCTTGTAAGTTGTGAAGATGAAAGCATGAAATCTCAGTCTTAGCAATGTTGCCAAACATTAATGCGTGTGACTAAACGACCGGTTGACAGACAGAGAGATAAAATCAAAAGCGGTCTACAGTGTTGACGGTTTTTTACGTTTGTAGGAAAATGTGTGTAGAAAATATAAGCTATTTTAAAAACTTTTATGTATACTACTGAAATGATAATAATACATCTAAACTAAATATAATCTGTTATAGCTGTAGTAAAATGAATAACTAATAGTGAAAAATATAGTTCCAACTCTAGATGCAACATTTTTCGTAAACGCCTACTTGTGCGGTTTGAAATCTTGATGCAAAATCTGGCAATACCGCATAAAAGAAATGTGTCGACCCAATTTTTATCTCTTTTTAATACATTTATTTGATTTTCCATTAAGCTGTCTACATCACTGTCTTACACGTTAAAATCCAGACCGCATAGTTTCGATGACCAAATCGGTATATGTAATATACTGCCGTGTTAACGAAAAAGTTAAGATCTTTCTTGTTTATATTTGTAAATAAGGCAGTCGTAAATAATGAAACCATCAGATTTATACTTGAGATGAAACTATGTATAATTCATTAAATTGGCAAAATAATCAGAAAAAAAGGAGAGAGATTTTGCTTCCCATTTAGTTGTAAAATGCCTTAAAGTTTTTAATGTCGCACTTGTAGTTAAGGCGATTTTCTACACGGCAGTACATCGTTCAAACTTTTTTCCAATATGATTAACTTTCTAGTTTTATATAATTCAAGTACTGTTTTAGATTATCCTTCATGTTTCGCTTAGAACTTCTCAGATCCAAAATAGCTACCGAGACCAAACTAGGCCAACCCGTAGTTATGAATAAAAAACCCCTAGAATTGGATAGGCACTTGCTGACGTACGAACCGCGTTTGGAAAAGCCGAAAACATCAAACGTGCTGGTTCCTGACACGAACGAAGAACCCGTCGCGCCTGCTCTAACTAACATAAACGTTAACAAAGACTACACCAAGAAAATGCTGGAGTTGGAGTATCCTTGGAAGGATTCTGAGGAACCCAAAGATATAGAGAGAAATTTGAACGTTACTGTTCTAGAAGTGGATTATTACGAAAAGTTTATATCTAAGCCCACTTGTGACAGTGAAAGGATGCTGAAAAACCTAATTCCGATGAGGCGGCAGCAACAGCAACTTGCTCTTACGTATTTAAAGGATTACGTCGAGAAACCAATTATGTTGTTGGAAGAGAAAAGTTTGGATGAAGGCCCTGAGCTTTGCGTACTTTACAAAGCCATGACCACGGCAAAGGCTAATGACATTGTCAATATGGAGCGGTTAGAGACTTTAGGAGACTCGTTTCTGAAACTGTTTTCATCAGTAAGTCGAATTTACAAGGAATGTTTTTTTTTTTAAAGTTCATATATACCGGGTGGTGCCTCGTCGTTGGAAAAATAGAAAATCTCACGCAAATTTTGAACTGTCCAAATATTGGCTCCCTTGTTAGTTTTACAGTGAAGTTGTAAATAGCTTTTTTAAAGGTCTGCGTATGCTGAATACACATGCCAATTATGGACATGCCGATATTAAGTAATTTAAGAAAAACTGCATCTATTTTTAAATTAAAACTGAACAGGTAACAATGCAAAACCAAATATCAATATCAATATCTTAAGTTGTCAACCTACGCTTTTATTATTGTCAAATGTAATTGTTGTGCTGTCTACACTACTACGTTGTACCTACGGTTAGTGTCTCCTTTTGAATAAAAAGATTAAGGAAGAAGCATATTAAAAACCTTAGATCCAACGCGACGGGGTCCTCAAATGGCCGACTTAAATTCCGGTTTATGAGTGCCGTTCTAATTTTATTCAAAACGTGTAAAAATATGATGTAGGGTAGACTCAATAATTTGTTGTTTTATTTTACGTTGTCAATAAATTTGGTAGTTATTAAAATAATTATAAAAATACACAATTCTAATAAAAATAGATACTTTATAATAATTATTATACAAACATCCGATACGCTACTGAATCAGGTAACTCAAATTGACGTATCTAAATTCATTCTAAATTCTTTGACATCTAATCTTTGACAAGTGTTAAATAAAACAAAAATGCAAGAAAAAATATATAATTAGTTAATTTTAAGTGAATTTTTCTCATAAATGATCGGTTTATTACATCTATATACAGGGTGGTCCGAACTGTATTCTGGAAACTTCGGCAGCATATTCTGCAGATAAAAATAAGTAAAAAAGTTCGTATAAATGTATGTCCTAAAATGCTTAGTTTCGGAGATACAGGGTGTAGAATTTTCATTTTTATTTCGTTTTTTCTAAATAATTTCTGAAGCAACGTCAATATTTGGATGAAAAAATTGGTGTCTGGGAGTTTTGTGACACGATAAATTTGATTTTGATGTCAAAATGACTCTTATTTGTAGGGGGCGCCACCTACATGCGTTTTGACTGTTTTGAAAAGTAATAACTTTTTTTCCGTACCTGTATAAAACTAATAACTAAAAAAATATAAATTTCCATGACTTTTTACATAAAAAATGTCTCTTGGTAAAAATCGCTACGAACAACCGTTCTCAAGATATTTAGAATGGAAATAGTCGATACATGTCATTATTGACAAAAAATCAGCACACGTTGAGTATAGTTATTTGACTGATATAATACATTTTTATTTTTTTTAAATTAATCATAAATTTTTCTGCGAAAAAATGATGATTAAACAGTTTCTCTTGAACTTTTGGCACAAAAAGATTTGAAATTTATGATTTCAGTCTAATAACTATTTAGTCAACATGTTAACGCAGTCAACAGAGTCAACATGATAATTTCGATTCCAAATATCTCGAGAACCATTACTCATAGCGATTTTTACCAAGAGACCTTTTTTATCTAAAAAATATAGTAAATGTATATTTTTTACTCAGTCGTTTTATACAGGTATGGACGAAAAGTTATTACTCTTTAAACCAGTTAAAACATATGTCCTCTACGAGTAGGAGTCATATTGACATGAAAATCAAATTTCTCATGTTAAAAAACACCCAGACACCAATTTTTATCCAAATATTGACGTTACTTCATAAATTATTTGGAAAACATCGAAATAAAAATGAAACTTCTACACCCTGTATCTCCGAAACTAAGCATTTAAGAACATAATTTATACGACCTTTTTTACTTATTTTACGAAGTTTCCGGAATACAGGTCGGACCACCCTGTATATTATAGAGTTACTAGCAAAGAGTTAAGAGATCTACCGCACGCTACACAACCAACTATTTTACAGTCTTTTTTGATAAATCGAAATAATGTTACTGTTAATATATCGGGTGGTCCGAACTGTATTCCGGAAACTTCGGCAGCATATTCTGCAGATAAAAATATGCAAAAAAGTTTGTATAAATGTATGTCCTAAAATGCTTCGTTTTAGAGATACAGGGTGTAGGAGTTTCATTTTTATTTCGATTTTTGATGAAAAATAAACACGTTGAGTAGATAGTTATTTCACTGAAATAATAAATTTGAGAAATTTTTATTTTTTTAAATTAATCATAAATTTTTCTGCAAAAAAATGTTGATAAAACAGTTTCTGTTGAACTTATGACACAAAAGCTTTCAAATTTATGATCTCAGTCTAATAACTATTCAGTCAACATGTTTAATGTATGTCACTGATGACAGGTATTGATAATTTCGATTCCAAATATCTCGCAAACCAATACTCGTAGCGATTTTTACCAAGAGACATTTTTCACGTAAAATGTCGTATCCAAATCAAACGTCGTAAATGTATATTTTTTTACTCAGTAGTTTTATACAGGTACGGACAAAAAGTTACAACTCTTCAAAACATTTAAAAAATGTGTAGGTGGCGCCCTCTACTAGTAGAAGGCATATTGACATCAAAATCAAATTTGTCATGTCAAAAAACTCCCAGACACCAATTTTCATCCAAATATTGACCTTGTTGCAGAAATTATTTGGAAAAAAATTAAATAAAAATGAAATTTCTACACCCTGTATCTCCGAAACTAAGCATTTTAGGACATACATTTATACGAACTTTACTACTTATTTTGATCTGCAGAATATGCTGCCGAAGTTTTTGGAATACAGTTCGGACCACCCTGTATAAGTTCTGTCGCAATTTCCTTCTAGATTTACTACCTTTAAACTATTATTAGTAGGAGAATAAATAATATATAACAAAATAAGCTCAGTAAAGACTGACAAATCCACAAAATTTCAAATCAAAATCTAATGTGTCAATTGAATTATCAAACAGAACTGTCAAGGATTCCAAACTTAAGATCCTCTCTACATCTACCATGCATAAATACGTGGATAGCATTATACTCATTCCTTAATCTTTTTATTCAAAGGTGTCTCCAAAATGCATATTTTGTAATTAAAAACTTGTTCGAATTAGGCAAAAGCCCAACTGTATAGAAAATACGACTTGACGTTTACAAATAATACGTTTGCGACTTAAGGTATACTGACATTTGCCTGTTTTTGCATTGTTTCCTGTTCAGTTTTAATTTAAAAAGAGATGCAGTTTTTCTTAAATTACTTAAAATCGCCTTGTCCAAAATTGTTCAAATTTAGCAAGTGTTTTCAGCATACGCAAACCTTTAAATAACCTATATACGACTTTGCTGTAAAATCAACAGGGGAGCCAATATTTGGACAGTTCAAAATGTACATGCGATTTTCTATGTTTCTAACGACGATGTAATATATACCAATCGGTATATATTTTAACAGAATCGACACTGAGCACTACTAATAATTGCTGATTTTAATTAAGAGTTCTGTTGAGCTTTTATTGTCTTTATTCAATGCATTCTTAGGATTATTATTATTATAATTATATAATATATTAATATTTGACTTCCTGTTGACCAGTGGCGTTCGTTGTTTTTTTCACATTATATGCCCATAAGCCCATCAATAATTTGCTGGTTTTGTTTTTTATTGAGTCAATAAATGTTAATAATTAACATTTAAGATCGAAAAATAATATTTCTAATAAAGTAAATAAATTAATGTATGTAATTAAAACATACAATAATAAATACACACACCGAAAAAGTCTAGGGATATTACAATTTTATCCAGCCATCGTCAGTAATTTTATTATTTGCATTTCTGATATAATAAAATTAAAATAAACAAATAGTTTACAGGACGGACGTATTGGAAATAAAAATGCGAAATTTACCGAATTTTTCAAATTTACCTTGATTTTTATTGAACTCAAAAAATGCACACATTTTTTTTAATTCTAAACTGTGAATTAAAAAAAAAGAAGATAAAACCATTTTTACTTAATAAAGGGTATGGCCTCCTCTACTGTTCATTACAGCCCTATATCGTCTCTCCATGCCCCTGATCAGGTTGTCGATCTCTTCTTGAGGTACAGCCTGCCACGCTGCATTCACGGCCCGAACCAGATCCCTACGAGTTTCACGAGGCATACCCATTCTGAAAATTCTTCATTGGACCGAGTCCCATACGTGCTCGATGGGGTTGAGGTCAGGAGATTGTGCCGGCCAGGGTAAGATGTTTAATTGATGAGCATTGATAAACTCACTTACCACTCTGGCTGTATGAGGCCGTGCATTGTCATGCATGAGAATGATGTTTCTCCCAAAATCATTGGCATATGGTAACACGACAGGCTCAAGAATAAAATCACGATATGTGATTCCTGTTAGAAATCTTTCAAGAAAAACGAGATCGGTTTTTCGGCCTAACTAGACTCCTCCCCAGACTATAACTGTTCCACCGTGATAAGGGTGCACTTCCTGAACATGATCCAACCGAATAACATTTCCCGGTTCTCTCCATACCCTAAGCCTTCTCGAATCCGGATGAATTCCAAAGCGTGACTCATCCGTGAAAAGAACATTGACCCATTGTTCATTCGACCACTGAACATGATCTTGAGCCCACAAATATCGTACATCTCGATTTCCTCTCGTTAAGGGTTGAGCTCTCCAGGGGCGTCTGCTTCTTAAGTTGTCCTCTCTTAATCTATTGCGAACAGTGTCAGGACTAACGGTTATATTATGTGTTTCCTGGAGAATTAAACTAAGCTCTGGTGCTGTAAGAGTCGGTCGGCGTCGAGCATTTAATTGTAAAAAATGATCTTGCTGAGGGGTAGTAATGCGATGTCGCCTTGTGTGCCTTTCAGCAACATCACCACTTTCACGGTAGCGTGCATTTAATCGCGATATTACACTTTGCGTTGTATTTAATGCTCTAGCTACGTCGATTTGGCGCATTCCAGCTTCGAGCATACCCATGGCCCTTAGCATTTCGTCTCTGTTAAGATGTCTTCGCTCCATAATGTCGTTTAATACTAAACAGAGTTATTTGAATGAATTCTGGCCAGTAATCATAAAAACATAGCCAGTACAGGTTAAATTCGAACAATTGATGCTAGGTGCTTTTTATACATTTGACAAAAAATGCACAAACACTTCTGCAAATATTCCAAATTTAGAAATAACTATTGTGACTACTTCGTTTCAATCGAAGTAGAAAGAATCGGCCTACAAATATGTGGTTGTTTATTCAAAACATTTATTTTTAACTTTTATAAAATGATATCCCTAGATTTTTCCGGTGTGTGTATGTCTAGAAACGCTACTGTAACAAATATGCAAATTTCATAAACTTGGCATGCCCAAGTTATTCTTCTCACTTAACATTATTCGAGAACACTTCAGTTTTTTTTAAAACAGATACGTCTATAAAAACCGTTGACGTTTTATTAAAATGGCATTATATCAGGTTTTTTTCGACATCATAAAAATGTCCATGAGGAATTTTTGCTAAAAAATTGTTAAAGATTTAGATTTTTCCTGTTGGGAAATTTTTAGTGCTGTAAGTTCATTCTTCTGTAGTAATCTGAAAATTTGTTTGAATCACCACGTATATTGAGAAAATATTTTAAAAATATGCGGACTATATTTTATAAAACAAAGAGACATTTCAAACCAGAAACCTAATAGAAACATTTTAGGAGCGCTAGGTCACCCTGTATAAAGACAATGAAGTCCTACACAACTCTTAATCGTTTTTCGTCACTTTTTACCACTTCCAACCTAACATTTAACGCATCATTTTATTGTTGTTTTTTAGATGTATATTTACTTAAAGTTTCCCAAATTTAATGAGGGCAGTGCGACCCAACTGAAGGGCCGTCTGGTCAGCAACATAAACCTGTATTATTTGGCCAAGAATAAAAATATCGCCGGCATCATGAAAGTGAACGACCTTCAGATGGTCGACTGGCTGCCTCCAGGTTAGAGTTAGGCTAAAACGTTAATTCCCATTTACAGGCACTATGAACGTTATCTTTTATTCGTTGTGAAAATAACCTGTGAACGTGAATTTTTCAGTTAATGATAATTTTCGCATTTAGGGTTAGTATGCTGTTGCCATGGGGAATTTGCTTTGCAGTTAACTTGCACATCATTGTTTCACAATGAGATCTATCGATTAAAAATATTTTCAATATGGCGGCACTTTCGGAAATACCGGAAGTTGACAGCAACTTTCTTATTTTAAATGGATACACCCATTTTTTATTACATACTAAATTCTCTACAAAATTTTATGAATTTTTATATCAAACTAACATAGGTATTATACAATAACATATGGTAATCGCAAAACAATTTCCGATCAACATCAACTTTGAGTGACAACCGATGGCGACAGCGCTGCCAGATTGGGATGGATTTATGAGACGAATCTTAATTTAAAATTGACAAACAACATATTTATTATATCATTCTTTAAAGAGTTTTACGTTTTATTTTTAATTTAATAACTAATATGTTAGTGAGATTAATTGATGTATTTGTTTTATAGCTTATTTTACTTATGGCATATTGGCAAAAACTAGTCCATTATGAAGATTATTATAAGCTTTATTATGGGTTATTTATTTATTGATCTACATCTTACAACGCCATAAGTGGTAATAACAAGTAAGAGGGTGAGGGTGCTATTAATGCACACTAATAATCACAGAATTTAATAAAAACTAAGTTTGAAAGTGGTATAATGTGCTTATCAATCAAACTCACTTTTCTGACTGCAGTCTAGGGTAATAAAGGGCCTTTATTGGTCACGTTCTCGTTCAAAATAGTTTTAAAAAAACAGGGAAGCTACAAGTTCTTTGCCTCAACTGTTTAAATGCTTCGGTATATTTTCAACACACAATTTCAAGAAATGCAATACAAAAACTCGAAAATTTAGTTCTTAAAAGAACTGTTTGCTTAAAAGTGCAATTTAAAAAAAAGACTATGAAAATAGGCAAAAAAAACGAGAATTACTCACAAAGATTCAACAACAACACGATATTATACAAAATAATGACTGACACTAGGATAATTGTCAAATAATAAAGGACAACATTGCTGAACACGGCGCAATGTGACCAACATAGCGATAATAGAATTCGGTTTGAACTAATTTTTGCAGCTTTAATCTAAATAAAATATCTGTGACAATCATTTGCTCTTAAATTCAACAACAAATTTACACATTTTTGCCAAAATTTAATTTAGTCAGGTTTATAGACTTTAGTGTCAATGTCGATATGATTGATGACGTGCATCGGAAAATGTTTTGCGATTACAATAGGTAGTTTAATCAGTGCGTAAAAATATAGTGAATTATGATTTATAATTGAAAATTTTATATTTGCACTTGCGAACGTTTTAGTAGTTTATTTTTAATAATAGCTGTTAGTTGCTACTTTGATTTCACTGTGAAAAAATGGCAGGTAGTGATTTTTTTTCCATTTCTTAGGTTTTAAGATACCCGATGTCCTGGAGCAACGTATCACCGCTAAAGAAACCTCCTTAGCCTCGATTTATCGTTTCTCCATTCCCGAGGACGAACAGCAATCCGGTGTTCTTTCTGACAGTACTATTCAAAATATGATGGACGAACATTCGGACGATGACCCGAGCGAGGAAGGATTGATCAATGATGTCGCGTCCTTCTTCAAAAGTATCTACATCGGCGACAAGAAAGTAGCCGACTGTGTGGAAGCCTTGTTAGGGGCCTACTTTCAAACCACCGGTATAAAAGGTATGTTTTTCTTTTACTATACAGTTTTTGTTGTATGTATGTACATTTTATTTCGTCCGACTTTTAACCGGTTATAACTTTTTATTTTTAGAGCGGTCTGGCCCCGAATTATGTAACTTAGAAAATGCTAAGCACTTTTAGATAGTGATGGGATATCTCGCGCGAAAATTCGCTCGAGTAATCGATTATTGAAATAACCGACATCGCTCGATTATCAATTTATCAATAACCGACATCGATTTCAATTATCAATAACCGACATCGCTCGACGGGCGAAAAACCGTATTTTTAATGCGAGCGAAATTTCGCTTGGACGATAGCTCGATTATTGAAATCGCTTGAAACTCGAGTACTCGATTATTAAAATTAATCGGGTTTTCCAGTCACTACTTTTAGACTTCAGTGCATATGACGTAAATTTTCGCTTAGCTCGCACTTAACTACCGATTTGGGTATTCTCACCGACGCGCTTAGTGTCTTTACTGATTGCGCTAAGCGATTTAAAAACAGCTACCTGAAAGGATAATTTTGCTTGTCGAACTGTCAGTAAAAATATAAAAAATTGTGATTTTGTGCGTTCTCTTGCTCTTTAGTAGAGATGAGCAGAAAATCGCAAACTGCGATTTAATCGCAGCGATTGTAAATTCGCCATCGCAACCTGTGATTCCTTTCCATAGCAAACTGCGACTTGCGATTGAAACATATATCTGCCGATTTTGGATTTTTAGGCAACCAATATTACACCAGTTGCGATTTGCAATCGCAGTGGGCACGCGAACGAAGAGCTGCGAAAGAAAATCACAGCATTGCGATTTTCGTTCGCACCGGCATTGCATCGACACGGCACTGAGAAGCCGAACGATGAGCTGCGAACGAAAATCGCAATATTGCGATTCTCGTACGTCTTCAACACGGCAGTGGACAGGCGAACGAGGAGCTGAACGAAAATCGCAGCTCATCCCAGCATTGCGATTGCGATTTTCGTTGGCACCGGCGCGGCATCGGGAGTGGGCACGCCAACGAAGAGCGGAGATTGCGATTTTCGTTCGCAACTCCCAACACATCGGCCTAGACTAGATCGCAAAATCACATTCGCAATCAGGGCCCCGTAATTTTTATGAAGCGTTGGAAAATAGTCTTATATATGTTTATATACCGCATAATATATATAATTTATTAGTTTTAAATTTTGATAATAGTTTTAGATTTATAATATAATTATGGATTGAGAAGGTTAAAAATTCTTGTTTTCGGTTATGACTAATTATAGTTACAGTTGCTCCCAGGTAATGATTCAGGTAAAATGATTCATAAGGACAGTTTTGGATTCAAATTATAAAAAATTATCTATTTTTATCCTTTATTTACTAGAAGATATAGAGCACGGAAAAGAAACAGCCCTTTTTATTTATTATATTTTGTTATATATTATATTATTATAAACATTTTTATAACAATCCATAATATAATA
Organism: Sitophilus oryzae; assembly: GCF_002938485.1. Classification (NCBI taxonomy): domain Eukaryota; kingdom Metazoa; phylum Arthropoda; class Insecta; order Coleoptera; family Curculionidae; genus Sitophilus; species Sitophilus oryzae. The sequence goes on along the minus strand of NW_022146347.1, from coordinate 1,880,388 downwards.
TAATTTTCTGAATATACTAACAGTTGTGGATCGGCTGCTATGTTAATTTAAATACATCCTTTACAATCAGTTTTTTCATTTTAGAGAAATTTTAAATATAATAAAATGTGATATTGTCCTTTTATTTATCTAAAAGTTCGAAAGTTTGCACTTGCACTGGACGGGCCGTATCAAAGCCGTCGGCGTCGGCTTCTTTGAGTTACATATAAAAAGAAAATGTTTTTAAAAGAAAACAAGATAAAATAAACAGTTTTTTCTAGTTATCTGAATTAAGGTTGGCGGCAACCTTTTTATAATAAATTTTTCGTTAGTATACCTACTGTCTAAAAGCACATTCGAATATTTTGAACATTTTATGTATTTTATTTCCCTTTTAAATTTATTCGGTCTGTTCTAATCAAAAATGTTTAAAAAAAGGAAACTAAGTTATTTGTGGATTTTTTTTTGGTAGGTAACACAGGCCGACATGATTTTTGTAACACGAGTCAGTTGCAGAATTTCTTCATAAAAATATGCTTCTAATAACAGAAAAAATACTCCTGAAGCTCCTACACGTACCACTTTTCAGTTGCCTAATTACGCCTCTTTTTTGCAGGTAGTCAATTTTATAGATGTCAGGTATTAAGTCTAGGTAGATTCGTTTACATACAGGTAAATTTTATGATGGGATGATTGAAAGGGCGTTTGTGCACTATAATATATTGTGAAAAACATAAGAGAGTTCAGTTTTCAGTTGATTTTCGACGTGAGTTGTTCTATGCGTGTAGATAAATAGTACGAAAATGTCAAGTCAAACGCGCCGCAGTTGTAAAGTGTCTCCTGATCGATTTTGTTACATTTGTGGAGAATTTATGGTGCAATCACAAGCCAGACCATTTTCTGAAAATGTGAAGAAAGCCTACTTCAAGTATTTTGGAGTTTTGGTTGGAGATCAAGACAAGCAGTGGGCTCCTCATGTGTGCTGCGTTACTTGTAGCGTGTCGCTTGTGCAGTGGATGAAAGGGAAGAGGAAAAAATGCCATTTGCGGTTCCAATGGTATGGCGAGAACCAACTAACCATTTTGACGATTGCTATTTTTGCCTGACGAAAACTGAAGGTTTTTCCAAAAACAAAAGCACAAGATCGAGTATCCCAATTTGCCGTCTGCCATACGACCTGTTCTTCATGGTGCAGATCTCCCAGTGCCGATCGCGCCCTTAGACTGGCAAGGTATTGTTTTGGAAGATAAGGAAGATATTGAATCAAACAGCTCTGGAGACCAGTGTACTGATCCTACCTTTACCCCAGAGGGCGGTTCCGACAAGCCACATTTGATTGTTCAAAGCGAGTTGAATGACTTAGTGCGTGACTTGGGGTTATCAAAGCAGCAGTCAGAACTTCTTGGATCCCGGCTTAAGGAATGGAATCTGTTAGCCAATGAAACAAAAATCACCACTTTTAGAAAAAGAAATGCTCCGTTCTCTGCATTCTACAGTATGGAGGATTCGTTGTGTGCATGTACTGATATCGATGGCTTAATGCAGGAACTTTCTATAGAACATTCTCCCTGTGAGTGGCGCTTATTCATAGATTCGTCGAAATATAGCCTAAAAGCTGTGTTATTGCATAACGGAAATTTAAAACCCTCTATACCAGTTGCCCATTCAGTGACAATGAAGGAAACTTATGAAAATATGCGCATGCTTTTAGATAGAATCAACTACAACAGGTATAAATGGCAGATATGTGGGGACTTGAAAGTTATAGGAATTTTAGTGGGACTTCAGGGAGGATTTACAAAATATTGCTGTTTTCTTTGTTTGTGGGACAGTCGTGCAGTAAATCATCATTATGTACAGAAAATTTGGCCAGAAAGAAGTGAATTTCAACCGGGTTCCCAAAATGTCAAGTATATCCCTCTTGTAGACCCCAAAGACGTCCTCCTGCCTCCTCTTCATATCAAACTTGGCCTCATGAAAACTTCGTGAAAGCTATGAATAAAGAAGGTGATGGATTTAAATACCTAAGGCAAGTCTTTCCCCAGTTGAGTGATGCCAAATTGAAAGAGGGTATTTTTATTGGACCACAAATCAGGAAATTGTTGGACGACACAAATTTCACAGACACGCTTACCAGGCAGGAACTCAGAGCATGGACCTCATTTGTTAGTGTAGTGAGGGATTTTGGGAAACAATAAGAATGCGAACTACGAACAATTGGTTAATGAGCTTTTAGATGCTTATAAATCGCTTGGTGCCCGAATGTCTTTAAAAATTCACTTTCTCCATTCTCATTTGTCATTTTTCCCTGAAAATATGGGTGCTGTCAGTGATGAGCAAGGTGAGAGATTCCATCAAGACATAAGGACAATGGAAATTCGTTATCAAGGACGATGGGATCCAGCCATGATGGGTGATTACTGTTGGTTTTGAAGAGAGAAGACGCGGTCCCTCATAAAAAGGAAAAAGTAAAAGTTTTTGTTTATGTTTTGATCTCGTTTCGATTGTTTTTGTACTTTTTAGGTATAAGTAATGTTTGAGGAGTGTAAACTATAAAATATAATCGGTATATAGGCTTAAGAAGTTCTTAAATCATGTTTTGAATAGCTATCTTAATATATTGAATATTGTAATATTGAATGATGTTTTATTAATGTAACAAAAAAACCTTACGTGTTACGACTTTTTTTTTGCCACTTTCGTGATTAGATAGGTTCATTCTACCACAATATCCTATTGAGCTTTGTGTTACATCGAAAAAATTTTTTTTTGTCGGCCTGTGAATTGATGAAAATTTTAAGTGCAATATGTGTGCAGCAAAAATATCATAAAAAACACGCACTACAAATTTTAAAAGGCACATGGCATCGAAACACCCAACAGTTTCTTTGTAAGTTTTTATTAAAAAAAAATTATTCCGTTATTTATTCTGTTTTTTATTAGAAATTTTGGGATTGAGCTTCCCAGATTACAGCGTACCAATTTTTGCTCATCTCTACTATTTAGTGAAAACTACTTCTACAAATGTATTAATAAGTAATTGATCGTTTACGACTTGGCAGCTATAAATATTGTTCAAAACATCGAAAATGCTGAGAAGCAGAGGCGTATTAACACTTGAAACCGCCCAAAGCCCTGGGATATTTTGGCGCCCCTATTTTTACTCCATCTATTTTTTTCATTATTCAAATGACCCAAATATGAAAAAGCAAAAGTGCAAAACATTTTATTCTCAAACAACAAAAAACATTTTATTTCTCAACGACAAGAAATGATCGAGTTTAGATAAACATAAATATAAAAAAATAAACGTTTAAAATCTAAAAAACATGTTTTTTCTTACCCTTAGTATTAAAAAACAAAATAACCTTATGAAAAAAAAAATTTTCTGGATTTATTTTCTGCAAAGACTTGTATTATTTCGGTTGCGTGCAAGTTTTTAAGTAAATCTGATTCTGTGGACATTAAGGCTAAGTCACTAAGTTTAGAATGATCTAACTTGGATCTCAAATAATTCTTAACCCCTCTTAAAAGTCCAAAACGAACTCTCTCCTGAACAGTTGGTTACTGCCTTGGATATAAACAGCCTTAATGCTATTTCTAAGTTTGGAAATATTCCAGCTAGATTTTCTTACTTAAGTGATTTTAGTAAGATTCTTGGGTCCAGCGGAAAATTCGGAATATATTTAACTTGGAGAATTTCGTTTTCAATAGCTATATCCAGATCATTTTTATAGTTATTGGTCAATTTCAAGCAACCTTGCTTAAGATCTTCATCACTTAAGCAGGCTAGATTGGTAAGAAAACCAAACTCTTTCTCTACTTCTTGGTACGCATCTTTCTTTTTTATGAGTTCATTTATTAATTTATCTATTAAGGGAAAAAATACAGTTATTCGAAATTTCGTTTTTCCGTCTGTAAAATCTGTGTCACATAGACGTTTTTTTCTATCTTCGGTTGAAACTGCTTCTTAGTTTCATTTCATATCTTTTTCGGTAATCGGTTAATGAGGTGCACTTTGTCTTTTGACTGGGAAATGTGGCGCCCTTTCAGATTTGGCGCTACATGCCTTGGCTTGGTCGGCTTGTACTATAATCCGCCTCTGCTGAGAAGCGTCTTCAACATTTCCCTCGTATAATAAGAATAATGACACATCCATAAAAAATAGATTGATATAACTCAACAATGGGTTATGAAATTCACGTAACATTGACATTTTTCATTGTTACATCCATCACTTATCAACTTTTGACTATTAGATACCTGAGAAATTGCGATGCTGGCAATATGTGCTCAACGCGTATCCAGAAAACGATTCGCCAAAATCGACTGCTTGGCCATAGATAAACAAATAAAAAGAGACTGACAAATCTCATGGTAAAGAGTGGGACCGCGTTCCCGTAGCGCAACTCAGAATAACAATTTTGAAACCAATTAGCAGGACCATGGCAGGACGTACGTCTTTATTGCTATCTTTCTTTATTATGTGTGCTTTATATGAAAAAGAAAGAGATAGGTATAAAACGTATCGTAAGACATTATCGCACATTCTGGCTGGTGGAAAATTTAAATTAGCCTTTATTAGTAATATTCTTTCATTCTGAAACTGAAAATTTTCACTTAAACTGATTTATTCCCTATGCCACGTAAAGGGAACGTGGTGTAGGGAATAAATCAGTTTAAGTGAAAATTTGCAGTTTCTTTCAGCAGAAAGAGTACTACTATTATAAGGGAAATTATAAAAAAAAAGCAAAAATTGTACTGTTTTATAAACATATTTATTTATACATAAAAATAAATAAACTTTTTATAATATAATAACAAAAAATAACAGTGTTTATTCCACCCACCTACCAATTTTAAATTCAGAAGAACTGACTGTTGCAGAAAACGATCGGCCAATTTTTTTAAAGGGCATTAAAAATCTAATTTTCGAAAAAACTGCCTAATTGCAATAACAAAGTGAATATCCAAGCAAAGAAGACTTTACGAGAATCATGATCCTGAACCATTTTCAAGACCAGTTTTAATCCTAAAACAAAAGTAAAATAGGTATATTAATAAAGTTTCTGGTTACTATAAACCAGCTATAAAACTACCCAAAAAATGAAAAAAATTAATTGTATTAATTTGTTATGTTAAGAGAGGTTCGAAATATTTTTGACACTACTACTTCTACTTTTTTCTTAATAAGATGATAAATAAAACTACTTACTTTTATTTTACCGGGTGTCTTTAACATATCTATCAGAGAAAGGGGGCACCAATACATATAATAAATAGATGATACTGGCTCCTGCAGCAAATAAAATAACATAGTATAACCGAAAATTATAAGTAACAAAATATAATATGAAACAAAGGAATTTGTTCCCTATCCATATTCATAAGTCAATAAAATGGAGAGTTTAGAAAAAAAGGTAAATCACCAAAAGAAAAATTAACAAACATGACGAATTGTCATGATGTTGTCATCTTGGTTGTCATGATGACGAAAACAAAAGGCGATTGTTCTAATTTCTATTTAGAAATTACGTTTTATATGATTGCTTCTTTCTCTCTTGTTATATTAGAATGAGATAGTGCGCCCAATAGACGCAATGCGCAGATCAACATAAATAGAACGAAATTTTGCGTTCTGAGTTGCGCTACGGGAACGTTGTCCCTCTCTTTGCCATTTAATTTGCCAGTCTCTTTTTATTTGTTTGTCTATGTGCTTGGCGTTCCGCTCATCGAATACTTTCGCTTACCGCTTTGAAAGCATAACGTTTTCATATCTTTATTTATTACATTTTTTAACTTTGACATGAAAACGCTACGCTTTGTGCGTTCTCTAAAGACGGGTTATACAATAAATTCCTCAATAAGTAATGGCTAATTTTATGACTTGGCAGCTATAAATATTGTTTAAAACATCGAAAATGCTGAGGAGCGTCAACATTTTCGTTGTATAATAAGAATAATGACCATAAAGATTTATTTTTTGTTGGCTTCTTTGGCCCTCTTTTGTAAATTTATGGTTAACTAATTCTTGATATTTGGTCTACTTTAAATAATACAATTCAAATAGAATTATAACTTAATTTTTAATAGTTTTTCAGCGTTTTGATCACATTTTTTCAAGGAACTACAATGTAACAATAATAATTTTAAATTATGTTTCTTTACAATATATATTTCGTCATTTACACACATATGTCCAAACATTTAATCACATTAATTGACATTAGAAAATTGATACGCACACACATTTTTAAAAATTACAAATAAAATTTCGGTAAGGTTTATTTCGCCTGTCAATATTCTGACTATACATACTAAACCTTAAACTTATCAATCACACCAAAAAAACTATGTAGAGATTAATATTTTTTTGGTGATGGACAAACTGCATTATTTTAACAAGGATAGATAGATCTTATTTAAATATATCTACGTTCAATGGTAAGTTCATTTTTATCGTCCACTCTACCCTCGTATGTAAATAATAGTATCTATCAATCACATCGACTCGTCGACCGCCAAACTACCTGTTCGTTAACATACTACCGTATGATCGAAAAAAAAAACGGCGTCCAGTTGGCTGGGAAGTGACGATCAATGACATTTTCCTTATAAATTTACATATAAAATGACAGCGATCTTCATTTCATAGCCATCACTGACGCCGTTTTTATTCGATCATACGGTATTATTACGTAGGAAGTAGAGTTCGATACGCTGCCGCTTCGAGATTGAGAGGACCCGTGTGGGCACAATCTAAGCGCGGGGCTTGTTCGGATTATAGAAGCTGACCATTTATTTTCATCTCCGAAGTCAAATTTCACTTAAAGCAAAGAATTAAACAATATTATTGTTAATAGCACTTATTTATTGTAAAAATATTAACCTAGAAAACTTTTTAGGTGGAATTAGATTTATGGAGTGGATGAATATTATACCTCCATCTGAAAATCTTCTAAATCTCATCAGTCGCCCAATTCCTAATCCAGTTCTCAACGATAAAGTCACTCTGAAGGACATAAACAGACACATTCCCAGATGGCAAGATATCGAGGATACTATAGGATACCATTTCAAAAATCCAGCTTTCTTGCTGCAAGCTCTCACCCATGCCTCCTACTCTCCGAATCGGTGTACCATGTCCTACGAGAGATTAGAGTTCTTGGGCGACGCCATACTGGATTTCCTGATAACGTGTTATATATTCGAAACGGGGAATAATTTGGACCCTGGCGACTTGACGGATCTGAGGTCGGCGCTGGTGAACAACAACACGTTCGCGAGTTTGGCAGTCAGGTGCAACCTGCACAAACACTTCTTGTGTATTAATAACCAGCTGCAGGTGCTCATCGATCGCTTCGCTCAATATATTGAGTCGAAAAAATTCGAGATCGATGATGAGGTGTTAATCTTATTGGAGGAGAAAGATGTCGAGAAAAACATAGGGTTGAAGTTGGCAGAATATATCGATGTGCCTAAGGTAAGAAAGGAATATAGGAAAGTGATACGAAGGTATCGGGTTTCTTTTTTTATTTCAAATTTTCACTCCAATCTTTTTTTATAGGCATTATAAAAAATATATACTAAGGGCTGCCAAAGGTTAGTTTTGGGTCGAGATCTCCGTATGCAAGAAGAGTACAATGCGTTTATAATGTACTTAACACAGAGAGAACAGTAAAAACGTTGCCAAACGTATGAAATAAACCGGGAAACTGTGCACATTGCTAAGAGACATGGAAGGGGATATAGCAGATTCGTCGCGGTCGCGCGACTTTTTTGCACTTTTGGTAAAAAAAAGTGGAATTGAGTTGGTGTTCGACAGTGGTTGCGCTATTAGAACCCTGAATTTAAAAATCGATATCTCGAAATCCATTAGAAACAATTGGTTGTAGTTTTTTTCAAAAACTTTCTTAATATTTTTGCTATATTTTCTTCGCACACAGCATGTGAAAATTTTTATAAATAAAAAAGTTACACGATTGCTGAAAATTGCTATGCACTAAAAATAAATGGATGTTTTTTTTAAATTTTTGAATGGAAAAAAGTTTCAATATCTAAAGTGGTTTATGACTTATCGCGTGTTATGTTATAAAAAGTTGAGTTTTTAAATTATCACGATTACTGACGTTTTTTCGTTATAAAAAAATGGACACCAATAGAGGGAGATGGCCGATTCTGCGCCAGGAGCAAGGAGCCGAAAGTGACGCCAGGCGTAAATCAGCTAAGAACATGTAAAATAGGCTAATAAACAAGAATAAACAGGTTTAAACAGGAAACAGTGGCGGATACAGAGGGGGGCCCATGGGGCCCGGGCCCCCCTTAAAATATGTAAATTGTGTTAAATATTATTCTTTTTTGTTAAAAATAGCGCCCTAAAAAGCATATTTTACATTACTTTTTATTTTTTATTAAATCTATTGATACACGCTGCTCATTTACGCCGGTTCGAGGGCAGATGTGACCGGATATCTCGTGAGTAAGAGTCAAATTAGACACTCGCCAAGTCGGTAGGCAATTGACAATGATATGGCCGAGAACCGCGATTCGGATTTTGCGTAAACAAAGTAGGCCCCGTCCAGACCTTGGCAGTATAAATGCGTGGCCCCACATGAGGCGTACGACCTAGCGCAGCGTAGAGCGGAGAGCACCGCGAAGCGTTTAAATACATTGAAGTAAATGGAAGTGGCCCCACATACAGGCGCGGATTGGCGCGTATTTTTCTATTGTCCTATGGGCCACGGCCTAAAGGAGATTAACTTAAAATACTTACCCCCGGTGTTTTCAGGTATATTTAGCGCGTTATAATCCGCCAGATATATTTTATTTGATGGATAGCAGAAAAAAGTGTATCTTCACCTATAGATACCAATATCTATTAGATAAAATAACCTTATCCGTCAGATATCCTATTTGGGACCTGAACTGCCAAATATCGCTTTATTTGTCAGATAAAAAGTTGACACATGAGGAGATTTTGATTTAATTTAATAAAATTGCTTAACATAACCTAAGACATTGTTACTATTGTAGATTTCGTTTATTTCAATAAATTCGATTTTAGATTATTTCGAAAAGACTTACCTATTCTGAGTATGTAGACTATAACCATTTTAGAACCTATGAGGTATAAACACTAATAAACACATTGAAATGGTGCAAAAAACTATTGTTGCTGGTGCCGGACTTTATAAGGAGTGTTACAAAATAAAAGGAGCGTCTGTTAGAGCATCAGAACGAAGAGAATACATTAAGACAGAATAATAGTGATAAAATATGTACAGTTACCGAGTAAAAATATAACTCAACGGTAATTTATACAAAATAAATTATTTTACTTAAATCCCTTCAATTAAAAACCATTACGTACTTAATAAAGCTCTAAAATCAAACTATTTATTTCATTTTTAATTCTCATATCTTAATTCATTAATATTACAACAGGAACCTTAGAAAACCTGTTATTCAATTCACATTTGCTTTTGTTTCTTTTGTGTTACAATTTTAATTTAATTTCTTGCACTATGTACCTTATACTTTATACATCTCTTCTTCATGCTGTTTTTTAAGCAACTCTCTAGCTAAACCTTTTTAAAACACCTCCTTTGAATACCAGTTAGTTCAACTTTTTTACTGTTAAAAGGTGTATTATATCAACTTTGTTTACACAATATTTTTCCTTTATTTTTTCCTGGTTTTTTTGAAGTTCCATCACTTTGAGTTCTTAAAAATAAAAGTAATATGACAAAATTGTTTTATATTTATTTTTTTTATTAAAAAATTTGTACATATGTGTTAATGTAACAATTATTATAGGCGCTCTTAATTTATTATTAATCAAGACAAAAGTATCTAAAATCTCATCTACATATATAAAATGCTAATGTTTATCTGAAGTAACGACTTGCTCTAGAAAGTTGCTTTTTACTAAAATATAGCTAATTGGCTCTTCTAAAAACTCGTCGTCGGATTTTTTGTTTTTCATTTAATTAAAAATAATAATAAGTATTTTTTTCCTGATGTCGCTGTCGTGGCGGATGCTCCAGGCTTCAACTAGTACACCAATAAATGAGGAGATAAAACCGCAGTACTGGTCTTTGGGGTTATATACTTATTCTCAATCTTGCTTTTCTAAAGAAAAATAATATAAGTACATTTATCTATTTTATAAAATAAAAACTCACCTTAATTACTATCATCGATGCTATCCTACCTATTTCTTTATTATGAGAAGCCCTACAACAATACATATTTGTTATTACTAACAGCCTTATGCTATTTTTTACCAGATTGTGGTTTTAGGATTTATCTATAAATCTCAATCTGCTTGCACTTCACCAGTTTCTTCCATATTTTCTATTATCAATGTATTGTACTAAAATGTTAATATAATAAATATAACAGTAATATCATATAATTAAATTATAAATTAAGTACTTACACATACTTTTTTTTCTTGTTTTAATTTCTTATAAATCGCATTCCATCAACAGATCTATTTCACAACTACTGTTGAGACTGATTCCCTTTTTCCATAAAGGTAAAATTAATTAACGTATACCATAATAGAACTGGTCAGAGTTGAACACAAAATATATTTTAGTTGAATTTTATTGTTTTTATTTTCATTTTGACGATCTTTTGACAACTGAACAATAACCTCACTTTTTAATCTAACGATTTGAAATTCCGAGTTTTTGTCTCTGTCTGTTGTATAGACTTTTCATATATAACCACACATCTCAATTTGAGATATCTTATATTGGCAACACTTTCTCTACGGAGTGTCTAACGGTCCGTAGGCGGCCCGTCCTCCAAATTGTTATCTTTTAGATTATTTTGTATGAAAATACCCAAATGTTATATCCTATAGATAGCAGGCTCTATATTGTTTATCCTTTGGGTAGTTATTTGTTAGATAAAAGCTATTTATCTATAACTGAAAACACCGAGCCTTAACATACTTTTGTATATCTAGGAAAATATATTACCTGATATTACCTTTTATATACAGGGTCTCTCAGATTTTAATCGGGAAAATTTAATAGACGATAGAACTTGCAAAAATAAAACAAAAAATTCATATCAACTTGTAAGATTTAAAGCTTCCTTTTCGAGATACAGGGTTACTTAAAAAAGAAAAAAAAATAAGATATTTGAAAAATTATTTAATCGATTTTGATATAACTTGACCCGTTTATAATACTTACTATGGGACTTAATTTGATGTAAATAGATTTAAGTTTAATGGCCAGGGGCGGCGGTGGGGCATCACTGTTAATTTATTTTAAAGGAAAAATAGGCGCGCCACTGCTTTTTTAGAAGTTTAATATTATTTTTGGATTTAGTAATTAAAAATATTATTTTTTTGTCTTCTGACTTTTTTGTCTATCTTGCTTATTTCTTGCGAAAAAATTTAAATTCTGATTGGTAATTAATATTATAATTGGTATTCTAATGGTACCATGTATCTCGAAAAGGAAGCTTTAAATCTTACAAGTTGATATGAACTCTTTGTTTTATTTTTGCAAGTTCTATCGTCTATTAAATTTTCCCGATTAAAATCTGAGACACCCTGTATATTTAAAATATATTTTGTAACAATTTCCTCTTTTAAACAAGAATGGAGTGAAAATACTAAATTAGAAACCTGATACCTATAGAGCCGTTTTCGAAACTTTGATTAATATATACTGGGTGGTCCAAATCGTAATAAGGAAACTTCGGCAGCATATTCTGCAGATAAAAATAAGTAAAAAAGTTCGTATAAGTTTATGTCCTAAAATGCTTCGTTTCGGAGATACAGGGTGTAGAAGTTTAACTTTAATTTAGATTTTTCCAAATAATTTCTGAACTAACCGATATTTGGATGAAAACTGGTTTCTGGATGATTTTTGACATGAGAAATATGATTTCGATGCTAATATATTTCCTTCTAGTAGAGGGCGCCGCCTACATGTTTCTTAAATCTTTTGAAGAGTTATAACTTTTTGTTCCTACCTGTATTACCCTACCGAGTAAAAAATACGTTTTTTTAAGTAGAAAATGTCTCTTGATAAAAATCGCTACGCGTAATGGTTCTCAAGATATTGGGAATCGATATAATCAATGCATTTCATCAAAAATTAAACATGTTGACTAATAAATAGTTGTTAGCCCGAAATAATATATTTCGAAATGTTTTTGTACCAAAGGTTCAATAGAAACTCTTTTATCATATTTTTTTTTGAAAATTTTATGAACTACCTAATAAAAAAAATAAAAAGTTTCCAAATTTATAATTTCAGTCAAATAACTACATAGTCAACATATTCATTTATTATCAAAATAGCATGTATTGATAATTTCCATTCGAAATATCCTGAGAACGGTTGCTGGTAGCGATTTTTACCAAGAGACCTTGTTTACGTAAAAAACAGCGGAAATTTATATAAAGTTATTATTCTTCAAAACAGTAAATAAAGATGTAGCCCCCTACAAAAATAAGAGTCATACTGACATCGAAATAAAATTTATCATACCAAAAAGAACCCAGAAACCAATTTTCATCCAATAATCGATGTTCAGAAATTATTTGGAAAAAATCAAAATAAAACTGAAACATCTACACCCTGTATCTCCGAAATGAAGCATTTCAGGACATACATTTACACGAAGTTTTTTACTTATTTTTGTCTGCAAAATATGCTGCAAAAGTTTCACGAATACAATTCAAACCACCCGGTATAACAAACGTTTCTTAATATCGTATAGTTCCCCCCCCAATAATTATGTTGGATTTCAGAAAAAGTTGAGAAACTTTATAGTTATTCTATTGGCACTTAGAATGCATTTTTATCAAGGGTCGCTCTTTTATATTATTACTTACACCTATTTTTAGGCATTGGGAGACATATTCGAAGCTTTAGCGGGAGCTGTTTATTTAGATTCAAATAAAGATTTAAAGACTGTATGGAAAGTCTTCCACAGGATCATGTGGAAGGAAATTGAAGCTTTTAGTGCAAAGGTACCTAAAAATCTTGTCAGAAGATTATATGAATGGACGCCAGATCCTCATCCTAATTTCGGGTGAGTTTATAATTTATAATTACTTTATCAGGTAGGTATAGTCTGTCCAGTCTGTTCTGCTAGCGTTAAGTGTCATTAAACTAGAAACTTTACTTAGTAACTTGGCAAGCAAGGTAGTAGAGCGTCATCAGGATTTATAGATCCTTGTTTGTGCAATATTATTTGGAATATATAAACAAGACTGTCATTATCTGTCATTCTCCTGAAGGTAAGTTTATATGCATCCGTAATGCGTCGTCCGCTTGTCGTCCGTCGTTCCGTTAGTCCAATCATATTGAATACCTAACAATCATATTCAAGTATGAGCTATCATTTTTGAAATAAACCAATAAAATTACATAAAATCAACGACGGACGACGCATTACGGATGCATGTTAACCCACACTTATTTAGCTTGTGTTTCTTGTCGGTAGTTACGGTTGTCGAAATCTACTTAATAATAATAACATAACCTAATAGAATGTGGAATGTTTAGGAGGGGAGTTAATCACCGCGACCTTACAGATCTATTGTGTGTTTGTAACTTAATAACTTAACTGATATTAAAATACTTGTAAGTTCTTGTAAAATGGGATACGGGGGCAATTCTAAAATACATTGAATAAAAAGATTAAGGAATTGGTCGATTTAGACAGATCGAATATGTCGACTTTCCTTAACCTATAAACCAAATTGCAGCTTTCAATTTTGCCGAATTTATGATTTAACCAAGGCTTATTCAATATCATGTTTTAATTTTTATTTTTAAAACTATTAGATGAGATCAAAATAGTTTCGAAAAATTTAATAATATACCGGGTATTCCATTTAAAATAACGAAGTTAGGAAATGAAGAATGAAGGGAAAACACTGTAACGCTGAAAATTAGACAGATGAAGTAGGCAAAAATTGTATCACAGTTCTCCATAAACGTCTAACCTACCATGGCCGTGAACCACACTGTATAATACAATGTACTGATTTTTTTTAACGTTCTGGTTTAATAATACTTGTCCGCCTAGAGTATATGATTTCAACAGATGACATCCAAAAATTACGTAATAACAATCTACTTTTGTAACTATCATAAATATCCAAAAAATACGTTATTTGGCTGAAATTTAAAAATACATTATTTTAAAAAATGTTTTTTTGTAATTCAATAGTGTACCAATAATTTTCAGACCAGGTAAAATATTTTTTTTACTTTTTTTGCTAGTAAAAGCTGTTTACTGAATTAATTGTTCGGGCTTTTGTTATCAATTTATTAGAATTAATAATATTCTCTAGTATTCTAAAAAAGTAATAATTATTACTTTTTAAAGGAAAATATTTTTTTTTAAATAAGAAGTGGAATGATATAGTTATTTATTAAAATACTTTTGAATATGTTGTTTTTTTTTGGTAATTATTGGAAAGACTGAAAATTGTCCGATTTTCACAGAAATTTGTATATACCCTATTTTGAGGTTGCAGATAACCAATCTAAACTTTTTTGTCGGTCTTTTACCGTTTTCAGAAAAATCCAAAAAGTAACAAAATGTAATTTTTCAAAATTTCTCATATTTGTAAAGTTTTACCGCACATATTTTGTTAGGTATTCAATAAACATTCAGGTTTTTGTTACTTTCTGTTACTTTTTTAGCCAATTCTATGCGTATTAAAGGAAAATTTGCTAAAACAAATTTGTAAACAATTTGAAAAGGTTAGGTCACATGTTATTGTCATTTAAAACCGTTTGCCATATCTAAATTTAGCGGGTACCCAGATTATCAGATTAATAGAGAGGGAAATTATTTTCCACACTTTCCAAACAAAAAAATAAATAAAAAGAAACAAAACAAACCAATTTTTTACCCACAACTAGCCTTTTGTATAATAGAATATAGAATATAAAGTCCTAGTTCCAGCCCCTAACGGGTTCACAAATGAGTATGCGATTGCTTTGGTTTCAGTCTTTTTTTTGCGATTCACTGGTTGTATTAACTTTAAGGTTTGTTATAGCGTTACACAGCGTTTAAAAATCTCTAATCAATCGAAAAAGTACAAGACATAGCAACGTTGTAAATTTTTAGATTTCTAGAATAATTATATTTGTTTCATTGCATAGGAGAGAGAAAGATGGATACGAGAGAGAAAGACGCCTATATGAAATGTCAAAATTCCATCTTGTCTCAATATTCTTTAATTTCACCAAAAAATCCTATATGGGTATTTCTCCACTGCACTGCAAGAAAATCTACAAAATAAAATAGTTATTTTTTGTAAACACTTCTGCGTTAAACCTAAACGGACACTGCTTGTCAGAAGTTATGTTTACAGTTATACAAATTTGCCTAACAAAGAAAAAAATGCTTAACGTTTCGGAAAGTTTATCTCTTTCCGTCATGCGTCGTCGGAAGCAAAAAAAAATATAAAGAATAAAGAAAAAAACTATTTAAAATATTTAAACTCGACTATTCGAGAACACTTTAGTTTTTTTAAAACAGATGCGTCTACAAGAAACCGTTGACGTTCTGTTAAAATGACATTATATCAAGTTAAACTTCAAAATTAACAATTACTACCTGATAACAATTATTTAATAAGGTAAAACCAAAAAGCCCCAAAGTTTCTATATAAACTTTTTTGTATGGCAATTGCTTCTTTGATTTTAAAGAACATAACATAAATAAACATAACATACGTAAAATTTAAAATTAATCATACAGAAAGTTTGGGGCTTTTTCGTTTTACCTTATTAAGTAATTGTTATCAGGTAGTAATTGTTAATTTTAACACAATACATTTTAACAGAGAACGTCAACGGTTTCTAGGTAGGCTATCTATTTAAAAAATAAAGAATGTTCTCGAAATAGATTAATTTAAATATTTTAAATAACTTTTTTTATTCTTAATATTTTCACTTCCGACGACGGAAAGACATAAACTTTCGAAACGTTAAGCGTTTTTCTTTGTTATGCAAATTTGTATAACTAAACATAACTTCTGACTAAGTTCCGTTTGGGTTCTTTACTGCAAAGTGTTTAAAAAAATAACCTATTTTGTAATTTTTCGGTTACAGTCTCAAACCACCATATCGGATGTTTTGGAGAGATGAATCCGCCACATAGGTATAGACATTTTTTACAATTGAATGACACCCTCGACGTTTCGAACCGATACTTCTAAATGGATGAAATAATCAGGATTTTTCTTAATTATGGGTCGATTAGAACCAATCTCGGCACACGGATAGAGGTACCTGAATAGAGGCCTCAGGCGGACAGGCGGACAGACAGAATATGCGCACATAGTGCAGATATTTGAAGTGAAACTACTAACGTTTTTTTTTTGTTAAGACAAGTGTTTTCAGTAAAATTTTGGATATTTTTCTATCCCCAGTCAAGTGTGGCTTTTAGATAAACTATAATATAACGAAATTATTACTTTATACGGCTTAAATTAAGAAAAATTCAATGTTTAAACAAATTTTCATTTTTCTGAAAAACAGTAAGAGACCGCCAAAAAAAACTCAGATTCGTAACTATATAACCTCAAAATGGAGTGTATACAAATTATTTTTGTGAAAATCGGACGATTTCCAGTTTTTCCAATAATTACGTTCTTTTTTGAGGAATAATATTGTTTTTTTTATTTTAATTTAATAGAAAATCTGTCGATCTGGGAAAGAACAAAGTTATGGTACCTCTACAGTTTATGTTGAATGGAAGAAAGCAACAAGTGTATGGTTTTGGATCGAATAAAGTTGTGGCCAAGAAGGCCGCCGCTAAGTTGGCTTTGCGCCAGCTAACCAACTAATCGACCTCTCACACTTATTATTTACCTATATGTTTAGTACTAGCGGATCAGGCCAACTTCATACCGCATAAAGCTCAATGCGTACTTGAATCGGCTCAGCTCAACGCGTACTTGAATACAGCACATCACAGCTCCGCTAGTGGTGTCGTTCTAACGGGTGTAGTTTAAAATTCGAGAAAAATAATTTTTTCGTCTGGTTTGGTCTGTGTGACTGGAAGCGTTTTTTTCTTGAAGTGTTAATTTTGACAGTTTTATGCCAATTAAGTAATTATTATTATAAGTATTAGTATTATTTAATAAGTGACGATTGGAGATTGACCTCGCCAAAATTATTATCGGTTGTCATTTCCCAGCTGTCTTTGACGCCATTTCCTTTTCGATCATACGGTATACCATACTATGCGATGAAAGAAACGGCGTTATAGATGGCTGGGGAATGACAATCGATGATAATTTTAACCAGGTCAAGTCCTAGACGTCATTACTTGTTCCGTACTCTTCTTTATTATTTATTGAAGCTTACTGCCAGTTGGCCTTAAGAAGGTTGCAATTTATTTTTATTATGATTATTGTTAGTTCCCAGTAGTTAATATGCAGAAAAAAATCGTGGGTGTTTGGGAAAGCTTGAAAGGAAACAATGTTTTGCGACGTTTCGCGACTTTATTGTCACTTCTTCAGGCACTATAGGAGAAGCAGTTTTTTTTAAATATCAAAATAAAATCAACTGACCACTTACCCAAAACATATATTAATCCACATTATGCCTACAAACATTCATGGCGATTCCAACCGCCAACACTAAGACACATACAAACGAATCGAACAGAAACTTAACGGGTATTTTTTGGCCCGATATACACTGATGCTTGGTTTGTGTCGTACTGACACCAGTTGAATTCATTTCGGTACCAAAAAAAGGATTGATTTTTTGTTTCCTTTATCATTAATTTCTTTCCCCGTGTCTCTGGTGCTCTTTAGAGCCCTAGTCAATTCCCTATATGTGCAGACCGGTCGGCATCGCCATAAACAAATAAACGGAATCATAATGTGGGCCCGATAGTAATTAAAATTAAATATTTTTTTTTAATTGTTTGTCAACAAATAAAAGATAATAGACTAAAAAAATATTAAAAATTAAAGAAACATAATATAAAAGAAGCAAAAAATGCGTTTAGTTAAAATCGAATGAAAACTAAAATAAATAATACATTGAGTACACAAGTAGGTATATAATATGTATAAACAAAAATAATTAACAGGTGTAGATAAAACAACCATAAAACTTCAATGTGGCAATATCAATACTGGCAATACTGCCATAACAATAACTCTGCACAAGGAAGAAACACACAATCGCGACGGAAAAAGTAAAACTTGTTAACGGTCAGGTTTAAAGCTTTAAAGAAAGACACAAAAAATGTTCATACCAAAAAAAAACCCTGCATGGTTAAACCTTTTTTCTTTAATTAATTTTTTTGTACTTATTTAAAACGTTGCTATATATTACACTGAGACCCTGGGTATCAGACCTCATGTTGACCGTTTTGTTCAAATTAATATGAATCATTCCGCCTATGTTGCGTTTATACCAGTTTGGTTCTCTCTCGAGAACCATAACATCATCAAAATCAAATTCATGTCCGGTGCAAAATGGTGTGAGGCCAAAGCAGTTTTATCCTTTTCAGATTTGTTCCGAGTATTGCAATCATTTCTATGTTGATTAATCCTATTACCTAAATATTGCTTAGTCTGACCTATGTAACAACTGCCCCAAGAACGAGGTATGCTGTAAAATAAGTTGGATTGTTTTAGCAACGGAGTTGGATCTTTGATCTTAGTATACAAGAACGATGTCGTTTTTGAATTATAAAATGCTAATTTAGTGTTAGTGTTCATAAAGCATCGATTTATTTTATGTGAAAGGTTATCAATAAAAGGAAATCTGACATATTTAGTTCCAGGTTCAACTAACGAGGTACTCAGTTTTTTAGATTTATTCCTGTTAATACATCGGTTTATAAAGCTTGAAGGATAATTGTTCTGATGTAAAATGGTCTTGATAGTCTTAATATTTTTGCTAAAAAAAGATGGGTGGAACTAAATATGTCAGATTTCCTTTTATTGATAACCTTTCACATAAAATAAATCGATGCTTTATGACCACTAACACTAAATTAGCATTTTATAATTCAAAAACGACATCGTTCTTGTATACTAAGATCAAAGATCCAACTCCGTTGCTAAAACAATCCAACTTATTTTACAGCATACCTTGTTCTTGCGGCAGTTGTTATATAGGTCAGACTAAGCAATATTTAGATAATAGGATTAATCAACATAGAAATGATTGCAATACTCGGAACAAATCTAAAAAGGATAAAACTACTTTGGCCTCACACCATTTTGACACCGGACATGAATTTGATTTTGATGATGTTATGGTTCTCGAAAGAGAACCAAACTGGTATAAACGCAACATAGGCGGAATGATTCATATTAATTTGAACAAAACGGTCAACATGAGGTCTGATACCCAGGGTCTCAGTGTAATATATAGGAACATTTTAAATAAGTACAAAAAAATTAATGAAAGAAGAAGGGTTTAACCATGCAGGGTTTTTCTTGTTTTTTTTTGGGGTATGTTGGGGGTGCTTTCGGGTGTGAACATTTTGTGTGTCTTTCTTTAAAGCTTTAAACCTGACCGTTATCAAGTCTTACTTTTTCCGTCGCGATTGTGTGTTTCTTCCTTGTGCAGAGTTATTGTTTGGCAATATTGCCAGTATTGATATTCCCACATTGAAGTTTTATGGTTGTTTTATCTACACCTGTTAATTATTTTTGTTTATACATATATACCTACTTGTGTACTCAATGTATTATTTATTTTAGTTTTCATTCGATTTTAACTAAACGAATTTTTTGCTTCTTTTATATTATGTTTCTTTAATTTTTAATATTTTTTTAGTCTTTTATCTTTTATTTGTTGACAAATAATTTTTAAAAAATTATTTAATTTTAATTACTATCGGGCCCATATTATGATTCCGTTTGTTTGTTTATGGCGATGCCGACCGGTCTGCATATATAGGGAATTGACTAGGGCTCTTAAGAGCACCAGAGACACGGGGAAAGAAATTAATGATAAAGGAAACAAAAAATCAATCCTTTTTTTGGTACCGAAATGAATTCAACTGGTGTCAGTACGACACAAACCGAGCATCGGTGTATATCGGGTCAAAAAATAACCGTTAAGTTTTTGTTCGATTCGTCTGTATGTGTCTTAGTGTTGGCGGTTGGAATCGCCATGAATGTTTGTAGGTATAATGTGGACTAATATGTGTTTTGGGTAAGTGGTCAGTTGATTTTATTTTGATATTTAAAAAAAAATGCTTCTCCTATAGTGCCCGAAGAAGCGACAATAAAGTCGCGAAACGTCGCAAAAACATTGTTTCCTTTCAAGCCTTCCCAAACACCCACGATTTTTTTTCTGCATTTATTTTGATATTGAGTAAAAATGATTTTTAAATGGCGTAAAATAAAATACTAAATCACCACAATACACCCAAACGCTTACTTTTGCACTGGATGCGTGTTTCGCTGTTGGTGTATTGTGGTGAGAGAGAGATTTAGTGTCTTATTAGTGTCTTATTTAAAAAAAAAGGTTCCAACTTTTTCATATTTTTGGCGGGTTTTTAGGGTATTTTGGGGGTTTTTGATGTGAACGTATTAAATTTTTAAGCGTTGAGAGCACTGAATGACGTCTAGGAGATTTACCACGATAGGATATTGGATGCATGAAAATCCACCTTATGAAGGACGACCGTGTTGAAAACTGCCGTCGGTCAGTTTCAGTCTTCCGTTTTACCTGACACACAAAACTGACGGGTAAAATTTTATGTGTAGATGGCTTTAGTAATACACATAACCACAATATAAACATATCTAAGTAAATAAAAAAGTCGGGTTACACCATTTCTAATTAAAGGCAGGATACCTATTCTTCACATCTCGCATCTCCGAGAAGTGTCAAGAATAGGTACCCTGGACCGATCTTAATAACCTATTTCTTGATTCGTCTCCACCCCGAATTGCAGAATAACTAACCATCACTTCACTTCACTGTTAACCTCAAAGAGCACTGAATCGGCTCAGCGCGGCACGATACAACCGATAACCTGCGCCTAGGGTTTCTGCTCGAGAATTCTCGAGAAATTTGTCTTTAGTCGAGACGGGAAAAGACAACTCGACGCCTTGAGAACTCGAAAACTCAATTTTGGGCGGATGATACGGCGTGAAAGGCGGCTGGGGAATGACAATCGATGATCATTTTGGCGAGGTAAATCTCTAGACGTCATTTACTAAAAATTGACATAAAACTTGTCAAAAGTTAATACTAATTCTAGAAATATTAAAAAAGAATAGAACGTTTCCAGCCACACAAACCAAAAAATTATTTTTCTCGAATTTTAAACTACACCATTTAAAAATCATTTTTACTCAATATAAATATAAATTACAACCTTCTTAAGACCAACTGGCAGTAAGCGCCATTAAAAAATAAAGAAGAGTACGGGCCAAGTAATGACGTCTCAGGCTTGACCTCGCCAAAATTATCATCGATTGTCATTACCCAGCCGTCTTGGACGTCTTTTTTCGATCGTATGGTATAAAACCGTATGATTGAAAAGAAAATGGCGTCGAAGACTGCTGGGGAATGACAATCGATGATAATTTTGGCGAGGTCAAGCCTGAGACGTCATTACTTGGCCCGTACTCTTCTTTATTTTTTAATGGCGCTTACTGCCAGTTGGCCTTAAGAAGGTTGTAATTTATATTTATATTGAGTAAAAATGATTTTTAAATGGTGTAGTTTAAAATTCGAGAAAAATAATTTTTTTGTTTTGTGTGGCTGGAAACATTTTATCGTTTTTTAATCTATTTATAATTAGTGTTAATTTTTACAAGTTTTATGTCAATTTTTAGTAAATGACGTCAGAGATTTACCTCGCCAAAATGATCATCGATTGTCATTCCCCAACCGTCTTTCACGCCGTATCATCCGCCCAGAATTGAGTTTTCGACTTCTCAAGGCGTGGAGTTGTTTTTTCCCGTCTCGACTAAAGACAAATTTCTCGAGAATTCTCGAGCAGAAACCCTAGGCGCAGGTCATCGGTTGTATCGTGCCGCGCTGAGCCTTTGAGCTTAACAGTGAAGTGAAGTGATGGTTAGTTATTCCGCAATTCGGGGTGGAGACGAATCAAGAAATAGGTCATTAAGATCGGTCCAGGGTACCTATTCTTGACAATTCTCGGAGATGCAAGAGGTGAAGAATAGGTATCCTGTCTTTAATTACAAATGGTGTAACCCGACTTTTTTATTTACTTAGATATGTTTATATTGTGATTATGTGTATTACTAAAGCCATCTACACATAATATTTTACCTGTCAGTTTTGTGTCAGGTAAACCAGAAGACTAAAACTGACTGACGGCAGTTTTCAACACGGTCGTCCTTCATAAGGCGGATTTTCATGCATCCGATATCCTTAAATCTCCTAGTCATCATTTACTAAAAATTTACATAAAACCTGTCAAAATTAACACTTATAATTAATTAGTGTTAATTTGTTTTTTTTCCATAATTATTATAGAAAGATTAAATAACGATAAAAAAAATTTCCAAGTAAACCAAACCAAACTAAAAAATGATTTTTTGGCTTGGTTTGGTTTACTTGGAAATTTTTTTTATCGTTATTTAATCTTTCTATAACCAAACCAAACTAAAAAATGATTTTTTGGCTTGGTTTGGTTTGCTTGGAAATTTTAAACTCCAACATTTATAAATCATTTTTACTCAATATAAAAATAAAAATTCATACAACATTTTTACTCAATATAATATTAAAAATAAATTACAACCTTCTTAAGTCCAACTGGCAGTAAGCCCCTATAAAAAAATAGTGCGGAAAGTAATGACATCTAGGGCTTGACTTCGCTAAAGTTATCATCGATTGTCATTCCCCAACCATCTTCGACGCCGTATCATCCGCCCACAACTGAATTTTCGAATTCTCGAAGGATGCAGAAACCCTAGGCGCATGTTATTGGTTGTACCGTGCCGCGCTGGGCCGATCCAGTGCATTTTGAGCTTAACAGTGAAGTGAAGTGATGATCAGATATTCTGCAATTCGGGGTGGAGACGAATCCTAAAATATATCATTAAGATTAGTCCAGGGTAAAGTGTCAAGAAGTGTCCATTCTTGACACTTCTCGGAGATGCGAGAGGTGAAGAATAGGTATCCTGCCTTTAATTACAAATGGTGTAACCAGACTTTTTTGTTTATTTCGATAAATTAATATTGTGATTATGTATTACTAAAGCCGTCTACACATAAAATGTTACCTGTTGGTTTTGTGTGTCAGGTAAAACGGAAGACAGCAGTTTTCAACACGGTCGTCCTTCATAAGGCGGATTTTCATGCATCCGATATCCGACGTTACGATATTAATTTTATTTGATACGATATTACGATGATATAACGATGCATTCTCATGCTTCCGTTTTTCGGATATACGAATCTCTTGTGATTGGTCAAAAATATGTGACAATGACAATTCATAATACCATTCTTGTAAAAAATAATACAATTCTCGTAAATATTTTTACCATCCTTTAAAATGTTGATTTATTCCGGCTGCGTCTCAAAAGTGGCTCACCCCTATAACTTTTTTATTTCTTCAGATAAAACAGATTTTGTATGTTAGTATATGACATAAATTAGGAACGATTGACGTATTCAATTGTTTTTGGTCACTTCCTGTTTTACCGGAAATGACTACAACTTTTGATTTTTAAATGGCACCCTCGGTAATTTTTTACTTTATTCGATAGAAAATGGCATTCTGAATAGAATGACATCATATCATATGTCAACTCATTCTCGCTTAATAAAAAATTGTATTTTAAAATTCAATGTAGAGTGCCATGGCTATGTTAAAAACACTAATTCTTAATCAAGGAGCCTTGGAAAAATAGATTTGATCGTCTAATGTTTTTAGTGTCTTGTCCTGGCCAGTTAGAATATGCTCAAATCGTATTTTTAATCATACCTCAGTTTTTTCAAATAGAACGGGGGTGGCTTATTAGCATATTTGGAAAAAGCATTTTTTTACGAATAATTTGATACCACACACTTGGTATCTCGAGTCCAATTTTCGTTGCGAACCGCAAGTTATAATTTCAAATACCCCATATGTCATTCTATTCAGAGTGTCATTTTCTTTCGAATAAAGTAAAAAATACCGAAGGTGCCATTTCAAAATCAAAAGTTGTAGTCATGTCCGCGAAACAGGAAGTGACCGAAAACAATTGGATACGTCAATCAATCCTAATTTACATCATATACTAACACACCAAATCTCGTTTTTTTAACTGAAAAATAAAAAAGGTATAGGGGTCAGCCACTTTTGAGACGCACCCGGTATACCGATCTGGGGCGCTATTCTGTAAAACCGTCGGTATCGGTAAGTTACGACAGCTCTCGATACGTATTTGTATATAGTAAAATGTGTTAATTGTCGTTGTCATATTTACCGATCGGTCGTATGGCAGATATCGCAAATTTGTACCGACGAAAATCGGTATGTCTACCGTGCCCTTGTCAACCTCACGGTAGAGATACCGAGAGTCGTCGGTACAAATTTGCGATATCTGTCATAGGGCCGATCGGTAACTATGACAACAACAATCAACACGACGCTCATTGGCCGTACGTACCGATAGCTGTCGGTAACTTGCCGATACCGACGATTGTACAGAATAACGCCACTGGTCATCGAAACCGCGTGGTCTGGATTTTAACGTGTAAGACAGTGATGCCGCACTGTCGACAAATGGAAAATCAGATACAGTTCATACCAAATAAACTTTTAGTCACATGATTAAGCTTGACCGGCACAGCGGTGCTCACTTACATATTTTCATTATTATTACATTTATTAACTATAAACATATAAACAGTTTACATCAACAAAACTCACCTTCTTAACAGAACTTAAGGGGCATAAAGTGCCATTATTACCGCTTTTCCCGTTTAAAATATTCTAATAAAGTTGTTTTTACGGCTATTAAGCTATCTTGTACACTTGTTGAGTCGACACTAAAAGAGGTTCTAAAAGGACAGTGTTCAACTGCAAGGTCTGCTAGTAAACATTTTTTAACTTAAAGTATTAATAATAGTGTCTTTATTCAAAAAAGTAATTTTACAATAAATTATAGTAATGATGACGGCGTTCATTAAAAATGCTCTTCCGCCAAGTATCACAACACTGTTTATTTAAATCAAAAACTCATAATACAAAACTAAAGTCATACTAGTGTCAAAACGAATGACAATGTCAGAAAATAAATAAATAAATGCGGCAACTTGACATTTTTACAGCAGAGCTACCACCTGAATCCCCAGCGAGAAATTAAAATTCCAGTTAGTCAGCATGGCGCCGAATATGTCCATGGTTGGCAACAATGAAATGAATTAAAAATCGCGCCCTCGATTACGTAACTAAAAGTTTAATTGATATCAAATGTATATTAAAAAGAGATAAAAGTTGGATTAAAAGAGTTAAATAACGGATTCATGAAAGGCTGCCTTTAACCTTGTCTCCAGATAACGTTTTACTTTTTAAGACATATTAGACGGATTAAACTAGCGTATACACTGGAAGTTTTACTGCTGTTTTAGCAATAGCATTGTATAGTGAAGTTGAAAAGAAAAAACATGGCTTAATGCAAAGGCAAATGGTAACACGCAAAGCTAATTGTGAAAATAGTATTGGTTGGTAATAACACAGATTAGGTATACTATATGAGATAAAAATCTTATCCCTAATTCGTGGTACGAAAATTGTTTTTTATGACGATGAGCAAACGAGTAAAATTTCCTATGCGCAAAAATAAACTCGCCTAAAATAACAAACAGCGTAATAGAGAGATATCGGTAAACCGAATAGCGTGCATGGACGTTAATAACGCCAGGTGTTATTTCCTTTACGTGAGGTGGTATTAACTATCTTCATTTATAGTTATCGGATCGGAAAGAATTCTGTTCGCGTCGCGTCCGCTATTTAAACTTAACCTAACTTTGAATTTAAAACTTTGAAGTTGTTTAGTTTACTAGGTATTTTAAAACTAAAGGGCTAAAGTGCTTATTTCCAGTGCTTTATTGTTCAACGTTTGCCAGTGGGTTTAGGGCAACAAATTCTCTTAGAAGGGCTAAGTCGTCATCTGCTGTAAACCTAAGCCTTTAGTGGTTTCAATTAGCGTAGAAGTTTGTTCGTTCATTTTCAATTAGTAGAAAAAGTTTTCACACTTGACTTTTCAACTAATTATACTTCAAAATTGCCTACAAATGTCATTTTGACCTTTGATTATCACCCGTCAAGAAAAAATTTTGGTTAGAAATCAAAAGTTTATTGTTTTATAAGCTAAATATTATGCTTTCTCTATGGATACAACAGACTACCGCAAACTGTTGCTAGGATATTTTATTAATTTTAATTGTTTTTAGACATTGTGAATGATCTTAAACTAAAAAGTATAAAGTGTAATTGAAACCACTAATTTATTCCACTAATGAAGCTTAATTCAAAACAATTCAAACATAACCTAAAATAAAAGATTTCGCCGATCGGCCCCGGTTGTCAAATACCCGCACATGCCCATTTAAGCAATTTTTAAACGTTATTTAGAAATAGCGCTTCGCTTGGTGTAATTCAATAACAGTTAACCTTACCGTTCTTGGGTGTAATTGATCCGCAAATTACGTCAGGCGGTAACGTTACTAGCGGGCGTGGCGTTAAAAATTAACTCGCGCATATCGTAACTATGATAAGGTACGCGTAAATACTATAATAGCATGACGCTATTCGGTTTTCCGATATCTCTCTAATAACTGTGCCGGTCAGGCGCTGTGCACAATTTTAGAGGCCATAAGTGGGCGTGCTATGTGCGCAAACTAGTAACCTAACTAGTGCCCGATTCCGAAAATTGGAACTACGAAAAACAATAAAGAAAAAACAAAGTTTATAATCTGTGGTAATAATCATTAAATATTTCTATACTGTTACACTCTGTATTTCTGTACAATTACATTATTATGTGAAACTAAGCAAGAATGTTAGAATTTTAAGTCGCTTATTAAAGATGCTGTAATGTATCAATGTATCCATATTAGTTTTTGTATGAAATATTTTTTCAGTGTAGGGGAAAACAATATTCAAAAAAAAATGGATTGTTTTCGTCATTTTTGTCTACTCGCAAGTTTTACTTGACTTGTTTTGACTGAACAGGTAAGACTGACAGGTAAAACGTTATGTCTAGACGGAGCTTCGAGAATTGTTTTATAAGCTTCCTTTTAAGCTACTGAATGGCATGTAAAGCTTTTTTTGTTAGTTTATTGCTTGTATATTATTAAGTTTGTGAGGTGGTTTACCCATTAAATTTGTATATCAATGTTAAAACTACATTTATTTAGAGAATACATTTTCTATGATTCGTATTTTTATCTTTTTCTACCATTTTGTCTAAAGTTTGAAATGTTTTTAAATATTCAAAAGATATACAGGGTGTCGATTTCAGGTGATGAACTTTATTCTTATCTCCCAAATCCCAAACGGTAAGTGCTACAAGGTCGGGTAAATTATAGAATCCAATATGTGAAAAATTGCTGTGATACTGCCATGACTATATTATATAAACTAAGGGCAGGTATTTTATACCACCATGTGATCGAAAAAAAGACGGCGTCAGAGAATGCTTGGAAATAAAGATTGCTGTCATGTAAAATTATATCAATCATCATTTTCCAGCCAACTGGATACTGTTTTTTCCATCGTAAGGTATAAAGTAAGAATTGTATTAAAAGAAATATGTGCCAATTTTGGTAACATTTTTTTAAACGAGTTTACGCCTTAGGTTTGCATTACATTTTGTGAAAAAATATGTTTTCTATAATTTATTTATCTTTTCAAATTTTCCTCCGCATCATTTCTTTCCTTGATTTTCCTTATATCAAGGGAAAAATTCGTAAATCTGGCAATCTCCGCTTACATCAGAGAAGAACAACCGTAGAGAAGCGACAAAAACCGTCGGCACTATTGAAGTGAGGGGGACCAAGTTTTGTGACCTTCAAATTGGCGTACGTGAGCGATCGCCGGTTTACAGCTACAATGAAAGAAATTCAATGGAGGCAAAAGAAATGAGAAAGGCTGTACATTAAAAAACGGGTGTTCATTAAAAAGCATATTATAAATATTTAGGAATCATGTCACACATCACTATCTTTTAAGATTTAACGGCTTTCCGCGATTTGTGGATTTACCGCGTTCTAAACATTTTCTAACCTATTCCTTTTAGAGACATTTTCAAATCGTATCTGATAATATTGTTTGCTTCGAAGTTAACATAACTGATTTTTTTAAACAAAATTACAAATTATAAATATTATAAATTATAAATAAAACAGTTTTAAGTCCATTCCATTTAAAAAAACATATGTTTGTGTCATTAAAGAAAAAAACGGGGAACACAATCTCATTAAGGATGTGATTATCTTAACTTTTATCTGAAAACTTTTTGTCTAAAATAGATTATAATGGAATTAGAGACAATTTTCAAAATAGCCGAAATTTGTTTTTTTCGAAATATCTATAGTAAGCCATGAACTTTTTGCAAAATCTGAAAGGTGCATATTTATGACCCCACAAAACTGCAATTCTTTCCCCATTTAACCGACTCTCTATCTGCAGTAGTTTCCGAGATACCCATAGAGAACATCATAGGAAAATCTTAAATATATTTTCTAATTCACATATACAGGGTGTATATTCTGGATTCTATATATTCTGGAGGTAAAAATAAGTCAAAAAGTTCGTGTAAATGTATGTCCTCTAACTAATGCTTAGTTTTGAAGATACAGGGTGTAGAGTTTCAATTGTCATTTTATTTCGATTTTTTCCAAATAACTTCTGAAGTAACGTCAATATTTGGATGAAAATTAGTATCTGGGATTTTTTTGACATGAGAAATTTGATTTTGATGTCAATATGACTCCTATTTGTAGAGGGCGCCACCTACATGTGTTTAACTGTTTTGAAGAGTAATAACTTTTTGTCCGTACCTGTAGAGGACTACTGAGTGAAAAATATACATTTCCGTATTTTTTTACGTAAAAAATGACTCTTGGTAAAAATCGTTACGAGCAACCCTTCTCAAGATATTTAGAATGGAGATAAGTCAATACATGTCATTATTAACAAAAAATAAACATGATGTGTAAATGTTATTTAACTGAAATGATAAATTTGGGAAATTTTTTTTTTTTTTTAAATTAATCATAAATTTTTCTTCGAAAAAATGATGATAAAACAGTTTCTGTTGAACTTTTGGCACAAAAACATTTCAAATTTATGATTTCAGTCTAATAACTATTTAGTCAACATGTTTAATTTATGTCAATGATGACAAGTATTGATAATTTCGATTCCAAATATCTCGAGACCCATTACTTGTAGCGATTTTTATGAAGAGACAGTAGTTTTATACATGTACGGACGAAAAGTTATTACTCTTCAAACCAGTTAAAAAGGTACAGCAAGGCTTTTATCCAAGGACCTAGCTCTAAAACCGCAAAAGAATTGCTAATGCTTAGTAGGAATAAAGTGCGGATTACAACAGGCCTCTTGACAGGACACATGCCTGTCAAGTGTTACCTGAACAAGCTCAACCTGTATCAAGGAAGTTTTTGCTGCCGACTCTGCGATAAAGATACTGATATTATTATATAACAGCGGAGCACATAATATGTCATTACGAAGCTCTGAATCGCAAGGGATACTTTTTATTTGGGAAAGCTAGGCTAGAACCGGAGGAACTATGCTCCCATCCTATCAAGGACCTGCATAAGCTAGTGCAGGGCACAGGGATAGGAGAATGGGTGCAGATATAGAAGGGGCACAAACACAATAGGCCTCACAAGTCGCAGTGTTTCCGGTAGAGGACGGCCCCTTGTTATGAAAAAAAAACAGTTAAAAAATATGTAGGTGGCGCTCTCTAGGAGTTAAATTAACATCAAAATCAAATTTCTCATGCCAAAAAACATCTAGACACCAATTTTCATCCAAATATATTGACGTTACTTCAGAAATTATTTGGAAAAAATCCAAATAAAAATGAAACTTCTACACCCTGTATCTCCGAAATTGAGCATTTTAGGACATACATTTATACGAACTTTTTTACTTATTTTTATCTGCAGAATATGCTGCCGAAGTTTCCGGAATACAGTTCTGACCACCTTGTATATTTCACAAAATATTCGGTAGGAGATCGCAGCCTCCCGTATGGAACTATTATCAAATGCTTTAAAATGTATCAATAAAGTATTTACACTTAAACTATGAAATTGTTGGGAAGTAGAGTTCAGAATTCTCATTTCTCTTCATGATTGTCAAGTTTTTTTTAAAATATATCCACAAACATAATTGAATGCCTTTTGAGTAGGAATGCTGCTGTCTTTCCTATAAATATAACCTGGAAGATCAATTGCAGGTTTAGATTTTGATACGTGATCATGTATTTCTGGTATGTTTATTGATTTTACATCCATTAATACATGGTCTAAATCATTTTGGCAATTCATAGCATTGCTGTGCATATAATTTTGGCAAAAAGTTTTTCAAAGGCCCTTTGGAATTATATTGGTGTGGGGTTCATATTATTACCATTTTGCTATCTAATACTACCAAAAAGGTTTCAATACAATCCGTATTTACTCTTCTAGTTCTCAAATACTTAAGATTTAGTTTAGAGAGTTTATTCCACGTTATTTGAATGCTTCTTATTTATGGTAGTGGCCCAACACCTATGAAATTTCACAGTATTGGTAATGTCTTCGTTTTTATTATTTATTATTTTCAGTTTGCTGAAAAATCCCAAAGTTGAATTTAAAAAATCTACTTGAAATTGAGATCCATCAAATGCATTTTTATATTTTTCAGGATTTTTAACGAAAATGAATTTAAAATGTCAAAAAGATGATTAAATTGTTCAGGAGGAGTGCACCCAAGGAAATATCTGTTCATTCCACTAGCAACTGTATGGCTTAAAACTTGATTAGCAAGACTAACTCTCATTTTTTCAAAGGTAGTTGGGTATAAATGAGAATTAGTCAATTTAGGTGCACACCAGTAAAACTGTTGTGTCTTTTTCCATAAAAACTTCAATATATTTCCAATTTGTGTTTTTTTCGTCAAAATGAAAGGAATGTTTAATGAGGTTGTTTCTCGTCGCTTTAATCAAATCACATGGGTCAAATACATAAACAAGTTTTTGTTCCTCTATTTGAAATTGTGAACATTCAGATGTAATTCCAAAGAGTTTAGCAACATATACATATCAAATCTATACGGATCATCGCCTATCCCTGCAATGTGTTGGAGTTGAAGCCGAGTTAGAGACAACTAGATAACCGGTCCATGTATATTTCACATAAGTTCGTCTGTTAGAAAAACGCTGGCGCAATAGCGCAACTCCAAAATTTCGAATATCAATTAGTTTTAGCTTGGCCTTGTGAAACGCGTGGTCGAACGGGAGCACAAACACGATCCTCATTTCTTATCCAACTGTCTTTGTGTTCGCATCGCGAACGAAGTGCGAACGAAGCGCGAACGAAAGCCGTACGAAGCTGTACGAATGAACAGCTTATGCTCTGATTGGTTTAGTTATCCGATGGATAATTAAAATTTCACGCTTGCGCACAACCCTTGTGTTTCACTAACTGAGCGAAGATTTATATACCCATTTCACCGGCTCGGCTTCACAGAATGCAGTTCGGAGTCAATATACGTTAGTTAATATATATATGTTTAGCAAGCTCAATAAAGTTTTCACTCATATCACTGGCAATGGCCTCAACTTTAAAACCAATGGCTGCTAATTTTAGAACACACTTTTCTAAGATAGGCTTAAGATCATTTGCCTTTAGTGTAGTTCCTATGAAAAAAATGCTATAGGTTGCTTCCACAAAGAATATAAACCCTTAGCCATAATGACCAATGCGTTTTTACAAATAGATGAATTTTTTATTTTTTCCCAGGTCTTCAAATCCAACGATTTCATCTGTACCTGGACAAAGGACAAGATTAGATTTCAAAGATATCTCATCAATACATCCCAACACAAACCTAGCCAACCCAACCCAATGAGTATCTTGCTCTAACATTGTTTTTCTTTTGATCTCTAAAGCTTTGAATATCGCCTTATTTTCTAATCCAGGTAACATACAAGTCTCTCTGTTATCCTCTGTAAACTCCGTTTATTAGACAAAGTTAACATTTTTGTTAAAAAATTATATGCTAGAGGACTCAAAAAATAAAGTGTCAGGGCATACTGTTTTAATTTTATGAAGTATCTGTGCAATCTTCTATTTTTAGCTTTTAAGGCAATATGCAACTTGATAATAACTGACAAATGCTTGTCCAGGAATATGTTACGCATTTTGTCAAATTTTTTTACATTTAGAATGCCAGATTCTTTTGCTTGTACCACCCCCAGCTTCCTCTTGGTTGACCGTTTTCAGAGGGTTCTTATTTCCTTCCTCGTCTTCTCCTTTCTCGGGGTATTGGAGCTTAATTGAAGAGGAGTTTAAGTGGCAAAAGTTGGTGATAATAGGGGTGGAGTTAACTCATTCACTGGAAAGTGACTCTGTTGTAAAAAATGTAGTAAAACTTACAGCTCGCATCTAAAGATAACTGTCTGTTATGTCTGCTATGTTTCATACCAAGCTCATCAATAGCAGGTTGACTTTTAACCAATGTTACATCTAAAAATATAATTATTACATAAAAAATACACATATGTGTGTTTAGGGAGGGAAACATGAAGTGATTGCTTTTTAGAATGGATATAGGTATCATGGATTATTATTATGAATATAACCACTTTCTAGTGAGATTCTGATTATCTCTCTTGATTGTTATTTGTTTCCTCCCTCTTTGGAAATATTGTAGGGCATGCATTGTGAAATAAACGCTTCCTGGTTGAACCTCTATGTATATATTTTGCTTCAAAGTGAAGCTCACACAATTTATACCGTTTGTATAAAACATCAATTTTGGGAAGTAAATCCGTTCGATGGCATGACTCAATCCATAATTTGGCACTACAAAGAAAAAATATTATTTATCATGTATAAAAATTTTCATTCAATGGGTTATTCTCAAAGACATGTTATTCTAGATCAGAATAATTTTATTGATTTATATTGAATGTACTTACATCTGTGGATGCTTGGGAAAATAAAACATGCTTTTTCCATCCCCTTCCTTACTATGACACCCCCGAAATGCACAAGTAATACCAGGCATAATGAGACGCATAATGTCTTCGAGGATAGTTCACAAAAATATTTAACAATAAAAACAACTTAACAATAAACACAATTAAACAATAAATACAATTTAACAATAAACAAACACAAATCAAAGAAAACTGACAGAACACACAAGAATCAAAAGAATCAAATACATGAGAATCGTGCAAAAATTTCTACCTCTATATCTCTGAAGAATTTAGTCGTCGTCTATGGTCCATAGTCGTGTCCATGGTCCATACGATCTTAAATTCTTGTTCTGTAGCCATCTAACCTGACTACACATCATATTAAGTAGCAAATTATATATGATGTAGCGAAATAATTAATCAACGAGTAGTTCCCGTTAGCGATGGGAACTATCGAATGGTTAATGAATGAATGATTTCAACTATCGAATGGTTTTATTCGAATAAAATCATTCATTCATTTGTATACTAAAGCATATGTGACAACCTCGCCGTGCGACTAAATGGTTATCGTTGAGCCACGACTATCGAATGCTTTTGATAAATGAAATTTAGTATTC
>NW_022146347.1:1608990-1846597 GCF_002938485.1 Sitophilus oryzae | reverse complement strand
ATTGATCACGATCTCCGATTCCTTGTAAATACCGTTGTCTAAGTTGGTACCGATATCGCAATCGTTCAGCAATTGTTTTAGTGCCGGCAGTTTGGCCGAATGTGCGATGTCTTCGAGTTTAGAATTGTGCTGTTTCAACTGGGCGATTATATGTTGGTACTGGGGATGGGTGGGGTTTAAGACGAGTTTCGGATGGTTGCATACGTTCTGGAGGTAGCGTAGGGCTTGGAATATGTGGGTGTTGCCTTGCATGGAGCTGGCGGTGGCTCCGGAAGATATAGAGTCCTGGAATTCAAATTTTTCAAAATGTAATAGTATATGTATATATGTACTGCTAATATAGAAATTCATTTCCGCACTGTGTTTGTCATAATGTGGACAACCTGCTCTCACTACCGGTTTCGGAGCCCTACTCCATCATCAGGTGAGCTTGGGTCGACTCCACAAAATGACAAACACAGCGCAGAGCACCTAATTCCGACTTGTCGGAAAGTAGTGGTTAGATATTAAGTCCCGCACGGGAGATAGCGGCCTGCGTGCTATTATATTATAATTTGGCTTGCCTGAAAAAAAAACCTTTTTACTATCAATAGTTGCGCCTCGGTGATACGAAAGTACTACCATTGCACGCAGGCAGCTATCTTCCGTGCGGCACTTAATATCTAACCGCCACTTTCCGACAAGGAAAGGTGCTCTGCGCTGTGTTTGTGATGGAGTAGGCCTCCGAAATGATGATGGAGTAGGCCTCCGAAACCGGTAGTGAGAGCAGATTGATCCACATTATGACAAACACAGTGTGGAATTACATTTCTATATCAGCAGTTAAATGACAAGAATTCTTATATAATTTTATTATTTTTGTAATCTATACATAAAAGATTTGCCATTGCAGTGACTAGCGATGAGCACATTGAAGTGACTAGAGATCACAAGATTAAAGGACTCTAAAAACATGGCCGATTTCATTGATAAGATAGCCAGGGTCGTGAGGTGTATTATGAATATACCGGGTGCGTCTCAAAAGTGGCTCACCTCTATATTTTTTTATGTTTTCAGATAAAAAAACGAGAATTGGTATGTTAGTATATGACATAGGACTGATTGACGTATTCAATTGTTTTGGATCACTTCCTTTTTCACCCGAAATTACTATTGATTTTTAAATGGCACCATCGGTATTTTTCGACTTTATTTGACAGAGAGATCACACCCTCAATAGAATGACATATCATGTCAACTTTTGACATTTTCGCTTTAAAAAAAATCGTTTTAAATTTCAATCTAAAATTTTAGTCGAGAAGTCTTGGAAAAATAGATTTGATTGTCTAACGTTTTTTGTGTCTTGTCCAGGCTGGTTAAAAGATGGCCAAATCGTATTTTTAATCATATCTCAATTTTTTAAAAATGGAATGAGGGTGGCTCATTAGCATATTTGGAAAAAGCATTTTTTTACGAATAATTTTCACACGCTTGATATATTGAGTCAAATTGTTGTTATGAACCGAATGTTACAATTTCAAATAAACCATATGAGAAAATGTCAAAAGTTGACATATGATATGTCATTCTATTCAGAGTGTGATTTTCTATTGAATAAAGTAAAAAAATACCGAGGGTGCCATTTAAAAATCATAAGTTGTAGTCATTTCCGGTGAAACAGGAAGTGACCGAAAACAATTGAATACGTCAATCAATCCTAATTTATGTCATATACTAACATACCAAATCTCGATTTTTTCTCTGAAAAAATAAAAAATTTAAAGGGTGTATCTACATTTTGTTTAGTGATTTGCTAAATATAGTAATATTTCTTTGAAAGCATGTACTAATTATAATATGCACTAATCAAGTTAAAAGTATAAAATACAATAGAATAACACCACCACTGGATCTTTCAATACTAGTCAATATTTGTACTATTTCCTGAGCATAAAACTGAAGGTAGCATTGACCAATGGAAAACGTTATGCGTATTTTTTAGAACTACCATGGCGTCATTTTCTTCAGAATCATTTGTATAACTTTTCTTCAGAATTTGTATATCTGAAACTCACCTGTAATGTTTGATGAGCTTGTGATTTCGAAAAGTCTTCATAAAGTTGTTCCTGTAAAGGACTAAGTTCGCAATAATAATCCTGAGTGATTTTCGGAGGTAGATCAGCCAAAACGTCCTCCTTCATTCTTCTCAGCAAAAATGGCAGTACTTGTCTGGAAATTGAAGATAATAAAGTACAGATAAGTTCAAAATATTTTTATTTAAGAAGGAATTGGAAGTAATAAAAGCATAGATGTAGATCGTGGCGGATCACCGCGACCTTATAGATCTATTGTGTCTCCCTGTCATGCTTTGACAAAAGCCAGTATCTGAGACGTTTTTACAGAGGGCAGTTCTCCGATATCAGTTGTACCAATGTTATGACGTTTCTGGGTTCTAAGAAATTTCCTCCAGAGTCTACAATCTATCGTCTACAATCTACATCTACAATCTATACTAATATATAAAATCCTTAAGTGACTGATTAATCACGCGAACCTGCTCAAACCACTCAATGTAAGAAGCTCAATTTTGGCATACAGGTTGATTCTAGGGTGTAAAGGTTCGATAAGAAGGGATTTTTCAAAATTCCAGTTCCAAGGGGGCGAAACCACCCCTCAAATATTACAATATTTTTATTTAAAAAACGGCCAAGTTTCCGAAAAAACGCTTAAACACGTATATTTTATTTTGTTTTTTACATATTTTAAGATTTTTTAAAAATGTATACAGGGTGTTTCGAAAAATCTGGTCATTGATTAATCACGATCCTGCTTAAAGCGCTTGACGTAAAAAGCTGATTTTTGGAAAACGGATTGACTTTAGGGTGTAGAGGTTCGATAAGAAGGGATTTTTCGAAACTCGAATTCTAAGGGGGTGAAACCACCCTTCAAATATTAGAATATTTTTTATTTAAAAACCGGTGAGTTTTTCGGAAAAATTCTTAAACACGTATATTTTATTTAGTTGTTTTATATATTCTAAGATTTTTTAAAAATGTATACAGGGTGTTTCATAAAATATGACCATTGAGTAATCACGATTCTGCTTAACTGCTTGAGGTTTAAAGCTGATTTTTGGCAAACGGATTGACTGTGGGGTGTAGAGTTTCGATAAGGAGAAGTTTCTCGAATATCAAATTCCAAGAGGATGAAAATGCCCCTCGAATAGAATATTACAATATTTGTTATTTAAAAAACGGTTAGTCTTTCGGGAAAACACACGGGCTTGGACACGCATAATTTATTTTGTTTTTTTACATATTTTGAAATTTTTTAAAAAATCATACAAGGTGTCCCAAAAAGTTGGGTAATTGATTAACCACGATTCTGCTTACACTGCTTGACGTAAAAAGCTTATTTTTGGCAAACGGATATTTCCAGTTTGTATGTTAATGGAAATTCTTGCTTTGCTTTATCATCACCATTACAAATGATTAATTCGACGCGAACGAAGTCGCGGATATACGCTAGTAAAAGCACAAAAGAGTCTGAATAAATTACCTATGCAAAGCTTCCATAGCCAAAACCCCTGCTTCCTGATCCTTCGGCGAACATTTCGGATCCCTGCTAGCCAAAATAGGTCGAGAATACTTCGCAGTAAACTGTTTCTCCGTCCCCAAAAACCCGGGCATCAGAAAATCAAACAAGCTCCACAGCTCCAACACGTTATTCTGTATGGGCGTGCCGCTCAGTATCAACCTGTGGTTCGCTACCAAATGCTTAATAGCCAGACTGGTTCTTGTTTTGCCGTTCTTGATGATGTGCCCTTCGTCCAGGATGACGTAGTTCCATTTGATGTTGGAGAAGAAGTTGTTGTCTTTGCGCACGATGTCGTATGAAGCGACAATGAGGTTGTATTTTTTGAATTTGCCGCGCAATTTTTCGCGCTCGACGGGGTTTCCGTTGTACTGGAGCGGCCTGAGGTGTTTGTGGCTAACGAATTTCTCCACCTCGTAAACCCAGTGTCCTGGAAAATAAGATAAATTATCTTCATATAATTAAGTAATATGTTATACAGGGTGAATGTTAAATAAGTGCAAATATTTTCAGGGCTGGTAAATCTCGATAAAAGAAACATATTTTCTCTTTACCGTTTTTCAAATAAATCTAAAATAACCGATATATTTTACTTTGAAAGTTTTGAAAAAAAAAATATTTTTTGCTAAAATGTTGAGAACCACTGGATCTTTTTTGGATTTTCTTTCCTGTAAATTTAATCTACTACCTATGTTGCCATATTATCAACAAATTTTATTTTTTAACTAAAAAAAAATTCAAAAAATTCCAAATTTTCAAATTGCGTTTCGCGAAAAAAACCTTATAATCGTGTTTCTGGGGTCGAAATATACTACACCTAAAATATTTCCACTTATTTAAAACTCACCCTGTATAGTAACACAGATTAAGGGCGAATTTTCATACATCCATCATCCGTTGATACATCCGACGGAGCTCTGATTGGTTATAGTGTTTTCGCGCCTCTTTTTATCAGTAAAATGTGTTAAAACTGTCCAACCAAGAAAGTTAAAATAAATTTAACTTTGTGTACGATAAAAGATGTTTTAAAAACTCTAATCTAACCTTACTTTTTTGTTGATAAATTTCCGAAATTTATCAGGAAGTAGTTATTCTCTTTCCTGTTTATACCGGGTGCTCATTTGTATAACTTAGTAACAGTATCTACAGTATTTCAAAAGTGGCTCATTTCTATAACTTTTTTATTTTTTCATTTTTACTTTATTTGATAGAAAATAACACTCTAAATACAATGACATATCATACGTCAACTTTTGACATTTTAGCTCAAAAAATAATCGTATTTTAGATTCCAATCTATAGTGCCTGGACCATGTTAAAAACACTAATCTTTAATCAAGGAGCTTTGGAAAAATAGATTTCATCGTCTATTGTTTTTCGTGTCTTGTCCTAGCCGGTAAAAAATATTCCCAAATCATATTTTTAATCATATCTCAATTTTTTCAAATGGAACAAGGGTGGCTCATTAACATATTCGGAAAAAGCATTTTTTTACGTATAATTTGGTACCACACACTTGGTATTTCGAGTCAAACTGTCGTTATGAACAGCATGTTACAATGTCAAATAAACCATATACGAATGTGATATGCTGTGATATTTGCAGAAACACCATTAGGCAATAATTGAAATTTTTAGTATGCGAACAAACACGAGAGGCGCTTTATTTACTTTCATTTCTTAACACGACAGACGAAGATAGTGCTAAAGGGGGATGTTTTGTGGTCTTACCTGTCAAAGTAGGAGGACAAACCACCAACGAAGGCAGGGGAGAACAATCCGCCGACTTGCTCTCTCTATATTTCTGCTCCCTGTAGTAATGATCCCCCGCCAAAATACAGATACTCTGCAACGTCTTCCCTAACCCCATATCGTCGCACAATATCCCGTGCAGTTTGTACTTGTTAAGAAACGCCAACCAGTTCACCCCAGCCTGCTGATAGCTCCTCAACTCGGCCGCTATAGGTACCGGTATGACGTAGTTCGGTATCGAAGAAGGACAGAGCAACTGCTGAAGGAATTCGCGTTCTTTGTCCCTCTTGGCGCTGAGCACGCTGTCTTTTAAAGCTGGCGGTTCGGGAACGCCTCCGTCCAATGGCATCAGTTGTACTAGGGTGGCAAAGCTGTGGGTGCCGGTTAGTCTGACGGAGGAGTTCTGGTCGGACATGCGCCCGAGCAAAGGTACGACGAGTAGCACTACGAAGGGGATGATGTCGAACTGCAAGGTGTCGACTATGCAAGCTATGGCTTCGACGGCACCTTGGCGGTCCGTATCACAGTCTGTGGCTCCTAATTTAGGTAATATCTGCAAGAAAAAATGTCAAAATTAAAACATTTTATTGTATTGGGTTCATTCTTTATTGCAGGACACTTTGCACTCTTGTTTGCGCTTTTTGCATATGATTATTCTTTAACTGACCTGCTTTATCCACGAAGTTTATAGTAAGACTGTTTGTTGTAAAAGTACAGGGTGGCGCCTCTCATACACCACGGAGGCTCCAAGGAGAACGACAGGTTGTATTGCAATGAAATTTTGCACTTTTTAATAACTTTTTTTGTCCCCAAAAAAGTTATTAAATGGAATAATTAATGGAACACCCCATATATTAATTGATTTTCGGATTCTGAGAGAAAAATAAAGGTGAGTTTTATAAGAGAAGTATGTGACTATAATCTTCCCCTAGGAGATGCAAGACCTTGTCGTTGGTGGGGAAGCTCCTGGTCAGGTGCTAGGGGGAATCCCCTCTAGCACTTGGCTTGGTCTAAGAAGCATCTCACTCATCGTCTTGTCCCTGACTGTAGTGTCGTGGCCAGGGAATTGCACCAAGACATATAACGATACCGGGCGGGGCTACGGACAGCCTCAACCTTGGGGCACCTGGGGGCACCCCATTGTATTTTACCCCTTACTTCTACATGCGGGGCTCTGTAGAAGTGGACCGACTGTCCCTAGCGACTCATAGGAACACTATGAGATCTGATAATAATAGTAATATAAACATCACCGGTGAAGCTGTGGGGAAACCCCCTAGCGACACTGGGAACAGTAACAATGAAAGTTCCAAGGGGCCAAACCCAAAGAGAACTACAGGAGAGGTGGCTGACACTTGCGTGAGACCATCCTCCGCAAGTGGCATACAAGCTACCACCTCCTCCAAGGGTCGGGAGCCTACCTCCTACCTCTAAACCCAACAGGCGACACAAGCTACCGTTTCGTCTACCCGGCCTGGGTCGTAGCTCCTCGACTGTGAGGGACACGGGTCTCCGTAGGAAGTGCTGGGACTGTATGATGAGTTATAACTCAAGAAAGGGGAACACAATAGATCTCTAAGGTCGCAGAGATTAACCCCCCTCCCACTTATTCTATTCTATGTGACTATAATTAAGATTTTTGACATATTTAACATTTTCCAGAAATAAAGAACAATTTTTAAATTAGGTACAATAAAAGCTGCCTAAATGGGAATTTACCCGGTATAGCCTAATTGTAGTTAAATTAACTGTTGTACTTAAAATAAAATTAAAACTTTATCCAAAAAGTTATACAGGGTGAGACAAAATTAATATTGAATTACGTTGGTCACCTTTAAAATCATGTTACTCTCTTATTTTAAATGGAACACCCAGTATATTATTCCGATATTCAATGGAGAATGCATGTCTCTTCAAAATACTATTAAGGTTGCCTACCCCTCATACAAAGATTTCCTTAGATATTTTCATTTACATGATTTGATCTGAGTAGATCTTTATTATTTGATAAAATCTAGGTGGCTGTGATATGTCTAACGTTACATGAACGTTACTTCAACATAGCTGTCTAATTAGTCCAACTTTAACAACTAGTTATCATTTTGTGTCAGTTAAAACAAAAAAAAATTAGAAATTTACCAAAAAGAACTGATATGATTCTAATAGTTAATTAATAGAATACTTAAATGCTCTTAATTTTATCTAGTTTTGTTTTTTTATGGAGATATGTTAAAGACAGTGTTTACAAAACTCGACCAACTAGTGTCGACAACATGAGAGAAATTATTGTAGCTGCTTTTCGAGGTAGAATTCCACATATTCCTTTTAAAATGAAAAGATCCTTTTGAAAAGACAATTTTATGCAGTTAACAGGAAAGGAAGCATTTGATTTCATCGATATAATATCGCATAATTATAGGTTTATATATCTAGTTTTAATTCTGTAATAATTAAAATATGTTTTAAACGTTTACCTTATTACACTTGAGTATTTTACTCTACAATCTTTAATTTTTGTTAAATTAACAAAAGGTATATCATACAGCCACCATTTTTCAAATAATAAAGATTTACTGACGCAAAATCATTAAAATTAAAATAGGTAGGCAACCTTAATAATATTTTGAAGATATATAAATTCCCCATTGAACACCGGAAAAATATACTGGGTGTTCCATTTAAAATAAAGGAGTAACTTGCTTTTAAATGTGTTTAATATTGTCTCACCTTGTATAACTTTTCGGGTCAAATTTCAATTTGGTTTAACATACAATGGTTACTGTAATTAGATATCAGGCTATACAAGGTCAACTAAAATTTAGG
Organism: Sitophilus oryzae; assembly: GCF_002938485.1. Taxonomy (NCBI): domain Eukaryota; kingdom Metazoa; phylum Arthropoda; class Insecta; order Coleoptera; family Curculionidae; genus Sitophilus; species Sitophilus oryzae. Next base: position 1,838,449 of record NW_022146347.1, on the reverse strand, counting down.
TAGCTGTTAGATTAGGAAATTTAAAATTTACTGATCATTTTCACAAAATGTGAAATATGTCAAAATCCTTAGATTTTAGGTATATGCTTCTTTAATAAAACTCCTAAAACCTTTATTTTTATCCTAGAATCCGAAAATCAATTAATATAATATAGGATGTTCCATTAGAAAAAACACATATTTGATGTGTAACTTCTTTTGGGGACGCTCCTGTATAATTCTATATATTTTTATAAAATGGCTTTCAGCTAACCTACATATGCTGCCAAAATTTCGATATAAACTACCGTTCTCCTTGGAGCTTCCGCGGCGTATGAAAAGCGCCACCCTGTATATTTGGTAAGATCTATACTAACGGCTGGCAAAGGTTAGCTTTGAGTTGAGATTTCCGTATGTAAGAAGAGTACAACGCTATCAGAAACTGAATTCAAAGATCGAAATCTCAAAATCAGTTTTTTTCACAAACTTTCTTAATATTTCTGCTATATTTTCTTCGCAGACAGTATGTGTAAATGTTTATAAATAAAAAAGTTACATGATTGCTGAGAATTGCTATGCACTAAAAGTAAATAGATGTTTTTTTTAATTTTTCAATGGAAAAAAACAAGCGTATCGAATTTTTCTTATTTAAACATCTTGTAAAAGATCCGAACTTCAAAATAAAAAAAAAGTTTCAATATCTAAAGTGGTTCTTGAGTTATCGCGTGATATGTGTAAAAAGTTAACTTTAAATTATCGCGATTACTAATGTTTCTCGTTATGAAAAAATGGATACTCTAATGATATCCTTATAATTCCATTTCAGATACCCAGAAACATATCTAATGATTTTATCTAGTTATCTTTTCGAAAACAAAGTCTTTTAATAAGCGGTTTGCGATCGTGATTTTACTTTACTTCATAGGGAAAGGCGTACCGGAGTAAACACCGTCGTATTTCTCTCACTCCGACTTAATAAGATCCCTATGCGATTTACTTCCACACATGTAAATACCGACCCAAAAGTAAGAGTTGCCAGCACGGTATATGATTATTAGTTACATAAAAAATACTAACCTTACTAACTACTAACTCCATAACTCTAACAGAACTAAGCTTCGCAAAGACCGCCAAACATCTTGCAGCCAGATGTCGAACAGCCCTGTACGGATGAGACAACAGCACACACAACCTCTCCAACGTCAAATCCATCAACGGCAACAGCAAAGAGGCGTGCAAACTCGGAGTTGTCACTTCCAACACCTGCAAATCCCACACCAGCTGCTGCGCTTCCTTGTCTTTATCTCTAGCAGGATTAAAGGTTTGTGGATCAACCGTTTGAACCAACTGACCCACTATCAACTCCCAGAGTTTTGGCAATTTAACCGGAAGTTCCGATCCGAAGTACGATGTTATGGCTGTCAGTGCTAAACTAGCTCCTCTACGTTGGATTCTGTTGAGTTTCTGAGGCTCGTCGTCTTTTAGAAGCTCTTCCATCGGCACCTCATTGATGGGAGGTCTTCCAGGTCCCCTTCCAGTACTGTTTGACCTCCTAAACATGGCACACTCGGCGTTTCTCTGTTCATTGATCAAGGTCACTATCCCGTTGTAGTTGTCTCTTTTCCAGGACTCTTGCACCTCACTTTGTTCCTGAGCGGTATATATTTTCGGAGTGTATTCAGGGTCGCATCTAAGGAAGGTACAAAGATTCGTGAGTACTTTTTCGTTAGGGCATTGATCCCTCTCACGACATTGGTCCAATAAAATGGCCAGGTGATGCGCGCTGACTTGTTGAAGTAATTCTTCAGGCTCGTACTTGACAGAGTCCATCAAAGGTTTTATCACAGGGTTAAGTTTTTCGGGTAAAGCTCTAAACATAGCTATGGCACCAGATAACGCGGCTTTCGTGCTTATCGTCAGCGATTTCTGCTCGTTAGTAGTTTGCACGACCGAGTTCTGAATCGACCGTCTTCTTTCTTGCAGACTTTCCAATATCTTGGGCTTCATTTTGAAACTGACTAGAATGTTCTCGGTGTCTGAGTTGGTCAGATGCTCGATGAGAGGTAAGGTTAGGGGTTGATCGATGTTGATTTGGATGGGGACTTTGTAATGGCGTAGAGTGGCGAGGAAATCACGCGTTTCTTGAGCTAGTTTAGTAAAGCTGTGCGCTATTTCGTCGAAGTAGATGATCTCGTCTTGGCATTGGTGTAAGCGCTGTTTTAAGTTGGGCGGGCAGTCTTGGATTTCTGTGTTGAGTTTGGCCCATTCGGATATAACGAGACCTGGAAGAAACCAAATATACGAGGTGTTTACTAAGTAAAGTAAAACTTTTTAAGGGATAATTAACAATGGCAGGAAGGGAAGACTGGATAAATAGTGTACCCATTTAAGATGGAGCAGCCTAGTATACAGACGGCTTAAGAACGTCGGACGGCGTAGAAGCTGGAATAGTAGGACCGAAACAAAGGATATCTTTCCCATTAAGCCTATACAGAGTGGTCCGAACTGTATTACGGAAACTTCGGCAAAAATCGCTAAAAAAAATTTGCTAAAAATCGAAATAAAAATAAAACTTCTACACCCTGAAACTAAGCATTTTAGGACATACATTCTAGTGATGGGCAAAACTGTTATTTTTAGATAACAGTTGAAACTGTTATAGTTATTTATAAAAAACAGCTTAAAATAACAGCTTAAAAATAACAGGTTTCTTTATTTTATTGCTAATTATCTGAAAGAGTATGAGGCGGTCACCGCCAGGCGTATTAACTCAGTTGTAAACAATGACATGCTCGGTGGTAGTATTTCCAGGGTGTCAAAACATTTCTAAATATCGATTGTTATCTAAAATACCTCTCTAAAAACGGTTGTTGTTTACAAATAAGCGCTGTTTACAAATTGCGATATAAAAGTGCCGTTCTAGTTTTATTTAAAAAATGTAAAACTATGATGTAGGGTAGACGTGGGGTAAACTCAATAATTTGTTGTTTTATTTTACGTTGTGAATAAATGTTGGTAGTTATTAAAATTGTTATAAAAATATATAATTCTAGTAAAAATAGATAAGTTATAATAAGTATTTATTAACACAAACATCCGATACGCTACTGAAGCAGGTAAGTCAAATTAACGTATCAAAATTCTTTGACATCTGATCTTTGACAAGTAGTAAATAAAAGCTAAAATGCAAGAAAAATATATAATTTAGTTAATTTAAGTGAATTTCATAAATGATCTGTTTACTACACGTATGTATATTATATAGTCACTTACTAGCGAAAGTTGTTCCATTATTTCACTCAATTTTTGCCGAGATCTACCGCACGCTACACAACCAACTATTTTAGAGTCTTTTTCGATAAATCGCGATAGTGTCACTGTTAATTTAAGTTCTGCCACAATTTCCATCTAGATTTACTACCTTTATACAACTATCAGTAGTAGAATAAATATTAAATAACATAAAATAAGCTCCGTAAAGACTGACAAATCCACAAAATTTCAAATCAAATTCAAATGTGTCAAATCAATCGTCAAACAGAACTGTCAAGGATCCCCACCCTAGAGTGCTTTTCCGCCCACCATGCATGAATACATGGATAGCATTATGCTCCTTCCTTAGTCTTCTTATTCAAAGGTTTTAACTGTTTTGAAGAGTAATAACTTTTCGACCGTACCTGTATAAAAGTACTTTGTGAAGAAATATACATTTCCGTGATTTTTTACGTAAAAAATGTATCTTAATGAAAATTGCTACGAGCAAGCGTTCTCAAGATATTTAGAATAGAAATAGTCAATATATGTCATTATTGCCAAAAAATAAACATGTTGAGTAGATAGTTATTTGACTGAAATTATAAATTTGGGAACTTCTCATATTTTTAAATTAATCATAAATTTTTCTTCGAAAAAATGATGATAAAACAGTTTCTGTTGTACTTTTGCCACAAAAACATTTCAAATTTATGATTTCAGTCTAATAACTATTTAGTCAACATGTTTAATTTATGTCAATGATGAACTGTATTGATAATTTCAGTTCCAAAATATCTGGAGAACCATTAAGCTTGATTTTCATGCATCCGTTGTCCGACGATACGTGGATACGATATTAATTTCATTGGTTATATATAAAGACTTCGATTGGTTAACCGTTTCTAACCAATCAAAGTCTTTAAATTCAACCAATAAAATTAATATCGTATCATCGTATCGTCGGACAACGGATGCATGAAAATCAAGCTTTACTCGTAGCGATTTTTACCAAGAGACTTTTTACGTAAAAAATGTCGTAAATGTATATTTTTTTACTCAGTAGTTTTATACAGGTACGCACGAAAAGTTATTACTCTTCAAACCAGTTAAAACATATGTAGGTGACGCCCTCTACATGTAGGAGTCATATTCACATCAAAATCAAATGTATCATGTCAAACAACTACCAGATACCAATTTTCATCCAAATATTGACTTTACTTCAGAAATTATTTGCTAAAAATCGAAATAAAAATAAAACTTCTACACCCTGTATCTCCGAAACTAAGCATTTTAGGACATAATTTATACAAACTTTTTTACCTATTTTTATCTGTACATATACTGTCGAAGTTTGTGGAATACAGTTCGGACCACCCTGCATAAGGATGTCACAAGTTTCAATTTTCCAAGCAGAAATAACTGAAATCCACTACTGTGTGAAAAAATAATAAGGCAACAAAGAACACATCTTTCAGTGACCATCTTCACAGACAGCCAAGCAGCGCTAAAGGCACTAAGTTCCATGGGGGTCAATTCTAGACTAGTGTGGGATTATGTGTGTGCTCTAAACACATTGGGCGAGCATAGTAACGTTACGAACGGTATCAGGGTCACAAGGGTAACGAAAAAGCAGATGAATTGTCCAAATAAGGTCATGAAAGTCATTAATACAATTAAAAACTGAAAGGCCGAAAACTCTTGTGCGGCGTTGTAAAAGCAGTCATGAGAATGGCCACAAAACGGTGAATGCCCAACAAGTCTCTAGTTCATAATAAAGCATTCGCCAAAATTCACAGCAGACCTACTAAGCAACGACAGAAAAACTGCCAAAGCTGTAGTAGCTCTACTAACAGGGCATTGTAAGCTGAATAGGCATATCGGATTGACGGCAGAAGCCATGTTCAGGTTCTGTCAATCTGCAGAAGAAACGACAGGGCACACTTTATGTCGGTGCGATAGCCTGGCAAATGTACGATCCTTGGTACTGGACAATGACAGGTCATTGATAAAGACATATATGGAGGATTAGTCTCCAAAGTGCTAGACTTTTTGAAAAAGATTGGAAGAAAAGGCTGGAAAATATAACCTAAGGATCAGCCCAGAACCACAATAGATTTGAAAAGGTCCTAGAGGTACACTTCGAAAAATCTAATCTAGTCTAAGGGATTATTCATTTATATGTAACAGACTATAGTCATAACAATCAAATTTAATGTTATAATTACCTGTGACTAGTCTCTGTAGTGCAGATTTCGAATTCAAATGAACGAGCAGTACTTTTTCGTAACAGTCTATTGGTTTCTCTATGCCCTGAGTATAAATCAGCCCTGGAGCAGGTTTCACTATGTAACAGGATAGTAATCCCAGCATCCGCGTGGCCATACATCGGACTTGGACGCTGTTAGCTTCTCTTGTTGCAATGGGAGTTGTTTCACCACCTTAAAATAAATTCTATAAGCGGTCTAAATAATATCATATACCCATATGGTTTAAACCCAAAGTTAACACATTTGAATGGTACTTGATTATGTCATACATACCTCCTATAAAATATTTGGAATGGCCGATTGTATGGTCAAAATTATTCAGGACATTTCCAGTCTTTCTTTGAGTTTTTGCTTGAATAAACAGGTTATTGTCAAATAGTACCTTTATGGGTTGCATGGTTAAAAACAACCAAACGGTTATGAATGGACAAGCCGCATGTAGCAGCTCGACTAAGCCGGAGTTTTTTACGAATAATTTGATACCACACACTTGGTATCTCGAGTCCAATTTTCGTTGCGAACCGCAAGTTATAATTTCAAATACCCCATATGTCATTCTATTCAGAGTGTCATTTTCTTTCGAATAAAGTAAAAAATACCGAAGGTGCCATTTCAAAATCAAAAGTTGTAGTCATGTCCGGCGAAACAGGAAGTGACCGAAAACAATTGGATACGTCAATCAATCCTAATTTACATCATATACTAACACACCAAATCTCGTTTTTTTTAACTGAAAAAATAAAAAAGGTATAGGGGGTCAGCCACTTTTGAGACGCACCCGGTATACCGATCTGGGGCGCTATTCTGTAAAACCGTCGGTATCGGTAAGTTACGACAGCTCTCGATACGTATTTGTATATAGTAAAAATGTGTTAATTGTCGTTGTCATATTTACCGATCGGTCGTATGGCAGATATCGCAAATTTGTACCGACGAAAATCGGTATGTCTACCGTGCCCTTGTCAACCTCACGGTAGAGATACCGAGAGTCGTCGGTACAAATTTGCGATATCTGTCATAGGGCCGATCGGTAACTATGACAACGACAATCAACACGACGCTCATTGGCCGTACGTACCGATAGCTGTCGGTAACTTGCCGATACCGACGATTGTACAGAATAACGCCCCTGGTCATCGAAACCGCGTGGTCTGGATTTTAACGTGTAAGACAGTGATGCCGCACTGTCGACAAATGGAAAATCAGATACAGTTCATACCAAATAAACTTTTAGTCACATGATTAAGCTTGACCGGCACAGCGGTGCTCACTTACATATTTTCATTATTATTACATTTATTAACTATAAACATATAAACAGTTTACATCAACAAAACTCACCTTCTTAACAGAACTTAAGGGGCATAAAGTGCCATTATTACCGCTTTCCCGTTTAAAATATTCTAATAAAGTTGTTTTTTACGGCTATTAAGCTATCTTGTACACTTGTTGAGTCGACACTAAAAGAGGTTCTAAAAAGGACAGTGTTCAACTGCAAGGTCTGCTAGTAAACATTTTTTAACTTAAAGTATTAATAATAGTGTCTTTATTCAAAAAAAGTAATTTTACAATAAATTATAGTAATGATGACGGCGTTCATTAAAAATGCTCTTCCGCCAAGTATCACAACACTATTTATTTAAATCAAAAACTCATAATACAAAACTAAAGTCATACTAGTGTCAAAACGAATGACAATGTCAGAAAATAAATAAATAAATGCGGCAACTTGACATTTTTTACAGCAGAGCTACCACCTGAATCCCCAGCGAGAAATTAAAATTCCAGTTAGTCAGCATGGCGCCGAATATGTCCATGGTTGGCAACAATGAAATGAATTTAAAAATCGCGCCCTCGATTACGTAACTAAAAGTTTAATTGATATCAAATGTATATTAAAAAGAGATAAAAGTTGGATTAAAAGAGTTAAATAACGGATTCATGAAAGGCTGCCTTTAACCTTGTCTCCAGATAACGTTTTACTTTTAAGACATATTAGACGGATTAAACTAGCGTATACACTGGAAGTTTTACTGCTGTTTTAGCAATAGCATTGTATAGTGAAGTTGAAAAGAAAAAACATGGCTTAATGCAAAGGCAAATGGTAACACGCAAAGCTAATTGTGAAAATAGTATTGGTTGGTAATAACACAGATTAGGTATACTATATGAGATAAAAATCTTATCCCTAATTCGTGGTACGAAAATTGTTTTTTATGACGATGAGCAAACGAGTAAAATTTCCTATGCGCAAAAATAAACTCGCCTAAAATAACAAACAGCGTAATAGAGAGATATCGGTAAACCGAATAGCGTGCATGGACGTTAATAACGCCAGGTGTTATTTCCTTTACGTGAGGTGGTATTAACTATCTTCATTTATAGTTATCGGATCGGAAAGAATTCTGTTCGCGTCGCGTCCGCTATTTAAACTTAACCTAACTTTGAATTTAAAACTTTGAAGTTGTTTAGTTTACTAGGTATTTTAAAACTAAAGGGCTAAAGTGCTTATTTCCAGTGCTTTATTGTTCAACGTTTGCCAGTGGGTTTAGGGCAACAAATTCTCTTAGAAGGGCTAAGTCGTCATCTGCTGTAAACCTAAGCCTTTAGTGGTTTCAATTAGCGTAGAAGTTTGTTCGTTCATTTTCAATTAGTAGAAAAAGTTTTCACACTTGACTTTTCAACTAATTATACTTCAAAATTGCCTACAAATGTCATTTTGACCTTTGATTATCACCCGTCAAGAAAAATTTTGGTTAGAAATCAAAAGTTTATTGTTTTATAAGCTAAATATTATGCTTTCTCTATGGATACAACAGACTACCGCAAACTGTTGCTAGGATATTTTATTAATTTTAATTGTTTTTTAGACATTGTGAATGATCGTAAACTAAAAAGTATAAAGTGTAATTGAAACCACTAATTTATTCCACTAATGAAGCTTAATTCAAAACAATTCAAACATAACCTAAAATAAAAGATTTCGCCGATCGGCCCCGGTTGTCAAATACCCGCACATGCCCATTTAAGCAATTTTTAAACGTTATTTAGAAATAGCGCTTCGCTTGGTGTAATTCAATAACAGTTAACCTTACCGTTCTTGGGTGTAATTGATCCGCAAATTACGTCAGGCGGTAACGTTACTAGCGGGCGTGGCGTTAAAAATTAACTCGCGCATATCGTAACTATGATAAGGTACGCGTAAATACTATAATGGCATGACGCTATTCGGTTTTCCGATATCTCTCTAATAACTGTGCCGGTCAGGCGCTGTGCACAATTTTAGAGGCCATAAGTGGGCGTGCTATGTGCGCAAACTAGTAACCTAACTAGTGCCCGATTCCGAAAATTGGAACTACGAAAAACAATAAAGAAAAAACAAAGTTTATAATCTGTATAATCTGTGATATAACTTACCTGACTAGCTGGTAAATATGTGGCCTTCCCAGCTCCTCTACCGTGCACGCTCAGTACTTCTCTTAAAGCTGTGGCAGCGCCATGTCTCGTCTCCCAACTTGAACTAAACAAGTCCTGGCTGAGCTGATCGCAGAACCATTCTAAAGGCCAATCGCACGACTCGGATGTTTCTACATCTAAAGCCAAATAACAAACATTAGAGATGAGTTGTTATTTCTCTGACTTAAAAGATCGCCAAAGCATTTCGCTACTAGACATGTAAATATCGACCCCAGACTCTCTGTTGTCGACAGTGTATAGAAATACCATACAATCGAAAAAAAGGCGTCAAAGACGGCTGGGGAAGGCCAATCGGTAATAATTGGCGCATATTGCCAGTTGGCCATAAGAAGGTTGTAATTTATTTTTATATTGATTAAAAATGAATGGTGTAGTTTAAAATTTGAAAAAATATATTTTTTTGGAAATAGATTTGTGTATCTGGAAACATTCTATCCTGTTTTAATCTTTCTATAGTTAGTGTTAATTTCTGATTTCTGAAGTTTCATGTCAATTTTTAGTAAATGATGTCCATAGACTAATGTCATGTACTAGAGATAGATTGGACATTGATATAAAACAAATAGGTTCGTCACTTAGAGCCACCTGGTGGTCCGGAAGAAACCAATGGAGAGTTTTAGCATAACATAATTTTAGCGTGCCGTTACTTATTAACGTTAACTAAAACGGTAACGTTATTCAAGCGCAAAATCATTCCTTATAAAATATAAAATAATAAATATAGATCTTTTTACTACCCTTTTATGTTTTATTAGATCATTAGAAGTGTAACACAGTCAAAACAAATTTAAAATTATGAATACATATATTTTAAACACCAACAATAGAGCGAGAGATTTTTTTGATTTAACAAATAAATTATAATATATAGGAAAAATATTATAGACTACTAATTAACTGTTACTTTTTTGCAAAAAAAAAATTGAAAATTCGAAATTTTTTTAAAAAAATTTTGGAATTTTTTTTAGTTTTTAGTTAAAAAACATAATTTCTTGATAATATGGCAACATACGTATTAGATTAAATTTACAAGAAAGAAAATCCAGAAAAGATCCAGTGTTTCTCAAAATTTTAGCAAAAAATATTTTTTTGGAAATTTTCCAAACCAAACCAAACCAAACCAAACTTATTTAAAAAACGATAAAGAGAAAATATATTTCTTTTATCGAGATCTACCACCCCTTAAAATACTTGCACTTATTTCTGGGACACCCTGTATATTACCATCTATGTTCTTACTTATTTATGATTAACTATTTTCTTATTTGGTTCATAAATTTACCATTTCCAAAATGTCAAAATGACTTAAATAAAAAAAAGTTTAGTATCTAACACGAAAACGATGATCAACTGTAAATATCAGAACGCACAAACTAATAAAAACACAAAACACCGAACTTTCCGATAAATCAGGAATATCTGAATTAATAATTATTTTAAATAATGATTTAAAAATAACTTGGCGGATCTCCAACATTTTGTCAACTAGACCAAAACCAGACCATGTACCTGTACTTTAATGTATTTTGCGCGGTCTGGCGATGCGGAAGAAACTAAATTTTTAGTTCTATAAAATAACCATTGAGTGTCTAGGGCATGGTGACGTCTAGAGATATTGTGATTCGCCCGCTCTAAAATCATTTTATAATACTTACCAACTGTAACGGTGTTTTCCTCCTTAATTTCAGTCTTAATTTTCTTCCTTTCGGGCTCGTCCCCGTTCATTTGTCCATCCTCCCCTACGTCACGAGATCTTTGCTTGTTCACCGCTTGTCTGGCCATTCTTTTGGCCCTGTTCATCTCGCGACTGCTCAGTCCCTGTGTAACGCCACCAATTATCTCTTTGATGGGTTTCTTTAACAAAAAATAAACATAAAAAAATATATAAACAAGAGTAAAACATCGTAACATTCACTCTGGATCAGGGAAAAGCAGAATGTCCACTAGAGAAACAGACAGAGGCACAGGCATAGCAAGGCCTCTATCCAAGGACCTAATTCTAAAGTATGAAAGCAACTGCTAAAGCTTAGCCGGAATAAAATGCGGATTATAACAGATCTCTTGACAGGACATATGGCTGTCAAGTGCTACCTGAACAAGCTCAACCTGTATCAAGACAGTCTTTGCTGCAGACTCTGCGAGGCTCTGGATGGCAAGCGACACTTTCTATTTGTGAAAGCAAGGCTAGAACCAGATGAACTATGCTCTCGTCCTATCAAGGACCTGCTCAAGTTGATGCAGGGTACAAGGATAGGAGAATGTGTGCAGACATAGAAAGGGAAATGAAAAATCAAACATCGTAACATGCAACATAATTGTGTAAACTGAAAAATAAGTGCAACAAGACATTGTGATAGGAGAATGGGTGCAGATATAGAAGGGGCACAAACACAATAGGCCTCACAAGTCGCAGTGTTTCCGGTAGAGGACGGCCCCTTGTTATGAAAAAAAAACAGTTAAAAAATATGTAGGTGGCGCTCTCTAGGAGTTAAATTAACATCAGAATCAAATTTCTCATGCCAAAAAACATCTAGACACCAATTTTCATCCAAATATATTGACGTTATTTCAGAAATTATTTGGAAAAAATCCAAATAAAAATGAAACTTCTACACCCTGTATCTCCGAAATTAAGCATTTTAGGACATACATTTATACGAACTTTTTTACTTATTTTTATCTGCAGAATATGCTGCCGAAGTTTCCGGAATACAGTTCGGACCACCTTGTATATTTCACAAAATATTCGGTAGGAGATCGCAGCCTCCCGTATGGAACTATTATCAAATGCTTTAAAATGTATCAATAAAGTATTTACACTTAAACTATGAAATTGTTGGGAAGTAGAGTTCAGAATTCTCATTTCTCTTCATGATTGTCAAGTTTTTTTAAAATATATCCACAAACATAATTGAATGCCTTTTGAGTAGGAATGCTGCTGTCTTTCCTATAAATATAATCTGGAAGATCAATTGCAGGTTTAGATTTTGATACGTGATCATGTATTTCTGGTATGTTTATTGATTTTACATCCATTAATACATGGTCTAAATCATTTTGGCAATTCATAGCATTGCTGTGCATATAATTTTGGCAAAAAAGTTTTTCAAAGGCCCTTTGGAATTATATTGGTGTGGGGTTCATATTATTACCATTTTGCTATCTAATACTACCAAAAAAGGTTTCAATACAATCCGTATTTACTCTTCTAGTTCTCAAATACTTAAGATTTAGTTTAGAGAGTTTATTCCACGTTATTTGAATGCTTCTTATTTATGGTAGTGGCCCAACACCTATGAAATTTCACAGTATTGGTAATGTCTTCGTTTTTATTATTTATTATTTTCAGTTTGCTGAAAAATCCCAAAGTTGAATTTAAAAAATCTACTTGAAATTGAGATCCATCAAATGCATTTTTATATTTTTCAGGATTTTTTAACGAAAATGAATTTAAAATGTCAAAAAGATGATTAAATTGTTCAGGAGGAGTGCACCCAAGGAAATATCTGTTCATTCCACTAGCAACTGTATGGCTTAAAACTTGGCTAGCAAGACTAACTCTCATTTTTTCAAAGGTAGTTGGGTATAAATGAGAATTAGTCAATTTAGGTGCACACCAGTAAAACTGTTGTGTCTTTTCCATAAAAACTTTCAATATATTTCCAATTTGTGTTTTTTTCGTCAAAATGAAAGGAATGTTTAATGAGGTTGTTTCTCGTCGCTTTAATCAAATCACATGGGTCAAATACATAAACAAGTTTTTGTTCCTCTATTTGAAATTGTGAACATTCAGATGTAATTCCAAAGAGTTTAGCAACATATACATATCAAATCTATACGGATCATCGCCTATCCCTGCAATGTGTTGGAGTTGAAGCCGAGTTAGAGACAACTAGATAACCGGTCCATGTATATTTCACATAAGTTCGTCTGTTAGAAAAACGCTGGCGCAATAGCGCAACTCCAAAATTTCGAATATCAATTAGTTTTAGCTTGGCCTTGTGAAACGCGTGGTCGAACGGGAGCACAAACACGATCCTCATTTCTGTGCCTCATTTCTTATCCAACTGTCTTTGTGTTCGCATCGCGAACGAAGCGCGAACGAAAGCCGTACGAAGCTGTACGAATGAACAGCTTATGCTCTGATTGGTTTAGTTATCCGATGGATAATTAAAATTTCACGCTTGCGCACAACCCTTGTGTTTCACTAACTGAGCGAAGATTTATATACCCATTTCACCGGCTCGGCTTCACAGAATGCAGTTCGGAGTCAATATACGTTAGTTAATATATATATGTTTAGCAAGCTCAATAAAGTTTTCACTCATATCACTGGCAATGGCCTCAACTTTAAAACCAATGGCTGCTAATTTTAGAACACACTTTTCTAAGATAGGCTTAAGATCATTTGCCTTTAGTGTAGTTCCTATGAAAAAAAAATGCTATAGGTTGCTTCCACAAAGAATATAAACCCTTAGCCATAATGACCAATGCGTTTTTACAAATAGATGAATTTTTTATTTTTTCCCAGGTCTTCAAATCCAACGATTTCATCTGTACCTGGACAAAGGACAAGATTAGATTTCAAAGATATCTCATCAATACATCCCAACACAAACCTAGCCAACCCAACCCAATGAGTATCTTGCTCTAACATTGTTTTTCTTTTGATCTCTAAAGCTTTGAATATCGCCTTATTTTCTAATCCAGGTAACATACAAGTCTCTCTGTTATCCTCTGTAAACTCCGTTTATTAGACAAAGTTAACATTTTTGTTAAAAAATTATATGCTAGAGGACTCAAAAAATAAAGTGTCAGGGCATACTGTTTTAATTTTATGAAGTATCTGTGCAATCTTCTATTTTTAGCTTTTAAGGCAATATGCAACTTGATAATAACTGACAAATGCTTGTCCAGAAATATGTTACGCATTTTGTCAAATTTTTTTACATTTAGAATGCCAGATTCTTTTGCTTGTACCACCCCGAGCTTCCTCTTGGTTGACCGTTTTCAGAGGGTTCTTATTTCCTTCCTCGTGTTCTCCTTTCTCGGGGTGTTGGAGCTTAATTGAAGAGGAGTTTAAGTGGCAAAAGTTGGTGATAATAGGGGTGGAGTTAACTCATTCACTGGAAAGTGACTCTGTTGTAAAAAATGTATTAAAACTTACAGCTCGCATCTAAAGATAACTGTCTGTTATGTCTGCTATGTTTCATACCAAGCTCATCAATAGCAGGTTGACTTTTAACCAATGTTACATCTAAAAATATAATTATTACATAAAAAATACACATATGTGTGTGTTTAGGGAGGGAAACATGAAGTGATTGCTTTTTAGAATGGATATAGGTATCATGGATTATTATTATGAATATAACCACTTTCTAGTGAGATTCTGATTATCTCTCTTGATTGTTATTTGTTTCCTCCCTCTTTGGAAATATTGTAGGGCATGCATTGTGAAATAAACGCTTCCTGGTTGAACCTCTATGCAATGCCTTCTATTAAAAGATCAGCCTGGGGGCGAGATTTATGACGTCACGCTAGTTAGATATAACGGATTAATAAATATGTTGTAGAATACATGGAAAACATAATTATTCCTCAGATTTTTGGTTTGTATTTTAAAAATGATATAGTTTAAATGAAATATACATAATATACAGTTAATAACTACAAACATATATACTCTATTTATAGTAATAAATACTTTGGTAAATAAACTATGAACCATACATATGCAGCAAATGTTTTTACAATGTACAAATAATGTATAGGTACATAAGATAATGGGTAAAATGTAAATATATTTTAAATTTTGGGGTTTGAAAATCGATCTAATTTAACAAAAACATTGAATATCTACTAATAGTGATGTATTATTATTTGCATTCACAAAATTTATATGTATATTTTGCAAGTATCAATGTTCGAAAATTATATTTACAAATAATACAATATTATCTAAAAAAGGCGTCAGCGATGGCTATGAAATGAAGATCGCTGGCATTTTATATGTTAAATTATTCACAAAATTTTGATTTTCTTGGGATTTTTAGGTTCGGGAAAAACGCTGATTAAGTTTTCATTTGGGTTTCATTATTTTTATTCGGTTTAAAAAAAAACGTTTCGGCTAACTATAGCCTTCACAGTGTTGTGGTCATATGAGAAAAATAGTGTCGAATATAATCCAAAAAATTACATATACAATATAATTCACACACTCATAATGTTTACTGCAATTAATAAACTAATATAAACTTATCAAAAGATGACCACATATTTTTTAAAATTATTATTCTTAACACTAAAATTATCTACATTGACTATGGAGTACGCAGTAAACATTATGTGCGTGGTGTGCATATTTTATATGCAATTTTTGGATTATATTCAGACACTATTTTTTCTATATATGACACAACACTGATGGAGGCTATAATGTTAGCTTCCGAACCGTTTTTTTTAAACCAAATAAAAAAATAATGAAAACCAAATGAAAAATCAATCAGCGTTTTTCCGAACCTAAATTCACAAGAAAATTCAAAAATTTAGAATATTTAGACATCAAGGTTCTTCAAGAATATCAAAAGAATCAAAGGTTCAAGAATATCAAATTTTCCAAGATTGTGTAAAATTCTAGTTAATTATTTTATGTGTACAGTTATTTAGGGAATGTCATCGATGTTCATTTCCAAGCCAACTAGACGCCGATTTTTTCTTTCGATGATACGGTATAATTCTCTACGTAAAATGTAAATAACATTAGACTAATTAAAACAAAGAAATATGAATTTCTTAGTATTTTTAGTAACACCTTTATTCTTAAAACTTAATTTTGTATTATGCAAATATACCAATTTTATTGTTATTTTATTCATATTGTATTCAGCCATCACTTAAATATTTGATATTAATTTGGTATTATAAATAATCAATACTATTCATTAAAATTACTGAACAAATATATGTTATGCTTAAAGTGTCATACATTATATATTATCAAACAAAAACACATTCTTCTTTTAAACTGTATCAGTCTTGTCTTTACAAAAAATCTTTTAAAATTTGAACTCAAAATAATAATCTTTTTCATGATCTCTAATACACATATTCTTTATTTTTCCCTAGATCATAATACCTACTTCACGTGTTTGAATCTATCAAGCTGAACCAGCAACACTTGGAGTGGAGATTCCACAATATGAATAAAATAAACATAATTGTCCAGTTTTCATTAATACCATCATGGGGAGAATATTATTTTTAAATTTATTAAAGATATTTTCAATAAAAATTCTCTTTTTATAACTGCACTCCACTTTTTCTTGCTCTTCCGGACACTTTAGGCTGCCTAGTATAATAACTATCCTTAGTAACCATCCTTCCACCAGGAACACAACAAAGATGAGGCATAGCACCAATAACACACTCCACTTAAGCTTTATTGATGAATTGTTAGAGTCTTAAAAACACACACACAAAATCACGATAAGTAAAAATGTATGGGCACTTTTGGGTTAAATCACTTGCACAACGTGTAATTTTTAAAATTTCTATTTTTTTTGGTGCAGAAACCGAGAGTGACCATATATCTGGTGCGAAACCGAGAGTAGACCATATATCTGGTAGTAGTTTATGTCACTTCAACACCAAAATAATTAGTTTTTTGCACTACAATAATAAATAATACCAAAAATCAAAGAGTTAAAACCAAAAATCAACCGACAAAATATGAAACGGAATCTAACCCAATATCTAAGTATGTACAGCTGATGAAGTAAACAAAAGTCCGCCCGTAGGCTGATCTTTTAATAGAAGGCATTGCTCTATGTATATATTTTGCTTCAAAGTGAAGCTCACACAATTTATACCGTTTGTATAAAACATCAATTTTGGGAAGTAAATCCGTTCGATGGCATGACTCAATCCATAATTTGGCACTACAAAGAAAAAATATTAGGTAAAGGTGTGGATCCGGTGGCTGACCTTGAAGCCCATATTTGCTGCATTTGATCGTCGATACTACGCAAGCGCACATCGTCGATGTTGCCAAATTGCAGTTTATTTTCGAATTATTTGCAGTTGAAAATTTTTTTTTCAGTGTTAATACCTAATACAAATTCTATAATTAATTTTATAATTTCAGATTTATCTTGATATCCAAAATTAAGGTAAGAAGGATAATAAAGATTGTGAAATGAAAAGTATTATGAATTAATAAAATTGTAATAATGATAACATTTATTTTATATATATTTACATTAGAATTAAAAAATTATCATTTACGGATTTTTTTTCTTAATGGTTTTCAAACTAACTTATTAGAATTATTTTATTTCTTTCAAGTTATTTAATTTCTAGTTATTTACAGGTAACAATAGTTTTGATTATATGTATTTGATGTATTGAAGTACTACCATGACGAGTCTTATACTAGAACAATACACGCCAATGGGAGATAGACGTAACATTTTACCTAGCAAAATAATGTTACTAAATATAAATATACTTTTGATTAAAATATTTGTATCATAATTTCTTTAAAATATCAAGTTAGTGGATTAATAGCAATTTTAGACATATATTTTATCGAAGGAATAGTGTTGATAAGACTAAAATAAGCTCAATAAACTTTATGTTTTATTCTTTTCTCATTAAGAAGAGAGATGGTTTCTGTCGTAGAGATACATTTACGGCATTTAATATCGAGCTTTATGTTTTATCTTTTCTCATTAGAAGAGTAGATGGTTTCTGTCGTAGAATACATTAAGCAGTATTTAATATCGTACTTTGATATTCTTTTTCTTAATTTACTGTAATTTCTTGTTTCCTATTACCAAATCTTGACAATATGGTTGAAGGTTGAGTTTTCGATCTTATTAGTTTTATACCTATGTTTACACAAGACCAAATTAAGACTTAGTTAGTTTGTGATTTATATTAAGATCTTTCTTATAATATTTGTTATGTCTTAATCTTAATACTATATTATGCTTTGTCTGGGAAATAAATGTTAAAATATCTTAATTTTGCATATCCTATTCCATCCTTCCATTAGGAAAAATATGGTTTATAAATCATATATGCTAAGAAAATCACATAAATTAGGTGTAAGAATAGAGAAATCTTAAGGTAGCAGAAAAATTAATGCAATATATGTATAAGCAGAATTAAACAAGGTAACAGTTAATGTTGCTGAAGCTGATTCTACAATTTTAATTACGGAGGCTAAAAGACCTTTTTGAGGCCTCCGTAGTTTTGATGGAATGTTTAAAAAAAACTATTATGAACATGACATGGAGCTACATCAATTAAAAATTAAAAAAAAAGAAAAAACTTGGACACATCCCTAATAATAAATAATATATATATTATAATAATATATTACAATAATATATATTATAATAATATATATACCCATAAATAATTTCCCGAATTTTTAATAAAGCACTTTTTAAACATAGTATAACAATCTAGAGCAATTAGATTAATTATGGGAATCTAGAATTTTATTTCTTTTTAATTTTATTGACTATGAAAATACATAATAAGCGTTCACGTGTTGTGCGAAATATTAAAATAATAATATAAATAATATATACCGGCGTACTATGATTGAAAAATGCCTAAGTCAGCGATGACTATGAAATGAAGATCGCTGTCATTTTATATGGTAAATGTCATTTTATATGGTAAATGTCCCCTAATCGTCATTTCCCAGCCAACTGACGCCGTTTTTTCGATCCTTACGGTATATATTGACAAAAAAACACTGAAAGCCACATATTTGTTTTCTACTGAAAATAATTCCAAAATAACTTTTCTGTAATCTGCAGCATCGAAGATGTGCGCATGCGTAGTGTCAGTGACTATATGCAGCAAAAACTCGTTTCAAGGTCAGCCACCGGATCCACACCATTACCAAATATTATTTATCATGTATAAAAATTTTCATTCAATGGGTTATTCTCAAAGACATGTTATTCTAGATCAGAATAATTTTATTGATTTATATTGAATGTACTTACATCTGTGGATGCTTGGGAAAATAAAACATGCTTTTTCCATCCCCTCCTTACTATGACACCCAGAAATGCACAAGTAATACCAGGCATAATGAGACGCATAATGTCTTCGAGGATAGTTCACAAAAATATTTAACAATAAAAACAACTTTTTACAATAAACACAACGAAACAATAAATACAATTTAACAATAAACAAACACAAAATCAAAGAAAACTGACAGAACACACAAGAATCAAAAGAATCAAATACATGAGAATCATGCAAAAATTTCTACCTCTATATCTCTGAAGAATTTAGTCGTCGTCTATGGTCCATAGTCGTGTCCATGGTCCATACGATCTTAAATTCTTGTTCTGTAGCCATCTAACCTGACTACACATCATATTAAGTAGCAAATTATATATGATGTAGCGAAATAATTAATCAACGAGTAGTTCTTTTGACCAGTTTGTTGTTTGTTTGGTTTGTCAAATAGTTGTCAAAATCAATCAAAAGTCAAAATATGATTTATAATAAAATAAAAACCTATTAATTTTTCTTAGATATTAATTATGAGCACATACGAGATTAGTAAATCGTCGGTATGTATCTAGAATTTGTAGTAGTATATAATTAATTTAATGGATTTAAATATTTTTAGTTATTAAGTTTAAAAGCTGAAATTCTAAGGAAGCAGGAAGATTTAGCCAAAGCCAAGGCAGATAATGCTGAGAAAATCAAAGTAATTAAAAAGAAAAGCCCGTTAGAATTAAAAAATAAAGGGGTTAATGAAAGAGCTAGGCGAGATTTTGGCGATGAAGAACAAGATCTATTAAAGCTTTCCAGGTAAATATCTGTTATATTTTAAGAGTCACAACTCACTATAGTATATTTATAATTATTAAAATACTGTAAGACAATAATTTAAATGTTTGTAGATCAAAACTCGAAACAAAAGCCAAACTATACGATAAGCTATCTAATAGAATACTAACAGAAGATTTAAAGAGAAAATATTTGGTTAGATTTGATGATAAAGATGTAGATAATAAATGTCCTATTGACAATGAAGAAGATCTAGATTTACCACCTGATGATGATGCTGATGACCAATTTTCAGATTACAATGATCATGTTGATTCTTCAGATGAATGGTATTAAGTTATATTAAATTTAAATTGTAGCTAATATAACTAGATAATTTGGTTCTTTTGTTTCTAAAATTTATATTAAACTAAAGTTTCCTATACAGGGTTAGCATTTTTTCAAAAAGATTTATATCATGTTTCTGGTTTCAGACTTTCACTCCAAATATATTTTTAAAGTTGTGTATTTTTAAATAGATATTTTATTATTGTTTTTTTATAAATTGGCCTTTATTGGTTTGAATATAAAACCAATGTATAATTTTATCTATGCAGTAAATCGAAAGGTAAATCTATGTATTTTAGGGTTGAATACATTGACTGTTTGGGTCGATCAAGAAAATGTTTAAGAAAAGATCTAGAATACTTCAAATCAAAAGATGCAGAATTAAAACTAGTAGCAGATAAAAGACATGAGGTTGAATCAAAAAACACTGAAAGCAATAAAGAAATTGGAGAAGAAAACATTGAAACTACAAATAAACCTGAGGATATACAAACTGAACTAGACCTAGTATCAGCTGATATGAGAAAAGATATGTTGAGAAGACAGTGGGAAAAGGAAGAAGAAGAATTAAGAGATAGAAGTGATATTCATTACCAGAATGTATTATTTAATGGTATGAAAATTAATTGGGATTATTATTTTGATGACACTATTTTTTTTTTAGAGGCAAGGCAACATGGTGTTGGGTACTATGCATTTTCAAAAGATGAAGAAGAAAGATTAGTGCAACAACAGGCACTTAAAAACCTTAGGCAAGAAACGGAATTGGAACAGAATAAGGCCAAAAATATTCGTCTTTTGAGAGAGAAGCAGATGGCGGCAAGAATAAAAGCTGCTAGAAATAGGACAAGAGCTAGACTAGGTTTACCACCTGAAGAAGGTATATTTTTTTTATTATATTTCAAGAAAGTTTATTGATTCACATTAGTATCACATTAATATGATTTTTTATCAGTTAGTATGGGTTTAGATGCATCCATAATGTGTTGTTCTGTTGCCTTTTTCAATTTTATTGGTTTATTTCAAAAATGACAAATTATACTTAAACATGATTGGAGTGACAAAATGACTATGATGCATGGCGGATGCATATAAGCTTGTGAGAGTTTTTACCTCACATGCTTTTTGAGAAAAAAAGATATGTTTTTCCGAAGCTGACTTGAGAAATTTTTGCACATCAAGCTATGTAGGTGCATAAAATCTAGTATGCCCTAATAACCTAGTCGGCGAAAATATGAAATGTTATGTTAGTATCACAAATAATATTTGATAATAAGCTTCATAAATTTTAAAGTAATTAACATTTGGGTTTATTTTTTATTCATGCCTTCTAACCAGGGTTCGGAAGTAGTTAATTAAGACGTAATATACCTGATAAACTACGTGTAGTATTTCTTCAAAAACTACGTCTTTTCCCGTTCGTTAACTACATGAAAACTACGTTAATAAACTACCTATTGATATTATGAATAATTTTGCTTTGTATGAGGAGTCTAAATAATATGATGTGAATGGTTATATTTAAAGCCATATTTCTTCTGTTTTCTTAAATAAATTATGTGTTTTCTAAAGCTTTAACTTATTATAACCTCACCTCATACCTTTGACACTTGAAAGTTACATACATATGTTACATAAACTACACCCTCTACATAAACTACACGTAATGTAGTTTATGTAGTTTTTAAATGTAACATGTAGTTTTCCGAACACTGCTTCTAACATACAAATTAACAACTTTTGTATAGAGGTAATTTCTGTACAATTAACTTATTTTGATTCAAACAGAATATTGGAAACGGAAACTCCCTATATTTTGTAGGTCTGTTTTGGAAAAAAAAAATAATTTACTGTTATTTACTCTATGATTGTGTTTCATGAGCGTTCACCACAAAGATCCAGCGCTGAATAAGCAAAACGCAAACAGTTTGTTCTGGTGAACGCGGCCATTGTCACCTGGTATATTATGTCCTTTGTGTTACAGACACTTCATCAGATGTTCCTTCTAATAACAAGCCAGATGAAAATAAAGAAGTATCTGAAGAAAAGGAAAAAGACACAGACAGCGAGACACAGAAAATAGCAGAAGAAAAAAGAAAACGACATGTTCGTCCATGGGATATTGGAAAAGAAGGGCTTAAAGAGCATTACGTTATGAGTCAAAATGAGTGGAATGAAAAGCAGCGACAGGAAAGGAACACAGAATTTGCTCCACCAAAGTCATATCATGGCAGACATTTTAAATATGTAAGAAACATAGAAGAAAATTTAGAAGAAAATAAGTCTCTGAAATTTTCCACAAAGAAAAGTTCGAAAAAAAGAACAAAGCCAAAATATAATGATTACAAAAGTAATCCTACAAAATCTGATAGTGATGATGAACTTTTGAAAGATTTTAAGGAATCTAAATCCTTTAGTACCTCATCTTCTGAATCAAGATTATATGCGTCAATAAATCCGTATAAAAGAAGTTATGAATCAGAAAGTGACTGTCAGAAAACCGACCGAGAATGTGAAGGTCAATCTGGATATAAGAAAGTTAATACATCTACAGAACAACCTAATTTGTCAAACACTGTAGAAGCAGGTTTAAGATTCTTAAGGTCTCAAATTGAAAATTCCTCCTCAAATGGTGGTTAACTTATACTTATAAATATATAGATTTTTCAATATTCTAGTTTTTCTTTGGTGGTTAAACAAATGGTGGTTAACTGATACTTATAAATATTAAATAAGTAGAAAAATGACTCAAAGTATCGGTCTATGTATTATATAAAGGTTGAGACCGAGACTTTGAGTCTTTTTTCTACTTTTTTAATTTAAACCAGGTCTCTTTAAGAGGAATGGACGCCTTTAAACTTATAAATATATAGATTTAGATTTTTCAATATTATACTTTTTATTTAAAATAAGCACATAATGACATTTTCTTGGAATAATATAGATCATATAAGATATTGATCAAGCGAACTTAATAAAAATGTTTTCATAAGAATTTGTCCACAAATTTGTCCTTAGACAAGGAAAGAGAGGGGACGGGTAACACGCATATTCTCCCGTGATCGGATAGTGAGGCCAAAATTCGATCGGCGGCCATCCTTTGGTGACAAGATTTCGAGGTGACACCGAGCGAATTCTTATGTTTTTTGTGACAACTGTTTTGTTTTAAATTTATAAACTGTGTTGTTTAGTATGGTGAGATGTTCAGAGTATGGCTGCAAAGGCCGAAGCGAGGAAAAAGTGGCTGGAATTACATTTCACAGGTAAAAATCGATACACAACTTTTGTTTTGTGGCAAAGAATATCTTAATACCCTAGAAGTCTCGTCTGGCATCAAATCTGGCATCAAAATCTGACCTGTCGATGGGGCCTCGCTTTGGCGAGCGAGGCCACAACTTCGTGGAGCCTCGCTATTTTGCTCGGAATTGAACGAATAGACGCGCGGCGTTGCCTTGTTTTGTGTGTACTTTCTTGAATAGTTTTAAATTATAGTTTTAAATTTTATCTATTTCTATAATCAGTCTTTCCGTTCTCCGCACTCCGCCAGTTTACATATAATATTATCTTATATAATTCCCGTGTTACAGTTTTGGTTACCGTACTCCTCCAAAACGGCTTAACCGATTTTGATGAAATTTTATATGTATATTCAGTATGTCTGAGAATAGGTAGTTATATATTTTTTATACCCTTAAATGATAAGGGTAGCCCACCCCCAATTTTTTATTTTGTGAAAAAACAATATTTTAATTTTTTTTTATTTGGCATTAAAAAATACAAACAACACTAAATTTTCACCGTTCTACTTTCATCCCCTATTTTTTAATAGGGGTTGTTTTTTTAATTTTTTGTTACCATCTCCGAAACGGCTTAACCGATTTTGATAAAATTTTATATGTATATTCAGTACGTATGTATATTCAACGCCACCCTCACTTTTTTTTAGTTTTTGAAAAGAAAAAAATGTTTTTTATTTTTTTATTTGGCATTAAGAAATACAAACAACCCTAAATTTTCACCGTTCTGCTATCATCCCCTATTTTAATAGGGGTTGTTTTTTATTTTTTTTTTGTTGCCATTTCCGAAACGGCTTAGCCGATTTTGATGAAATTTTATAAGTATATTGAGTAGGTCTGAAAACAGGTTGTTATATATTTTTATACCCTTAAGTGATAAGGGTAGCCCACCTCCATTTTTTTATTTTTGAAAAAAAAAAAAAAAATTAAATTTTTTATTTGGCATTAAGAAATACAAACAACCCTAAATTTTCACCGTTCTACCATCATCCCCTATTTTTTAATAGGGGTTGTTTTTTTAAGTTTTTTGTTACTATCTCCGAAACGGCTTAACCGATTTTGATAAAATTTTATATGTATATTCAGTACGTCTAAGAATAGGTTGTTATCTATTCTTATACCCTTAAGTGATAAGGGTAGCCGAGAGGGTAGCCCACCCTCATTTTTATTTTTGAAAAAAAAAATATTTTTTTTATTTGGCCTTAAAAAATACAAACAACTCTAAATGTTCACCGTTCTACCATCATCCCCTATTTTCTAATAGGGGTTGTTTTTTTGTTACCATCTCCGAAACGGCTTGGCCGATTTTGATGACATTTTATTATGTATATTGAGTAGGTCTGAAAATAGTTATAGTCTTATAGTCTATTTTTTATACCCTTAAGTGGTAAGGGTAGCCCACCCCCATTTTTTTATTTTTTGAAAAAAAAAATATTTAATTTTTTTTTATTTGGCATTAAAAAATACAAACAACACTAAATTTTCACCATTCTACCATCATCCCCTATTTTTTAACAGGGGTTGTTTTTTAAGATTTTTTGTTACCATCTCCGAAACGGCTTAACCGATTTTGATAAAATTTTATATGTATATTCAGTACGTCTAAGAATAGGTTGTTATCTATTCTTATACCCTTAAGTGATAAGGGGTAGCCGAGAGGGTAGCCCACCCTCATTTTTTATTTTTGGAAAAAAAATATTTTTTTATTTGGCCTTTAAAAAATACAAACAACTCTAAATTTTCACCGTTTTACCATCATCCCTATTTTCTAATAGGGGTTGTTTTTGATACCATCTCCGAAACGGCTTGGCCGATTTTGATGAAATTTTATAAGTATATTGAGTAGGTCTGAAAATAGGTTGTTATATATTTTTTATACCCTTAAGTGATAAGGGTAGCCCACCCTCATTTTTTTATTTTTGGAAAAAAAAATTATTTTAATTTTTTTTATTTGGCATTAAAAAATACAAACAACCCTAAATTTTCACCGTTCTACCATCATCCCCTATTTTTTAATAGGGGTTGTTTTTTTTTAAGTTTTTTGTTATCATCTCCGATTGACCGATTTTGATAAAATTTTATATGTATGTATATTCAGTACGTCTAAGAATAGGTTGTTATCTATTCTTATACCCTTAAGTGATAAGGGTAGCCGAGAGGGTAGCCTACCCTCATTTTTTTTATTTTTGAAACAAAAATATTTACCCGTTTTACCATCATCCCCTATTTTCTAATAGGGGTTGTTTTTTTGATACCATTTCCGAAACGGCTTAGCCGATTTTGATGAAATTTTATAAGTATATTGAGTAGGTCTGAAAACAGGTTGTTATATATTTTTTATACCCTTAAGTGATAAGGGTAGCCCACCCCCATTTTTTTTTATTTTTTGAAAAAAAAAATATTTAATTTTTTTTTATTTGGCCTTAAAAAAAATACAAACAACTCTAAATTTTCACCGTTCTACCATCATCCCCTATTTTTTAATAGGGGTTGTTTTTTTTAAAGTTTCTTGTTACCATTTCCGAAACGGTTTTGCCGATTTTGATGAAATTTTATTATGTATATTGAGTAGGTCTGAAAATAGTTTGTTATCTATTTTTATACCCTTAAGTGATAAGGGTAGCCCATTCCCATTTTTTATATATTTTGAAAAAATATATATATTTTATTTTTATTTTGCATTAAAAAATACAAAGAACCCAAAATTTTCACCGTTCTACCATCATCCCCTATTTTTTAATAGGGGTTGTTTTTTATTTTTTTGTTACCATCCGTGAAACGGCTTTGACCGATTTTGATAAAATTTTATATGTATATTCAGTACGTCTAAGAATAGGTTGTTATCAATTTTTTATACCCTTATGTGGTAAGGGTAGCCCACCCTCATTTTTTATTTTTTGAAAAGAAAAATGTTTTTATTTTTAGTTGGCATTAATAAATACAAATAACCCTAAATTTTCACTGTTCCACCATCATCCCCTATATTTTAATAGGGTTGTTTTTTTAATTTTTGTTACCATCTCCGAAACGGCTAAACCGATTTTGATAAAATTTTATATGTATATTCAGTAGGTCTGGTTTGGTTTGGTTTGGTCACAACCTATTCCTAGGTTGTTATCTATTTTTTATACCCCTAAGTGATAAGAGTGGCCCACCCCAACTTTTTTTTTATTTTTTAGACAAATCCAAATTTTTCCAAACCAATCCAAAATTTTCTTCTGGGTACACACTTTCATCACTTAAGGGACCTCTGTACAAAATTGCATACTCCTAGTCCTAGAACGGATTTTACATAAAAATTATACAAATTTTTACCCTTAGTTTTACCCCCTTAAGGAATGAATTCCAAAAATCGCTCTAATTATTCAATTACGCTACATAATAAACCTCTGTGCAAATCATCATATATAATCATCATCATATTCCTTGAACAGAATTTATTGTTCCAGAACGTTCAACCCTTCATTTCACACCCTTAGAGGGCGAATTTCCAAAAATTGCTTCTTAGTGCTAAATTACGTTATATAAGGAACGTCTGCAAAATTCATACTTCTAAAACCGATTTTAACAAAGTTTTGTACAAATTTTCATCCCTTATTTTTTAGGGGACGCATGCCTAAAATTCGCTTCTAGGTACTCACTTTCATCATTTAAGGGACCTCTGAACAGAATTTCATACTCCTAGTCCTAGAACGGATTTTACATAAAAATTATACAAATTTTCACCCCTAGTTTTACCCCCTTAAGGAATGAATTCCAAAAATCACTCTAATTATTCAATTACGCTACATAAGGAACCTCTGTGCAAATTCTCATATTCCTTGAACAGAATTTATTGTTCCAGAACGTTCAACCCTCATTTCACACCCTTAGAGGGGCGAATTTCCAAAATTGCTTCTTAGTGCTAAATTACGTTACATAAGGAACGTCTGCAAAATTCATACTTCTAAAACCGATTTTAACAAATTTTTGTACAAATTTTCATCCCTTATTTTTTAGGGGATCATGCCTAAAATTCGCTTCTAGGTACTCACTTTCATCATTTAAGGGACCTCTGAACAGAATTTCATACTCCTAGTCCTAGAACGGATTTTACATAAAAAAATTATACAAATTTTCACCCTAGTTTTACCCCCCTTAAGGAATGAATTCCAAAAATCACTCTAATATTCAATTACGCTACATAAGGAACCTCTGTGCAAATTCTCATATTCCTTGAACAGAATTTATTGTTCCAGAACGTTCAACCCCTCATTTCACACCCTTAGAGGGCGAATTTCCAAAAATTGCTTCTTAATGCTAAATTACGTTACATAAGGAATGTCTGCAAAATTCATACTTCTAAAACCGATTTTAACCTTTTGTACAAATTTTGTCAAAAAAAAATGTCAAAAATTAGCTTCTAGGTACTCACTTTCGTCACTTAAGGAAACTCTGTACAAAATTTCATACTCCTAGAACTAACACTTTTTGTACAAAATTTCACCCCCCAGTTTAGGCTATACATTTCCAAAAATCGCTTATCAATGTTCAAATGCGCCACATCTGTGCAAAAGTTCATACTCCTAGTAGGTACAGATTTTTTTTTTGTATAATTACATCCCTTTATCTAATTACACCCCCTTATGGGTCGAATTTTAAAAAATTACTTAGTAGTGCTCATCTTAGAGAACGAATTAATATTCTCCGTATTTACTCCAGTTTCCTAATACTAGCACAGATAACACATAATCATACTAGTTAATTTTTATTGGAATAGAAGTAATTTTATTAGAAGGTACAAAAAATTAAAAATCTAAAATTTTATTTTCATAGCTACGTTTTTTTTCATAGCCTTAGGATGCCTCATGTACTATCAAATATACGAAATATATAATCAATACATATTTCTTTAAATATCGAGAAATAAAATATGTTTGGCAACACCGTACGAAATATCGCCGCCCGTAGTCCTCAAAATTTAAAATATTAGCATTTTCAGGCTTCGATTATGTTCAAAAGCGCCACCGTATGACAAATCACTAAAGCTTCCACACGAGAGTTCTTAAAACTATAATATTCTTTGTTTGTGGTCATAAAATGTACATTTTTTTCATTATAGCAGTAAAAATATGTAAAATGCTTTTAATATGTCTTGTACCACATCCAAACCAAACTATTTTTAATAATTCCAAGTAGTATTTTCAGTATACTGTATTATAATTAATATTTGAAACTATAAATATTGCTACTCAGACCGGATTTCACCAGTGTCGTAGGGGATTATAATCAGAGAAATACAATTTCTGCAATAAACATTTTTTTTATATATTTTACATGTAAAAAAATGTATAAAGTATTGTTATCAAATACGTAAAATAATTGTAAACTATAAAAAATGAAAAATTCTAGTGATAAAAAAATCTATATGTATAGTTATATAAAACTTAAATTTACCTTTCAAGATTTGTTGGGGGTGGACACACTTGTGGTGGGCTACTTGTTACTACATACATATATTTTTAGCTGACCATACCAATAGGTATGGTAGGCTATTAGGATCGGCAAAAAAAAAGTTTTTTTTAATTTCACTCAAAATGAGTTACTTGGGTCATAAATGACCTAAATACAAAATATTTTCATGGTGTCTGTCTGTCTGTCCGTCAGTTATCGTGTTACAGATAACTCAAAAACCGCTGAACCGATTTTAACCAAATTTGGCACAAAAATACTATGGCACCCGAGAATCTGACCATTAGTTTTTGGTGGGGGTGGGGGGTTGGTAAGGGGGTATGGGAGGGGGTTAAAAATTTTAAAAATTCGTAACTCCAAAATTACAGTAGCTAGCGAAACGCGGTTTTCAAATTAAGATTAGGAATAATATTTGCAACAAAATTTGTAATAACATCAAAATCAGTCAAAGTCGCAGTTTTCGAGATATTAACATATTTTTTTAAATATTCTTTCAAAAAATTTGCTAATTTAAGTGTATAATAATAGTTTCAGTGAGTAATTAATAAAAATTTAAAAATAAATAAAATAACACAAAGCTTCCAGAATTGTTTTATTTTTGTGTTAATAAATTGGGATATTCTTAAAAATAGGATATTCTTATGATTGAAGGTTACAAATATTAAAAATTACATTATTCATTGAATCCGTACGCAAGTGTGAAGGGTAATGGCTAGATTCATTATTATACCGTATGGTCGAAAAAAAAACGACGTTCAGTTGACTTGTAAATGACGATCGACGACATTCCCCATATAATTTTACATATAAAATGACAGCGATCTTCATTTCATAGCCATCGCTGACGCTGTCTTCTTTCGATGTCGTTTTATATAGTTTTTATGTCATTTTATATGTAGAATTATATGGGGAATGTCATCGATCGTAATTTACAAGCCAACTGGACGTCGTTTTTTTCGATTATACGCTATAATAATGAATCTAGTCAATTCCCTTCACACTTGCTTACGGATTCAATGAATAATGTAATTTTTAATATTCATTTGTGAAATTGTCATTTCCAAACAAACAAGACGCCGTTTTTTTTCGATCATACAGTATATATGTATATACACGTTTAAAACATATGTTATTACATTATTTTTTGTTTAATTATACATTATACACACGTTAATAAATAAATAATTGTCTGGATAATCAGTCCACTGTTGACTAACAATTTTGCATTATCGACTTAGATATTCTAATATTATAAAGGTGAGACTATAAAATACAAAATTGTATATACATTACTCAAAAATGAACGATATATTAGTTTACGTTTTAATTAGCGATGGGAACTATCGAATGAATTAGACTATCGAATGGTTAATGAATGAATGATTTCAACTATCGAATGGTTTTATTCGAATAAAATCATTCATTCATTTGTATACTAAAGCATATGTGACAACCTCGCCGTGCGACCAAATGGTTATCGTTGCGCCACGACTATCGAATGCTTTTGATAAATGAAATTTAGTATTCGTTTGATTTTTGTATGCGCCAGTGCATTATTAGTTCTTCCAAATTTTTATAACTTCGCCGTATAAATACTGTGCTATTTTTGCATTTATTAAAATAGTTAAAATACTAAAATAGTAGTTATTTTTTAATTTTATTTATTGACGATTGTGTGCATGTGCAGGTGGTCAAAATTTTTCCGAAAATTTGTGTTGTTTTCCGTAGTCCGATCTTTCAGTTATTTAATTTTATATGGTATATGGTCTATTTTTTAATGGGAAATTTTGAGAAGTAGCAATTTTTAAGAGGGATGAGATGAACTTACAATTAATTTTAAAAATACATATTTGCATTTTAGATGTTTTAATAATATGAATTAGTTGGAACTTAATAATCATATTTAAGTAATGTGGTTAAGTAAATGGGGGGTTATCGAACTCAAACTATGGGGTGAGAAAATTAAAATGAAAGTTTTACACGTGCCAATTTAAAAAAAAAGTTAACGATGTTTGTATTTTGTTTATGCTAATTCTCTAACATGTAGTTTTTTGCGAAGAAATATTTCATTTATTTTTTAAAGTAAATGCCAGTAAAAGTAATATAATTTTTAAATAGTAATATAAAGCACCTATTATAAATAATTTTGATTTCTAATTTTTATTTATATTTTCCTTCCATTACACTGCATGCTTAGAAAATTAATAAATGTTTATATTTCATGATTTTAAAATTTGTTGTTAATATAACAAATTAGTTCTGTAATTATTATTATTTAATAAACCAACGTTGCCACACAAAAAATTTAGAGACTATATTATTTTTAAATAGTATCTAATATAAATAATTTTGACATCTAATTTGTTGTTTATATTTTGCTACTACTTAAAAAAAATATTTATATTAAATGGTTTTAAATTTTGTTGTTAATAGGTATAACAAATTATTACTGTTATTATTATTTATTAAACCAGTCTTTGCTTAAAAACATTAAAAATAATTTTCCTACATCCAAAACAACAAGTATTATTGCAGTGTAACAACAGAATATTAATAAAAAAATGCAGAATATATAGACATGCCTACTATCCCTAACTAACTAAAGCCAAACAATAATATTCTTTGATAATATCAACTAATACCAAAATATGACAACAGCGCCCTTCATAATGTATTTTCTGTGTAAATACTAGCACCTTAATAAAAAAAATAATGTGTCCTTATCTATATCTGACTCCGCAAAAAATCAAAGATGCCGGCTTCTTTCATAGCATTGCCACCGACCGCTGTCGGGTTTCTCGGAAAGAAACCTACGTCGCGTCGCCGGGCGACAACTAAAATTCAGTTAATATTTTATTATAATCGATCCTGACGAATAAATGAATTTCATAAATGAATGGTTTTTGCTGCCGAATTACTAGAATACAATATTTCAAGGCAGATGACGGATCTATTCGATAATTTTTATTCGAATAGTTTTCAACGAATGTTTTCTTACTAACTATCGAATTATTCGAATGAATTGCAACTATCGAATGTTTCGATAGTATTCATTCGATAGTTCCCACTACTAGTTTTAATAAATATTTTATACCGTCTAGGTACAAGCTAATTTCTGATGCTACGCCATTGGAGAATTTCGCGTGGTGACAACTTGCCTCACTTTCAGCTGCCGTGTTACCTGTCCCCTCTCTTTCCTTGTCTAAGAATTTGTCTATTATCATATTATTATGGAGACTATCTAAAGAAATCTAAAGAAAAAACGCTAAAAAAAATCTAAAGAAAAAAACGCTATTGGACACAGGAAACATTTCAGCTTAATGTACTTATTCTCTGGTTTCAGCTATAAAAAGTTATGGGATACATAACATTGATCAAAGGGTGCAACAGTAGTGTTCATCTTCACGTTCCATTGAAGTTATTCCTGATAAAATACTTTTAATTTTCGTGATTCAGTTCCTGTCAATTGCGGTAAAACTACTACTAGTTTGTTACGAAAGTTTTTAATGTTTATTAAAATGATATCACACTGAACTGCTTGTAAACATATCAATTTCAAATGTTTTTATGAAAAACTATTAATAAATCACTAACACAATCACACCATAAACTATTTAATTCGCATTTGTCATCTAGTAACAATTACTGTTTACATCAAATCAAAGGTTGAACTGGTGATATTTGTTGCTGGAAATTCTATCTTTTTTGTACAACAGTTATAGGGAAGATTTATTTTAGCAGCTTATATTCTTCTTCGGTCGTGTATGCACTAAAAAGATTATTATTATTTTATTTCTTTCAAGTCATTTAATTTCTAGTTATTTACAGGCAATAATAGTTTTGATTATATGTAGTGATGTATTGAAGTACTACCATGACGAGTCTTATAGAAAAATACACGTCAATGGGAGATAGAGGTAACATTTTACCTATAATGTTACTAATATAATATACTTTGATTATAATGTTTGTATCATAATTTTTTAAAAATATCAAGTTAGTGGATTAATAGCAATTTTAGACATATATTTTATCTAAGAGTGTGGTGATAAGACAAAAATAAGCTTTATGTTTTATCTTTTTCTCTTTAGAAGGGAGATGGTTTATGTCGTAGAATACATTACAGTATTTAATATCGTGTACTTTGATATTCTTTTCTTAATTTACTGTAATTTCTTGTTTCCTATAATGCCAAATCTTGACAATATGGTGAAGGTTGAGTTTTGATCTTATTAGTTTTATACCTGTGTTTATACAAGACCAAATTAAGACTTAGTTAGTTTGTGATTGATATTAAGATCTTTCTTATAATATTTGTTGTCTTAATCTTAATACTATATTATGCTTTGTCTGGAAAATAAATGTTAAAATATCTTAATTTTGCATATTCTATTCCATCCTTCCATTAGGAAAAATATGGTTTATAAATCATATATAGGTGTAAGAACAGAGAAATCTTAAGGTAGCAGAAAAAATAATGCAATATATGTATAAGCAGAATTAAACAAGGTAACTGTTAATGTTGCTGAAGCTGATTCTACAATTTTAATTACGGAGGCTAAAAGGCCTTTTAAGGTCTCCGTAGCGTTGATGGAATGTTAAAAAAACTATTATGAACATGACATGGAGCATGCATTTATTACATATATATACATATACATACATTATCTTTATAATTAAAAAAAGAAAAAACTTGGACACATCCCTTTTAATTTCCCGAATTTTTAATAAAGCCCTTTTTAAACGTACCATAATATTCTAGAGCAATTAGATTAATTATAGGAATCTAGAGTTTTATTTCTATTTAATTTTATTGACTATGAAAATACATAATAAGCGTTCACGTGTTGTGCGAAATATTAAAATAATAATATAAATAATATACCGGCGTACTATGATTGAAAAAAAATAGCGTCAGCGATGACTATGAAATGAAGATCGCTGTCATTTTATATGGGAAATGTCCTCAATCGTCATTTCCCAGCCAACTGGACGCCGTTTTTTCGATCATACGGTATATATTGACAAAAGAACACTGAAAAGCACATATTTGTTTTCTACTGAAAATAATTCCAAAATAACTTGCAATCTGGCAACATCGAAGATGTGCGCATGCGTATTGTCTGTGACTATATGCAGCAAAAACTCGTTTCAAGGTCAGCCACCGGATCCACACCATTACCGAAATCATAATTTTGTTTGGTCTTTTTCCCTATGCGTTTTGCTCAGAGGTTTTGCTGGTTTCCAGCAGTTTCCAGCCAGGGTCAGCACATAGAACCTCCATATCTCTGGGTCAGCTCCTGGGATAAATAAATATATGATTTAAGTCTATTTATATATGACCAAATTTTAGCCGACTATCAATTTTCGAAAGAATTTGCTATTGCCTAGGTAATTAAACTAATAATAAATAAAAACTGCGATTCTGCTCGACTCTTTGTATTCCAAATTGAGGTAATGGTGTGGATCCGGTGGCTGACCTTGAAACGAGTTTTTGCTGCATATAGTCACAGACACTACGCATGCGCACATCTTCGATGTTGCCAAATTGCAAGTTATTTTGGAATTATTTTCAGTAGAAAACAAATATGTGCTTTTCAGTGTTTTTTTGTCAATATATACCGTATGATCGAAAAAACGGCGTTCAGTTGGTTGGGAAATGACGATTGAGGACATTTCCAATATAAAATGACAGCGATCTTCATTTCATAGTCATCGCTGACGCTATTTTTTTTCAATCATAGTACGCGGTATATTATTTATATTATTATTTTAATATTTCGCACAACACGTGAACGCAGACGTGAACGCTTATTATGTATTTTCATTGTCAACAAAATTAAATATAAATAAAACTCTAGATTCTTATAATTAATCTAATTGCTCTAGATTATTATGCTACGTTTAAAAAGTGCTTTATTAAAAATTCGGGAAATTAAAAAGGATATGTCCAAGTTTTTCCCTATTTTTAAATTTTTAAATGCTGTAGCTCCATGTCATGTTCATAATAGATTTTTTTAACATTCCATCAAAACTACGGAGGCCTTAAAAGGCATTTTAGCCTCCGTAATTAAAATTGTAGAATCAGCTTCAGCAACATTAACAGTTACCTTTTGTTTAATTCTGCTTATACATATATTGCATTAATTTTTCTGCTACCTTAAGATTTCTCTATTCTTAAAACTAATTTATGTGATTTTCTTAGCATATATGATTTATAAACTATATTTTTCCTAATGGAAGGATGGAATAGGATATGCAAAATTAAGATATTTTAACATTTATTTTCCATACAAAGCATAATATAGTATTAAGATTAAGACATTCAAATATTACAAGAAAGATCTTAATATTAATCACAAACTAATAAGTCTTAATTTGGTCTTGTATAAACACAGGTATAAAACTAATAAGATCAAAACTCAACCTTCACCATATTGTCAAGATTTGGCATTATAGGAAACAAGAAATTACAGTAAATTAAGAAAAGAATATCAAAGTACACGATATTAAATACTGTAATGTATTCTACGACACAAACCATCTCCCTTCTAAAGAGAAAAAGATAAAACATAAAGTTTAATTTAGTCTTATCAATACACTCTTCGATAAAATATGTCTAAAATTGCTATTAATCCACTAACTTGATATTTTTAAGAAATTATGATACAAACATTAAACATTATAATCAAAGTATATTATATTAGTAACATTATAGGTAAAATATTACCTCTATCTCCCATTGACGTGTATTGTTCTATAAGACTCGTCATGGTAGTACTTCAATACATCAATACATATAATCAAAACTATTGTTGCCTGTAAATAACTAGAAATTAAATAACTTGAAAGAAATAAAATAATTCTAATAAGTTTAAAACCATTAAGAAAAAATCCGTAAATGATAATTTTTAATTCTAATGTAAATATATAAATGTTATTATTATTACACTTTTATATATTCATAATACTTTCATTTCACAATCTTCATTATCCTTCTTACCTTAATTTTTGATATCAAGATAAATCTGAAATTATAAAATTAATTATAGATTTTGTATTATTAAAACATTTGTTTTTAACTAAAAATAATTCGAAAATAAACTGCCATTTGGCAACATCGACGATGTGCGCTTGCGTGGTATCGATGATCAAATGCAGCAAATATGGGCTTCAAGGTCAGCCACCGGATCCACACCTTTACCCAAATTGAATTTTGATAATTAAAAAGGCAAATTGTAGGTATATTTATTTTATTTTAAGTCCATTCCAGAGTTCCAGAGGCCCATTCCTATTTGACGTGCCCTGTGTCCCGTCGGTAAAGTAGGATTCCTGTGAGAAGAAGAAGAAATGTCAAATGTTCTCCAATTTTCTGTCCTTCAATAATTTTAATATTGATAGTATTTGTTGTTTTTCATAAGTGTTTCGTGTGTTTGTATATTTTTCGACCCTTAATTGAACTGAACAATTGGTATTTATTTTCCGGGCAGATATTTTAAAGTTTTTCTTTCATGTTTTTCAAATCGTGTCAAAAGTCAACGACATTTAACTCCAACCAATAGGTTGGATCGATGTTTGGCTTCACTTTAGCCACTGAGGTTTTTCAAGGCTCAACGCAGAGGACCTGGAATTGCATTTCTCGTTTTGCTCATTTAATTTGGGGTAAATTTACACATTACACGCAAGCCGAAGTAAGTATTTTTAGTATAGCATGGGTATAGCATTTATGATCTGATGTATAAAACCGCCAAAAATTTAATTTGACATTTTCCTACTCCTGCCTAGTGGCGCTGCTATAAACAAAAGAACATGGCTGATCAAAAAGTCACACTAGAAAAATAACTTTTTTTGCAATTTCTTAAACTAACGCGTTTGTTGGTTATTTATATGTTCATTTAACGAGTTGTTACAGTCTATACATTTCTCTAAAAGTGTATTTAAAATCTTGAAAGTCAACTGTTTCATCGACACGCGTCCTCTAAAACCAAGTAAGCTGGTCTTAGAAACTACTCAAAATTTCTTGTTTTCAAAGTCGTACTTTTCATCTCCACCTAAAATAGCTCTTCACGGGGTTTTTCCATCAGATGATCATATATTTTCAAAATGTCTGTGCTTAAACATTTAGTAATAATTAAAACTGATAATGGATTTAAATGTTCAGAGGTTTGAGTATATTTTTATTATAGATCTTAACTTTTCTCATATGTCACTGTCCTTTAAAGCTGTTTCATTGCTTTTGTTAGTCAGTTACTTTAATAACATTTTATATTTGATTCTATAGATGCCACGAACAAGGAAAAGACATCATTCTCGTTCGAGATCAAGGTCAGTTTCACGAGAGCGAAGTTATAACAAGCAGAAGAAAAACACTTCCAATGAGAAGGACGGCAAAAGAAGGAGATTGGAGGGAATAGAAAGCCCACTATACAAAAGATCATTAAGGTAAACATCAAGTTATAATATAGCATTATATCAATACTATGTTATTGATTATAATAATAATTCTCTAACTTTTAATAAAGTTAGCATACACGTCCTTCGATTAGTATTTTAAATTGTGCCGTGTATTTTCAATTCCCGCCAAAGTAATTAGGAAAGCTCAAAACAAGTTTCAGTTCATTTTTGGGTACTGTCAGTAAATGGACATTTTAATAATAATTGAGTAATGATAATGTTTGTCTCTTATCTCTTGATGAAGAATATAAATTTATTATTACTTTTAAGAATAGATAATAATATTAGGGTTTCCATTTAAAAGAATTGGTGGTGTCATATTTCAAATTTGAGACACGCTGTATAACATTTTGTGACATCAAAAAGAGTACAACTTAAAATACTAACTGACATGTTTGGGCATAGATATTTCTGAAAAAAAAAACAGATATCTGATTTATTCCAAGTTTGAGAATTCTCCTGCACATTCAAATTATTGATCACGTTTTGCTAAATCGTATCAAAGTATGCATTTATACTATGAGTAAGTAACAGCTGGATTATGATGTGTGGCCAAATTATATTGTTCAAAAATGTTTAAATTTGTGCATTTATTGTGAATGTTCTATTTACTGATTTACCAAATGTTTGGTAGTTGATTTTATCTTATTGAAATTTTAAACCAGCTTGCCTAATCATTAAATTACTTTTGGATTATTATTTATTATTTATGTAGGTAATAATCATAATATAGATTAATTAAAAAATATTTATTTATTTGAAACTAAAAGATTAAAAGGCTAAAAAGTAGTAATATGACTCATACTAATGTATTTTTTTAATAGTTGTATTCCAATACTATGTTAAATAATTTAACTCTTTTTCTACTACTGTCTGCTCAAAAACTTATTGAAACAAAAAAGTTTACACTATTCTGATTAAATTTCTGGGAATTTTGTGCACACAAATGTTTCTGAATGTTCACTACACAATTTACAAGCACAGTTACATCTCTGACTACTTCACTTGATAAAAGTGACTCTTTTTATCGTATCACTCTTAGAAACTCTCTATTTTACAAGTATGGCCCCTTGTTGGGCGTCAAATTTAATAGGGAAGTGAAATAAAAAAAGAAAAAACTGTAGTATTTCAAACATCTATTACATTAATAAAATTAAATGGCTTATACATGTAATACATCAGAGTCTTTGTCACAGTTAAAACACGACGAACATGCCAAGACATTTCCGGTTTGCAACAGTTGTGTTGGCAAATTACTGATAGGTAATAGGAGTTTTTAAAACTGTTGCTGCGTAAGAGTGAATTTACTTCTGCCATGTATTAAATAATTTAAATTATTTCTACTACTCTGGCGCCGTAACTGGCACAGGTTTTCACTTGATGGTTGCAGAGTGAAAAAATGTTTAAAAACTTCCTGAAATGATGTGGTTTTTATGTTTTTTTTTACTATTAAACCTAGGTGCTTAGATTGGAAGAATTTAATGAATTTTCTCAGGGCTGCAGTTGAATTTGCGGCCAAACGAAAAATCTGTACCATGTTGAATAAGTTTCTGCAAATTTAGTCCACACACAATTGTGAATGTTTACTAGCACAGTTCACAAGCACTGTTACGCCACTGACTAATACAATTGATAGAGCTGACTATTTTTATGGTAAAACATAGCAATAATGTTGAATTAACGATGAATAAAAAAAAGTAAATAAATTTAAGAATAATGTTTTAGTGGCTATGATAATCCCAGGTCATATTGAAACTGCAACGAGAATAAATCGAGTGTGCATCGACCTTCTTCGGTTTTCAATGAAAACTGTCATCATCCTAACGATATTTTACGGGTTTGCGTCGGAATCCACATAAATCTGAATACTACTACGGGTTGCGTTCTCTACCCATGCACTTTACGGCCTCCTCTGATCGCCGCGCGTTCGCCGTAGATGGCAAGGCCGAGAAGCGACAACGCGCGGCGGTGGGCAGAGTGCTACGCGGGGGCGCCGTCGCTTTGGGGCCCCCACGTAGTTGGCAAGAAGGTATCGGCCGAAGAACAACGGTTTCGGTGAGGTTTTTGACTTTTGAAGTACTATGCACTTTGGAGATTAATATGATATCGAAACTTCAGTTTTCTTTCAACTAGTTATTTATCTGCAACGAAATATTTGACACATTAAAAATAAGTATTCTAAACTGTCTCTTCCGAAAATATCGTTATTAGTATATTTAAAAATATCATATTATATATGATCAAGAGCCTTTAACACTGATCGTTATAATGCTGAAGTTGGCTATTGGCATTTTCCTTCGCAGATCTATTGTGAATTGTGATGTTGGTATCTAGCAAAATAAAACACTAATTTACCACACTACACCAAAACACTTTACTTCTGCACTGGACATGCGATTCGCTAACCATGTTAGCATCATCGGCAGATAATTACAACCCTGCTTAAAAAAAAGTTTTAATATGTGTTTTGGTGTAGTGTGGTGAATTAGTGTTTTATTTTGCTGTTATTACACCAAAGGTTCCAACCCTCAATAACAACAACAACAAATAACGCTTTATTGTGCAAAACGCCAAAATAGCTTCATCAATAAAGCATTTACAAAACAAACAAAAGCAAAAAAAATACAAAAATATACAATACAAATCATACAATGCAAAAAAATTTAAGTCATTAAAATTACAAATAAAACATACATGGACAATTGCAGAACATAAAAAAGGCGTATCATTAAAATTTTACAATAGGACGATTGTAAATAGATATAATTATTTAAAGAGTTATAATTTAAGCGTTATAAAAATATTAAATACTTGACCTTTGACCAGTGTGTGAGATGACCAAATTTTTAAAATTCAAAATTGTTCATGATTAAACATCAACAAAAAAGTCGTTTACCGCATATAGGGCTCTCTCCAGTAAGTATGATTTCAGAGCTTTGCGAAATGCGGGAAAGAATGAAAGCGACTTGATATTCAAAGACAGATTTTTGTACATTTTTTTGGCATTGTACAGGGTGGGTCAAATTCGACGCTTTTAAATGGAAACACCCTTTTCTATTGGAGATAGACGAAAACTAATATCGGTGTCTGGAGCTCAATTTTCATCAAAAACATGATGGTGAAAACCGCTCATCAATATCTGTTACCGTTTCGAAGTTACGGGGTGTTTTTCAAAAATGTGCATTTTTAACAAATCGCTGTAACTTTTTTACTATGGAAAATTTTGTATTTCTATGAAAACATTTCCAAATCACCTTTTAACGTAGAATTTAACGGTTTAAGTAGAATTTTTTTAAAATTAGTAATTTAAGAGTTATCAACAGAAAAATTGATTTTTTATTTGGGACACCCTCTATATTTTTAATTAACTGAAAAGAATTTAAAATTACCTTTCCAAAAATATAGCACACTTGATATTTTGTTATAATCCCCTTCGAAGTACAGAATTTTTAGAAGTTCGCCACTTTTAACTAGTAGGCTTTGGACCCCTAATTGATGATATGCCCTTAATGGAACTCGAAAACATATTTTTCCAGCAAGACGATGCACGACCTCTGATCGCTGAAGTTATCAGCAAATTTTTGCAGCCAATTTCAAGAATAATTGAATAGCTAACCAAGATCCCATTGGCGGTCGAGGCCCATGGATCTAAGATCCCATTGGCGACTTAGTGCCCATGGATCTAATCCTATGGATATATTTGCGGAACAATAAAGGTTCCTTATTCTTCCGTATAGTCGAGAAAATAATTAGAAATACTTAGCAGTTATGGGAGGGTATTTTTCACCCCCACTGAGCTAATGAATCCCGCGAGAAATGTTCAAAAACTGCCCCATCTGTCCATAACAGAAGACGGTTGATATGTCGAACACCTGTAGCAAAATCTCATGTCTTGGTTTGCTATTTATTTTTATTGTTATTAGATATAGTTTAAATGTGTTGATGTTGGTTAAATATATTTTAAATTGTTATAAAATTCTGCATCTCTCATAGCAAAATATTATTTTCGTTTTAATTGATGCTCACAGCTAGAATTTTTTTGCATTACAGCCGATGCCGTTCAAAGCCTACTTATTTAAAGCGGGCGAATTTCTATATACTCTATATCTCGAAGAGGAATCGTGCAAAAAATATCAAGTGTGTTATATTTTTGGAAAGGTAATTTTAAATTCCTTTCAATAAATTAAAAATATACAGGGTGTCCCATATAAAAAATCAAATTTTCTGTTGATAATTCTTAAATTATTAATTTTAAACAAATTATTCTTAAACCATTAAATTCTACGTAAAAGGTGCTTTGGAAATGGTTCATAAAAATATAAAATTTTCCATAGCAAAAAAGTTACAGCGATTTGTTAAAAATGCATATTTTTGAAAAATACCCTGTAACTCCGAAACGGTAACAGATATCGATATGCGGTTTTCACCATCATGTTTTTGACAAAAATTGAGCTCCAGACACCGATATTAGTTTTTGTCTATCTCCTATAGAAAAGAGTGTTTCCATTTAAAAGCGTCGAATTTGACCCACTCTGTACAGTATTGAACCTTTAACTAGTTTTGAGCTCGGGGTTGGCAGATAAAGATCGTGCTCCGCATTCCTAAGTGGATAGTTATGAGATGGCCTTTCGGGAATAGCAGATATGTGCTTGCGGATTAAGCAAACGGATTCAAAAATTAATAAAGAAGGAAGAGTCAGTATTTTAAAATTTTTAAAGAAATTCTGACAGTGAGTTCTACTGTTCGGTCCCTCAAATGGTATTCTATCAAAATTATTATTTATATTGTATATATCTAGAGAGTTCGTATTCTGGCTCGATTGGCAGTCTCTTCAGCTTTAAGTAACTATTGATCTTCTATGACGTTGATTAGTGGTTTTTTAATTGATCATCGTCAAAAATAGTAATTTTGTATGATTGCTACTAGCTGACTTTAGCTGTCTTAAAATTTTCAGATTTCTCCTAAATTAAATCAATCTAAGTAGTGGGACACTAAGTATACCTCAAGACTTTAATGTAATATTCAATCAATAACTAATTTGTTAGGACACTATAGCCAAAGTTATGTTCACGTATTTACTTGTCTATCATATAACATCAGCTTTTATGTATCCATAATCTATTTTTATTATCAATCATTCACGATGTTTATTATCTTTTATTTTCTATTTCGATTAAATGTGCGTGTAAGAATCGCTGTAAAGTCGTAAACGCGCGACAGTAATTAATAATAATTAGTTAATATGCGCAACGTTTATTGTTGGCCTATCGTTCAGGTCACGTTTTTCTTATACGCCAATTCCGTTGCACGTGTTTGTAAGAACTTTTTTATCGGATAACAGGAATTTAATTTTTATTGTTTTAGATCTGGTATCTGTTTAACATATAAGTACGTATACATATATCCGTATTTCGGATTTGGCTTGACGCTCTTTACTCATACACAAAATTGCCTTCTTCTTACAGTGCCATACTCTATACAGAGCGTCGGCTGCCTCTCGCATGTACTTGTGATGTGTGTCATCAGTGTTTCACAAGTACACGGGACCTACAGTTTATCGCCGAATCCGAACGGCACTATTTGAGAGGCTGGACAAGGAAAATATACTCATACTAATTTTTGACTAGGTTCTAGTCCATTTAGTGGAGTTTTTGCTTCTTTTCTAGCTAGATCCTTTGCTTTTTCATTGCCTTCTATCCCTTGGTGGGCTGGTACCCAGAGTATGAGGGCTTTATTATCTTTGTCTAATTTGTTCAGCTTCTCTGGGCATTCTTTGACCAACTTCGAATTGATGGTTACTCAGTTGATCGCTCTTTTAATGCTGTTTGACTACCGGATAAGATGGCTATTTCTTGTTTCCGATAGTTCCTATCTAAGATAAGTTGTATGCATCTTTCGATAGCGTAGATTTCTGCCTGGAGGGTGCTGAGGTAGTTGCCTATTGGTTCGGAGTATTTAGTTTTCTTCCCAAATACTCTTATCCGTGTTCCTGCTTTGTCTTTTACTTTCTGAGCAAACATTTTTCTCTTCCAATCCTTTTTATTGCTTAATACTACAATGAGGTGTTTCTCAAATCAAAGTTGTAGAATCTTGGTATATCATTCACTGGAAGTTGAAGGTGTGGAATTTTCCTTTTAAGGGTGTTTCAAGCTCCTGAGTGGACAATTCTCCCAGTACTGTTTCTGTCAATGACTGAGACATTGATATTGCAATGATTTTTTTACACTCCTTCCAATCAATATGGATAAAAATTAAGTTAAAAAAAATTGCAGTGGTAACTGCTATCTTTTATGTTCGTAATTGGCCGGTGGCCTGTATGTTTTGGACGTTGAGTC
Organism: Sitophilus oryzae; assembly: GCF_002938485.1. NCBI lineage: Eukaryota > Metazoa > Arthropoda > Insecta > Coleoptera > Curculionidae > Sitophilus > Sitophilus oryzae. The sequence goes on along the minus strand of NW_022146347.1, from coordinate 1,794,772 downwards.
GCCGTTCTGAAAATAAATACGTTTGCGTCAAGGATATACGAAAAAAATTAAGCTGAAATTAATTTAGCTTATTCTAAGGACTTTTCTGGTTTAAAATTATCCATGACGTTAAACTAATTTTAATTAATCAGTGATTTTTTGCAAATTAAAAAATTACAATATATACCGGGTGCGTCTCAAAAGTAGCTCACCCCTATAACTTTTTTATTTTTTTAGTTAAAAAAACGAGATTTGGTATGTTAGTATATGACATAAATTAGGATTGATTGACGTATTCAATTGTTTTCGGTCACTTCCGGTTTCACCGGAAATGACTACAACTTTTGATTTTCAAATGGCACCCCTGAGATTTTTTTACTTTATTCGATAGAAAATGTCACTCTTATTAGAATAACATCATATGTCAACTTTTGACATTTTCGCATATGGTTTATTTGAAATTATAACTTGCGGTTCCTAACGCAAATTTGATTTGAAATACCAAGTGTGTGGTATCAAATTATTCGTAAAAAAATGCTTTTTCCAAATATGCTAACGAGCCACCCTCGTTCTATTTGAAAAAATTGAGATATGATTAAAAATACACTTTGAGCATTTTCTAACTGGCCAGGACAAGACACCAAAAACATTAAACCATCAAATCTACTTTTCCAAGGCTCCTTGATGAAGAATTAGTGTTTTTAACATAGCCATGGCACTCTAGATTGAATTTTAAAATACAATTTTTTATTAAGCGAGAATGTCAAAAGTTAACATATGATATGACATTCTATTCAGAATGTCATTTTCTATCGAATAAAGTAAAAAATACCGAGGGTAGTGTGTTGTAGTCATTTCCGGTAAAACAGGAAGTGATCAAAAACAATTGAATACACCAATCAATCCTAATTTATGTCATATACTAACACACCAAATCTCGTTGTTTTATCTGAAAAAATAAAACAGATATAGGGGTGAGCCACTTTTGTGTGTATATTGTGTTTCTAAAATCCTGAATATTAATTGAACATTTCAAAATTATTTTATAGGCAATAAGTATCGATAACATCAAATAAAAATAGGTGACAATCAAATCAAATTATCGATAAACTTATTAAATTATCGAGTCTTCTTTATTCTTTATCTAATGGATAGGAGTCAACAGAACTTGTCAAATAGCCAGCTGTTATTTTTGGTCTTGAATGAACTCATAGACAAAGTTTCATATAGCCAGTTTCCTAATAATAATTTTATTTGTCATTTTTTATGTTACAAAATTACTAATATATTTCGTATCGCACTCTTATTTTCTCGATCCGCTTAATTAAATAGTTTATAGACACTGACATTGAAATAATATCGTGACATTCTACGCTAAGGTAATCAAACGTATATGTTGTACACGTGACATTGGATTTTATTTTAGCTCCTTGTCTTTTAAAGTATGTCGAGATTTTTATAGCGCTATACATATTAATACTGAGGGCGTTCTAAATTACGCGTGGCTCAGTAGTTTAAAAGGAACGTTCAATTTTTTTTTCATATAAATTATTTTGGTTTATTTAAGGAATATCGCCTTTATAAATATTTACTACTTAATTATATTATAATCTAATCTCTTTAAAAACTTAGTTAACCAGCGAGGGACTATTATTTTTTCTAAAATTTGAGTTCAGTCCAGAGTTGGCTTGGAAATGAAGAAAGCTGACATTTTTTGTCTAAAATTTTATGGCGAATGCTATGAATAAAATGACTAAGAAATGAGTCTAAATATTATTTGTACAGGGTGAATCTTACATAAGTACAAATATTTTTAGGGCTGGTAGATCTCGATAAAAGAAACGTATTTTCCTGTTACCGTTTTTCAAATAAATCCAAATTAACCGAGATATTTTACTTTGAAAATGAAAAAAATGGGCTTTTGCTTAAATTTTGGGAACCACTGGATCTTTTCAGGGTTCTGTTTCTTGTAAATTTAATCTACTATCTATGTTCATATTATGATTTTTAATTAAAAATTTAAAAAATCCATTTTTTTTAAATTTCAAATTTTCAAGTATTTTTTCGCGAAAAAACTTCATAGGCGTGTTTTGGGGTTGAAATATACTACCCTTTAAAATATTTCCACTTATTTAAGACTCACCCTGTATACAGGGTGGCGCACCTCATTCGCCTCGGTTGATTATACGAAAACGGAAAGATGTAGAAACAAAATATTTTATGACACTAGTTCTCTTGGTTGCCATTTTATTGAAAAATTGCTCTTTATTCAAAATCTGAGCTAAATAGGTGTAGGAAACCCTAATATAGATTGAAAGAGCATTTGAATCTGCTTCGATTTATTATAAAAAATACAGGGTGTTGTATTTGAAATAACAAAGTTTTTATGTAAAATAATTCCTTAAAACAGATCAGCAATTTTTGATACCCCTGTATAAATTTAAGGAAGCAATAACATTTTTCTGTAATGTTTATTTCTCTACCTTTAAACTCAGCACAAGAATTAATTCTGAAAAGTAATGTACTGGATGTTAATAGTCTATTCTATTGTAGCATGCAAATTTAAGTATCTTTAAGTATCTCAAAAACCAAAGATTTTAAACATATTTAACCCTAATAATAAATACCTGTTTTTCGGCCCAAGAATCTAAAAATGAAATAAAATATCGGGTGTTCCATAAGAAAAAATATAACTTTGGTATGGATCTTAGTTCTGAAACACCCAGTATATTTCAAAATAATTTTAAATTGTGCACATTGCCTCCCCACCTTACCCACAAAATATTTTGTTTCTACATCTTTCCGTTTTCATATAATCAACCGAGGCGAATGAGGTGCGCCACCCTGTATATATATATATATGAATTCTAGGCGGAATCGCCTCCATTTTTGACAGTAGTTTTGTTTGACGTGTCAATCCCGTATTATTGGCGTTGGCCACCCTGTACCCCATACTCAATAGGCTAATAATAGTTTGTAAATAAAATTTTCGTGGTTGCGTATTTATGTCAAATAAATAACATCCTTTTCTTTACCGTATTTTTGTTTTGATTAGTTGGCTCTGGTTTTGTGGTACTAATTAATCATTTAAAGTAACATTTTGTTTTGAATGTCTTAAAGACGAATTGAAAATTTTAAACATTTTGGTGTTTTATTGGCGGGGAAGTATATAGAAAATTTTATTAGCAGACCATACCAATAGGTATGGATGATAGGCTATTAAGATCGGCAAAAAAAAGTTTTTTTAATTTCACTCAAAATGAGTTATTTGGGTCATAAATGACCTAAATACAAAATATTTTCATGTTGTCTGTCTGTTTGTCTGTCTGTCCGACTGTCTATCCGTCTGTAACACGATAACTCTAAAACCGCTAAAACGATTTTAACCAAATTTGGTACAAAAATACTGTGGCACCCAAGAATCTGGCCATTAGCTTTTGGTGGGGGTGGGGGGTTGGTAAGGGTGTATGGGAGGGGGTTAAAAATTTTAAAAAATCCTACCTCCAAAATTACAGTAGCTAGCGAAACGCGGTTTTCAATTTAAGATTAGGAATAATATTTGCAACAAAATTTGTAATAACATCAAAATCAGTCAAAGTCCCAGTTTTTGAGATAAAAAAAAGTTGGAAAAATTCCTTTACTTTGAAACTAAAAGAACTGCCTACCAACTTTTTATTAATATATTTTAGTATGGGCGGCTATACGTGCCTCCCGGCGCCAATTTTTTTTCTATATTTTTCAGTCAGACAAAGTAGTACTTGCCTAGAATAATATAGTTTGTCGAAAGAGAGGATACATGACACTGACTGTTGATTCATAAGATTTATTCATATTATTTGTCTGAAGGTGCCCTAAGTCATTTATGTTCAGCTCGAGAAACCTGCTTTTTAACGTCGAAGTTTTTTGAAATACCCTTTTGTTTTTATTGGTTCGTATATTACGTTGCACGTTGGCCGTTAGATAGTTCTTCCTGTTTCTTGCGCTTGACCAACTGCTGTCGCTGCCTACGTATCTTTGTTTCAATTAAATAACAATTACGCAATCCGTACTTTCGTTGACACGGCCGGCGCATAGAAAAACGATCGTGGTCTGTCCGCCTTGTGCATCGCAGAACCCACCCACGCCGATTCTTCTCTTGCAATCTGGCCGGATTGTAAATGCATCGTCACCTACGAGCGATCGTTGCGGCTATATTGCTGCAGAAATACATTAATTGTCATGATAAATGGCTCTGACCACCTTAATAGTCGGATAAGCTGAATATCTTCGTAGGTTTTCGAATATTTTAAGAAAATTTCATCAATTAACGTGTAAAATACATTAGTTACTGTTATAAAATGATATTAATATGGTAGTAACATGTGGCATACATACGTTATACAGAAACACTAAGGGAGTCAATTTTTCATTTTCAATTGAATTTTGGTTCTTCAAAATGCCACTAATTAGGGAGTCAATTTTTCATTTTCAATTGAATTTTGGTTCTTCAAAATGCCACTAATTAGACGTAGCAACTTATCTAACTTAAAATATCGAAGAAATTCAAGAAAAAAGTTGTGTGTACTGAAGTAAAACTTCTTACTAACAGCTATTAAATTGAAGGATTTGAATGTTTTAAAAAGTGTAGTTTGAAATGTTGAAAAAGTAATAAATGAATAAATAATTTGATTCGCTTTCACAAAATTCGTTATTATAATAACCGTCTGTCCGTCTGAGGACTCCATTCGGGTACCTCTAATCATGTGCCGAATTTAGTTCAAATCGACCCATAATTAAGGAAAATCCTGATGATTTTGCCCATTTAGAGGCATCGATCGGTTTGAAACGTAAAGGACGTCAACATGTAACCCGTCCCCAATTATGCCGAAATCGACCCAAAGTTTTCTTCAATGTCAAATCCTTAGTCCCATCCTGATGAAGATGTAAACGAAACGTCGTATCAAACTTTGCAGGGTGGGACCGTGTACACCGTTGCTCGCAACTCTTGACGTTTGTTGCGTCAAAACCGTCACAGTGACACTGTCGTACACGGTCGAGTTGGCCTTTGTCTATCGACTTACCAAATTTCATTTAAATCGGACGATTTTTTCGACATTGATGATGGAGTTTCATAGTGCACGAAACATCATCAAAATATCATGAAATCTCTAAGACCCCAACTACATTCCGAGCTTCAGCCCCGTCACAATCCCTTTTCTGGTCCTAGACCTGCAAATAATAAATAAGGACGCAAATCTACCACAGTATGTCTTTCCAAATTTGTACACTTAATGAACATAAATAAAATAAATGAACATAACTAATAATCTAACAATAACCTAATTAACAGTTAACAATCTCAGTTAGGTAATAATTTAATTCAAATCTGTCTATTTCTAAATCGGAATTTTTCGAGATCGGGATCCTGAAAATCTCGAAAAATTTAAAAGCCCAATCTAAAATTATTAGACTTTATACACTTTATCATATTTTATTTATACTAAGCAGAACGTCAATATCTAAAAGTTAGGTATATTTCCGTGGTTTCTATATTTTTTTTTGCAACAAGAATTGTATTTATTTTTACTAACTAAATATCATTGTTACTTTGTTTTGTCTATTTTAATAAAGCTCCATTTAAGTTCCGTTTATAATAACTACCGAGACTGGTGCTCTACCGCTCTGTGTACAGGGTGGGCCAAATTGGACGCTTTTAAAGGGAAACACCTGTTTCTATAGGAGATAGATGAAAACTGATACAGTGAATTTCAAGACAAGACAAGACTTTAATATGCAAGACATTTCAAGAGTCTTGCAAGATTTCTTGAATTCAAGATTTCTTTAAAGTTAGAAATGATACATTTCTTTAAGTGATAATTAGGTCTTAGCGCAAGTTATGCCGGGTTTATACAACATTTCCATAGTCGTAATCATAATCATAGCCATTAAAATTGCCAAGACGACCTGTGGTTATGATTACGACTTATGCAAATGTTGTATAAACCCGGCATTAATATTGACCAGTGTTCATTTTTTTCTATCATAGCCAGTGTTTTAGAGTTGAGAATGAAAACATAGGTAATTGGTATTATACACAAATTTATATTGGAATAGTATATAAAACATTATGTAAGATTGGTTGGAAAAGTTTGGACACAGGGTCTACGGAAAGGTCATGCTAGAGTGCACTATTTGCGCTATTTAGTACTACTTTTCATGCACCAAATTGCTCCGCGAACAAAAATTAGTATCAAATAGCGCAAATAGTACTCTCTAGCATGACCTTTCCGTACACCCTGTATCCAAACTTTTCCATCCAATCTTCCATAATAAAAAAAATAAATTAATACCATAAAAAATAAAAATAACAAACGGGCAACCAAAATAGAACATAGTAAACTAACAAGAATTAACAACTAGAACTAAAAAATGAACGCACATGGTTAGGTACGAAATAATAACCCAAAACCCATAAATCGAACTTAACCTTACTTATTCTTATTCAGCTTTTATTTGGTAATGGCTCCTGTTTCGTCAAATGGGCGAGTTGAGGTCCGTTAAGATTGCGGTCCGTTAAGATTTTTTTTGCTAAAATTAGCATCGTTGTTGTTCATTTTTCCGTATTACATTTTGTATACGACACTTTCTATGAAATAAAATATAGAAATATTATTACATTTTTGTTAGAATGTAAATTTTTTCAAGACAAGAAATTTCAATTCAAGAGTCTTGCAAGACAAGACAAGACTTTGCCTTTCAAGTAATCTGCAAGACAAGACTGTGAAAATTTCTTGTCTTGAATTTCAAGACAAGAGAAGAAATTGAGAGGTTTTCAAGACAAGAATTCTTGTCTTGTGCAACAGTAGTTAAAAATGTACATTTTTGAAAAACACCCCGTAACTCCGAAACGGTAAGAGATACCAATGTGCGGTTTTCACCATCATGTTTTTGATAAAAATTGAGCTCCAGACACCGATATTAGTTTTCGTATAGGAAAAATTCCTATAGAAAAGGCCGAAAAGAGTGTTTTACTTTAAAAGCGTCCAATTTGACATACCCTGTACAAGAACAGTAGTTGTCAAAACTAGCAAAATCGACTGGCTGTCTAATGAATAAGCTGTGGTATCTGTGCAAAGGAGTTTACATACCACAGCTTTAACGCGCAATGACTCAGTACCTACCTACCGCGTACGACCTTTGCCGCCGTCTAGCGAGAGTGTCCTTCCTTCGCCGTCGAACCCCGTCGTGGTCGTCGTCTCGTTCACCCTGAGAACCGCGAACCAGCCCCATGTCTCCCTGCTGCGTACTGCTCGCTGCTTCGTTGCAGGTCTTGAGATAGTGGTCGGTACCGTCACTGTCAGTCGTACTTTATCGGTCGTCTTGGCACAGCGAGCGCGCGCTTGCTTCTCCCCAGCAGGAGGAGAATGTTTATTGTCGTTGCTATAGTTACTTTGGCGCGCTACTTGTAATATTGTGTCTGAGTGATGAGGGATGTGTGTGAGGAGAGTGTCTAAGGGTAGAAGAACTGTGACAGGATGAGAATAATGTGTTGCGATAGTTTTTAGGGTGCTTTTTCCAATATTGTCTATTTGATATATCGATGATATACGTATGTATATATTTAGTTTTATATAGCGTATATTTTTAAAGTTGTTTTTGTTTTGTTGGATTCCCGCTATTTTGATGTTTTTAGGCCAAACCAAAACAACATGGTGTTTCAAAACAAATATGAAAGATTTAAGGGCGATTTCTTTTCAAAAATAAAGGGTAGCTGGTAGCTTGTTGTTAAAAGTCAACTCTTATAGTGTGACAGTTTTAGTACCATACTCCTCCGAACCGGGTTAACCGATTTTGATGAAATTTTATCTGTATATTCAGTAGGTTTGAGAATAGGTTGTTATCTATTTTTCATACCCCTAAGTGATAAGGGTGTAATTAATAAATAAGGGTATAATTGTGATAAGGGTGTCCACCCCAAATTTTTTATTTTATTTTTTGGACAATTTTTTTTATGGTGTTTTAAAAATACATGTCATACAACCCTAAATTTCCACTTTTCTACCATCAACCCCTATTTTTAATAGCGATATTAGTAAGTGAGTGAATCTAGTTACTGCTTTAAAAATAATTATAATTGATTCACAAAAATGTTTCAAATTACTTATAAATAAAATCGTTCTTTAAAAAATCGCGAACTGTTATATTTGAATTAATTGAGCAATGTCAAATAAGAGCAATTTTAAAACGATCTAAAAAAGGTATGCCGCTGTATACTAGATTATTTTCTAAAAAAAATTCTCTTTCCCGTCACGTAATAATTTACATTTTATTTTTTAATTTTACATCAGTAAGTTTTATTTAACAACGTACAAGAAGTAAAGAAGTTTCTAACTAAATCAGGTTATTCAAATTTATTTTTCCATGTCATTGCGTATGTTCTTCTTTAAATTTTGTTTATAATAATAATGATTTGGATAGTCTTAACCTCTTTCATTCATTTAAAAAAAATGAAAAAATATGCAGATAGTGTGTATAATTTCATTAGGTCATTGCTTTTAATCATTAAAATCAAAAATAAAATTATTGTTTTTCCGTCATCTTTGTATATCGCAACATCACCCTTTGTCCTAACGTTAGTATGCCAAACTATACTTTACTTTTCTCTTGAATTCACCCCTTAAAATTTTCTACTATTTTTTTGAAACACCCTGTATATGAGTATATTTAGATTTTTCTGATAATTTTACAATGATCCCCAAAAAGTTCACAATAGGATTTTTTTTTAAATAATCGAGTTGATATTCAACATAATACATATCAATAAAAATAATTTAGACATATTTTATGTGGTAACCTTTAATTACTTTAAGGTAGTATCAGACATAGCTACTTTTGTTGCGCAGCACATTAAAAAACTGCGCAACTTGATCTGCTGCAAGTGTGAATACCTAGGCAACCTGCAACGTTGCTATCGCAGCGTTGCGTAGGCTACTTTTTTGTTGCGCGCAGTTTAAGAAATAGCCGTGTGTGAACAGTTGTTGAGGAAGGTTGCAAGTGCAGCAAAAGATTACTAATCAGTTGAAACTTTTACTGCGGACATCGGTGCAGTATTCTGTTGGTATGCCCGAAATGTATACACTTTTTTTCAGTTAACTCCAGGATTTATATGTAGGTATTTAGTAAAGAATTAACCGTCAAATTGCGATGTCGTCGAAGTTAAAACAAGCGTTTTGGAACAGAGAACAAGGAAAATGTTTAATAGAAGAGGTAGAAGCAAGGGAGTGTTTAATGGTACGTAAAAAGTCTCCATTCTATCACAACCAAAAGAAAAGACGAGCCGCTATTTCGGAAATTTCTTCTCAATTACTGCCCGATGAAGACATAAAAAAGGAAATTCACACGTTGCGTGCACAATATTCGAAAGAACGTTCAAAAATGAAAAGTTCCAAATCCGGTTTGCTCTCCCAAAAGGTACACACACGATATCTTGAGCTGTGGGTGGTGTACTGTTGAATGCTGCCCCTCCAAGGCTACCAAAATATGTTACAAAAGTAGCGATTTGGTGTGAACATATGCAAAGCATGTAGTGTCGACCTGCAACTTTTTTAGGCAGCTGCTGCATAAAAACTGCGCAACAAAAGTAGCTGTGTCTGATGCTACCTTTATAACGACAAAATAAAAATACAAAATATCAGAAAGTATCGCACAGAGAAGGTGTTCACAGTTCGATTTTGCGATTTTAAGAGTGAGAAACTTTAAAAAGTACTAATATTTGAAAATTTTTGGGAAAGATATTCCCGTTTAGATATAACGTTTTGCCTTACGTTTTGCATGTTACTTAATTATGTGTAGACAGGGCTTAATTTTTTTTTTCACCGTGACTGCTGAAACATGACGTATACAAAAGTTATTTTTTTATAGGGCATGGTGAATTGATTCCATATGCATAAAATATTTTTCGGTTATTGATTAAAAAAAAGTATTGCCTTTTTGAGGAGCATTGCAAATGTAAATTAGACGGTTTTAATATTTTTGTCTGTTTTTTTGTACACTTTTTTTATTAATTCTATATTATATTTATTTTTTCTCTAAAAATATTTAATTAATCAAATTAATAATTACCATTTTCTTTATTAAACTAATACCACTCAGGTATTTGACATTATTGAAATTAGTAATTTAAAATATGTATTAATAAATTGGCTATATTTCTGTAAAAAAAACTGTCATTATATATTTATCTTTTTCGTTAGGTCCTAAAATTCTTAAAATAATACTTAACATTTGAACACTGATGTTTTTGACAGTGACAGCTGAGTATGAAACGTTAAAACTACAACATAAAATATATATTTTCTAAATTAAAAGTTTAGTTTTAGATTTAGTACCTATAATGCATTTAATATGATTAATAAGAATAATTAATGATAAATATTGATATTGATAATCAAGTCACGTTTAATCGTTCTCTTTAACAAAGAACAATTAAGCAGGTCATCGACAGGTGTCCAGTCAAGGCAATAATAACTCATGTTTAATATGAACTGAACTAAATGCAAAAAACTATATGACTCAACCACTGTTAACTGTCATTTAGATTGATATGAAGATATGTATGATGCGATATATAATTATTTAATTGTCAACCTTACATTTTTTCTGCCCGAAGAATAAAATAGTTTTTGTTATAAACATATTTATATAAAAGTTTTTTTCATATTAATTCCATATTTTGTTTTTCAAATTATTGATAATATAAATGTATTTCGAATCTCGTTTATTAAAAAATAGAGTAAATTTCATAGACTTAAAATAAAATATTTTAAGTCTGTGGTAAATTTAGTTACTTTAGTTAGTGTATTTCATTTTACTACTTTATCATTTTGTTATTGTGTTATTTTCTTGAGATTATTTTTCTTAAAATTTTGTCTTTTATTTTTTTTCTCATTTTGCAATGATAATAAATTAATAGAATTGTGGTATTTTGTTTTTGCAGTTTTAATTAATGTTAATTGTTATATTTGTGAAATGTGAAACCATGCAAAATGAGAACTTCTCATATAATTTAAACTAAAACTGTTCATTAATCATCATACCAACGTTTTACATATTGTAATTTGTTTATTTCACGAATTATTATTAGTATAGTTAATTTTTTTTGAGAAAATTCAACTTTTTGTTTGTTTAGGGTTATCAAATAGTGGGTAAAATTTCAGTTTCTTGGGAAATAAGAATTAATGTAACAAAAAAATTGGTGATGTGTAGTGAAATATAGTTGTTTGAATATAACTTATACTTAACCTATCATGATATGGAGAAAATTAATTTCATGTATCATATCAATTATTTCTAAAATTTTAGAAAAACTAAAAATCTCGAAAATTAAATAAAATACGTATTATTTTTTTATTACACCGAATGATCAAAAATCAAAAATACTTTGAATGTAGTGAAAAATTAATAATTAACACCAACGTTTTAGTTCAAATAATAATAATTAACTTTATTTCAGTAAACGATAATTTTGTTAAACATTTACTTTCACCCCGTTCTGGTTGTGGCTATTATGTATTGTTTTACAAATAAAGTTGCTTTTGTATTAATAATTTGAAGCTGATAATTTGAGACCTATTCTTTGTGTTCAAGTAAAATACCACAGAAATAATGGATCTAATAATATATAGCACTCCATTTAAGAACATAGAACTAGAGCTGTGAAATAATATGTTTCAATCACATTGTATATTGACAAAAATATTTTTAAAATATGCGGTATTATTGTATATTATATTTTGTTAAAAATATTAGTATGACAATTTCAGAATAGAAATTTGATGCAGAACTTTTTCAGTACGCTGTTGTATTCAACAGAACGGTGCTTAATACAGGGTGAAAGCAACAAAGAACAACAGAAATAAAAATAGTTGAAATAATTATTAAAATTATGGGGATGCCGGATGGCCCTTAAATAAGTGCAAAATATGGTAGATTTCGTTAAGAGAAACACTTTTTTTGCCGTTTTTCAAAAGTTCAAAATTATCCAGTTATTTTACTTAAAATTTAAAATAGTACATTTTTGTTTAAATTTTAAGAACCACTGGATCCATCCAGTGTTGCCATATTATCAAGATATGATTTTTAATTAAAAATTAAAATATTCCAATTTGTTTTTCAAAAAATTTTTGAAATAGTTTTCAAAAAATTAATCCAATAACTAATTAAGCCTCATTCAGAACCTCGCAATTAGTGTAATAAATTAGTGCTTTCAATTACACTTTATGCCTAACAATAGCTTGCGGTAATCAGTTGTATCCATAGAGAAAGCCTAATATTTAGCATATAAAACAATTAACTTTTCATTGTTAACCACAATTTTTCTTGACGGAAGATAATCAAAAGCTAAAATCACATTTCTCACAAATTTTGAAGTATAATTAGAAGAGAAGTTAAAACTTTGATAACTTTTTCTACTAATTGAAAATGTCTACCACTAATTTTTACATTCTGAATGCTTACATTGAAATTAAATGAACAAACTTTTAAGCTAATTGAAACAATTCATTTAATAAATAATAAATTTTGAAAAAAGAATGGATAAGAAAAAAAAAATAAATAATGAAAATTAAAGATAAAAAAAGGATTGTAAAAATAACGAAGAAGAATTGAAATAAAAACTGTTGAAATAATTAAAATTATTTTTTCTATTAATTCGAATTTAGCCCAGTTTTGTTTTATTCATTACTTAAATTTATTTAAAATAATTGCATTTTTGATTACTTTGACGGCTGCGGCTGGTGTATTGTATTGGGAAGCTGATAGATACGATTACCTTTTTGATATAATTTATATTGTAATTAATTGAAACCTGTACATTTTTGTTAAACTAAAGGTTCTTAGGAACGGACGACAACAGAACTCGGCCTTGTTTTGTCAGTTTAAAAGGTTTATCTTTGCCGCTTAACTTTCGGTTACAAAACGCGGATTAACCATGTCGATCGGTTGACGGCCTTGAAAGACCTTACAATGTTACAATTCTCGATACTTTGTACATACGTGCGGCGTGGGCAGTAAAAACAAATAAGCATTCCTTTAACGAAACGAAAAGTTTACGGAAATCACTAAGTGTCAAAGCTTTCGCCACTGTTATTTATTTAGTTAATAAAAATAAATTTCAAGAAAGAAAATATAACTTAATAGATATTATTGTGCCTGTTTTCTAAAAATTTTAAAGATTTATTAATAAAAATAAGTTAAACTTGAAATTAATGAATAAATATCGATTTTCTATATGAACATTATCAAAATACAATGTTGGTTAAAAAAAACTACAGTTCATACCACATAACTTTTAGTCACGTGATTAAGCTTGACCGGCACAGCGTTGCCCACTTTTATATATTTTCTTTTAATCAAAATATTTTAGGAAACAAAAATAAATTAATTATAAATATATAAACAGTTATTAATTACATCAACAAAACTCACCTCCTTATCAGCACTTAACGGACATAAAGGGCCATTACTACCGCTTTCCCGTTATTCGAATAAAGTTGCAATGAGTTTTTTACGACTATTAAGCTATCTTGTATACTTCGCACTAAAAGAGGTTCTAAAAAGAACGATGTTCGACTGCAAGGTCTGCTAGTAAACATTTTTAAGCTTAAAATAACACAACACTATTTATTTAAACCAAAAACTCGTAATACAAAACTAAAGTGTCAAAACGAATGGCATGTCAGGAAATAAATATTGTTACGGATTCCGTGGGTCCACTAATTTAAACTCACGATAAAATACTTAACGAATTTATTTTTCTCACTTTATACACAATTACTAACTTATAACACACAACAAACTAAGATTCCTTCACCAAATTGTCCGATTTTCAATTTCCACGCGGTATATTCAAATTTCAAAAACTGTCTCAGTTCTCGATTACGTAACTAAAAGTTTAATTGGTATAAAATACAGGCAAACATTATGTCCACCATGCGCTGATCCATCGATTTGATGCGTCCATGCACGTATAGTGTGTATGATGCGATTCGTCGATGCGAGTCGTTAGTTCGTTTGAAAATTCGTCCATTGTGTTCGTGATATTTCTTTTCATGGGTGGTTCAAAAACCGACATACCTAAAAACCGAATGACCCATCGTATCGACGCATTGGCGCATCAAATAGACGCATCAAAAATTGGTGAAATAGATTTTTAATTAGACGATTTGTTTCTTAGAAACATATTATCAGCTCTTATTTTTTAAATACAGACGAATACAAAGTTTGTAAAAATGTTTACGAAATTGGAAAAATTAGGCGTTTTTCGGGTTTCTTCGGAAGTAAATAATCTAATGATTTTCGATTTCAAAACGTGAGTTTCTAGGGTTCAGCAAGTTTTTTCTTTCAACAAGTTTTTTCTTTCAGCAACTTTTCTCTAATTTAATCGTATTCGTATCTCGTCAATCTCTTTTGATTTGGGAAATATTTTTAGAGTGCATTCTTATAATATGAGACACCGTTTATACCATAGACTTAAAATAAAATATAGACTACATTATTTACATCTCAACCAGGGGCGTAGATAGGTGTATGCTATGGGGGTGGTACTATGATTAAGTCGCAAAAAAATCACCGTCGGAATTTTTTTGTCGAATTAAAACGACGGCGATTTTTTTGTCTTCAAAAAGATATAAAAACAACACAAAAATTAAAATATAGATTTGTAAATAACATAAACAAAAATGAAACAACGACGTTTATTAGTTAATTTTCTATAAACTATAAAAAAAAACTCACTGGACTCAACTATCAAAAAAACTATAAAAACTATAAACTATAAATAAAACTACAAAACAAAATCAAGTTTTCTAGTACGCTGTTTGGAAAACCTATCAATAACAGCATCAACATTTATTTCAATATCTTTATGGATATTGATTAGAATTAACCCCACTAATCTGTCCTGGCCAATAAGAACACTTTGTGTGCTTTTAATTAGGTCGAACATATTATAAACGATAAATCAACATAATTAAAAGCATACAAAGTGTTCTTATATGTCGGATTTTAATTTAAAAAAATCCTTTCATAGTCAATGACTATTTCAATTCTCGTATCTCGTCAAGCGTCAGGGGGGGGGTACTGTCCCCCAGTACCCCCCCCCCCTATCTACGCCCTTGATCTCAACGCGGTCAAACAATCTATTTTGTACACATATTTACTTCTGTGTACAGTCGACCGAGCCTTCCTCATCCAGCCTATGTTGTCACGTCTTTAATATTATCAATATTTTTTTCTTGTTATACACATATATTGAGATATTAATACTACATTTTAATAAAGTAGGTTTTAATATTCCATAGATGTATTAAATAGTCCTTATATTACTAAATTATAAGTCGGATAACTGTTTAAAAAGGATAAGTTCTTTACAATATGACAACACCGATTAGAGGCGAGGGAGCCTATTCATTCATTTATTACCTTGTAGTACGCGTCGCACGTGTGCGGTAAAGCTTTCTTGCCGCTATGTCCCCGGCTGTATTAACGCATTTTCTTAGCTTGTAGTCCTTAAGTGTTTATTTTATTGACTTTTTCTGTTCAAGAACTATAAAATATGGTTCGTCAGTGCCAAATTTGCAAGAAATTTGACTTAAATAATCCATTTAAGTCTTGAAACGACTTTCGACCGGTAGGCAACTCTGAATTTACCCATTAGGAGTCAGTGGCGTTGTTGTAGAAAGGCGCTTATTTAGATAATATTTTAGTAAAATGTAAAATCTGAATTTTTTCTCTTACATTACATTATTTACTTACTTACATTGTAACAAAATCATAATTATAACCCTGTTAATACTTAATAATGTTTTTATTAAAAATATATTCCGGTTTATTCTAAAATTATCTTCAGAATCTAAAATAACATACAAGAATTTTAAAATAATATTACATTATGAAACAATATTTTGTAATATACCGGGTCGTCTCGAAAAGTGGCTCACCCCTATGACTTTTTTATTTTTTCAGATAAAAAAAACAGATTTGTATGTTAGTAGGTATATGACATAAATTAGGATTTATTGACGTATTCAATTGTTTTTGGTCTCTTCCTGTTTCACCGAAATGATTACATCTTTTGATTTTTAAAGGCACCCGCGGTATATTGCTACTTTATTCGATAAAAAATGACACTCTGAATAGAATGACATATCATATGTCAACTTTTGACATTGTCGCTTAAACATAAATCGTATTTTAAATTTCAACCCAGGGTGCCATGGTGTTGTGACGAAATTGTTTACGAAATTGGAAAAATTAGTCGTTTTTCGGGTTTCTTCGGAAGTAAATAATCTAATGATTTTCGATTTCAAAACGTGAGTTTCTAGGGTTCAGCAGCATGGTGTTGTTAAAAACACTAAGTTTTAATCAAGGAGCCTTGGAAAAATAGTTTTGATCGTCTACTAGGTTTCGTGTCTTGTCTAGGCCGGTTAAAAGATGTACAAATCGTATTTTTAATCATACATATGTCAATTTTTTCAAATGGAACAAGGGTGACTCATTAGCATATTTCTTTGCTTTAATGGAACTGATTTATGTTTTCTCTAATTTACATAATAAGACATCACCTAACCAGAAAAAAATTACAACAATCATATATTTTTTCTCTCTCTCTCTGTCGCCGATTCTATTATATCTGTGGAATAGATCCTGTTTTGATTAATATTAGGGGTTGTAAATGTTTGACTAAAATTAATAATTTATTATTAATTTCAAAAATTACGTAATTTCGATTATAAATTTTCTTCTATAACGTGTATTTTATTATTTTTAGCCTTTTTGGATTTTAAGACGTTTTTTCTAAACTTTTATTTAAAAAAAACCTGTCCTAAATCTTAATAAAATATAAAAAATTTTAAATACGATATATTTTTAATTTAATTATAGCTTCATTAAAATAAAAAAATTCCCGGCTATGATACGGAGAGTTCAGGTGTACTTGAGAAACGAAAGACAGTGTTGTGTTTCTCGTCAGAGTCGTCAGGGAACGACCGTTACGACAGAGGCAACCTATCTATCGCTCGTGTCGCACTCGTTATAACCTAAAACAATAACACACCAATAACAAGATATTGTCTGACCGCATGTTCCAGCTATTTATGAATGAGATGCTCAGTCTATATTATATTTTAAGTCTATGGTCTATACTTACATACATATCTCAGTTTTCGCTATTTCCTGAAGTTATCTTCTATAAGTGTCTGTTTTATACAATTTTCGACTTTTAGAGGGTACAGAGAATTTATAGTCTATCCTGTATACTTAATACCCTATAATCGAAAAAAAAACGGCATCCAGTTAGCTTGGAAATGACGATCGATGACATTTCCAATATAATTTTACATATAAAAAGACAGCGATTCATTTCATAGCCATCGCTGACGCCGTTTTTTTTTCTCGATCATATTCTATTATTCTAATAATTTAGTGTATTATTTTTATAAAAAGTATCATTGTCCTTTCTATTACTAGTTTAGTGTAACGATTATATTCTCAAATAATATTACGGTTTTTAATAAATCTATTTGGAGAAAGTGTTTGATGAATATGTATCACAGCACTGCTAGGTGTTGATTGCATATTTTATTAAAACAATTTAAATTCATTTCACTTTTTTTGATTTCGGTTAAACTCATAAATTTATATACAGTGTCTACAAAAAATGTGCTAGACTCGTTGTAAAAAGTTAAATTTAATAGGAATAATTAATCTTGCTAAATGTATGAATAGCTCAACAAACTAGTCATCTTTTCATATTAAACAACATTTTTAAGTGATATTCTCGAATGAATTTCACATTTTTTTAAGTAGCAATTTCTGATAAACTTTAAATTAGTGATGGGCAAGATTGGTCTTGGTCTTGCACAAGAAACAAGACCAAGACTCAAGACTAGAGTTTGATTTCAAGACCATGGCTGACCACTGCAAGACTTCCGCAAGATCAAGACCAAACATGCAAGACTCTTGTGGTCTTGCATTTTTTTCACATTTTGATATATAAACAATTTACTTATTTATTCAAAATTATTGTTTTAATTCATTATAAATAGTGTTTTCCCGACTACTGCATATAAACAATGCATTTTTTAATAGATTTTTTGTGAGAAAATTGCAGTTTTTTATCAGAGCGCAACACCAAGACTGGACCCTGCAAAACCAAAACCAAAAGAGTCTTCGTCTTGGTCTTGCATTTGAGGAGCAGACTTTCTAGATGCATTTTGTCCATTTTTTTCGAATTTTGGGAAACAAAGAAAAATTGCCACTCTTTTTGCAAGAACCTTACCGAAAACTACCTACTACATGTGAAAAATCTAGTTTTGATGATATCTGAAAATGGAAATGGAAAACTGAACTGAAATGGACATACAGCACATAGAAAGTCTAAGGCATTTTCGCCATTTAATTCGAATGGGATAAAATGTATTTAACACATTGCTTCTGTACACATTTCTTCGAGTATCTAAGTCTGCTCTTCATTTGCTCATCGCTATTTAAAATATTTTTTTTCTATAACCATATTTCGTATAAAGCAGAGTTTACACTGTGTCACTTTGGATGTACAACCAAAACGAATCACTCAGATTGAATTCATCCAAATTGACCATTCTTGTTTACATATTTTCATCCAGTTTGCAGCAGTTCACTGTTTCATCTTCCGCAGGCTGCCACCTCTCCCAGTGTTTTCTTTATCGAGGTTGGCCGCACGGGTCGGTGTCGGCTGTTTACATTTTTCACTTGCCGTTCAATCTGGATGAATCAACGGTTCGTTGAACGCTTCTTTCAACAAAAGTAGGAATACTGTCACTTGTTTCATCGTTCAATTTTAGTGTACACTTTGGATGAAACAGTGATGAAAGGCAATTTATACTTATCACTTTGGATGATTCATCCAAGTGTACATCTAAAGTGACAAATGTAAATGAGCCTTAAGCTTTGTATGATACTGCTGAATGACCGAAGTAGATTAAATAAAAAGTCCAATTTTCAATTTTTTTTTTTTAAAAAAGTAATTGTTTATATCGAGGAAATAGACCATTTAAGATGGAAAATCAACGAATGACGAAATAGTTTTGTTAATTATAGCGGTTAAAATAATTGTTCAGTGAATCAACCGCGTAGAACAGAAAAAAGCACTTATCTCTGGTTTTTGTTATTGTTAACGACTTTCTAAAGACAAATTTGACTTGTTTATTTTATTATTTAGGGAAATAAAATCGCTCTTACTTTTTGGTATTCTTTAAAATAAAAATTGTTAGAATATGTATAAATCTACTTTGAAATCGAGTTTGAATTCAAGATTCAATAAATTTCGCTTGATTTATGCGTTCGTTTGCGATACGTTCTTTCCTGAATTGTACTGCTGAGTTTGTATTAGAATTTAATAAATGTGTAAGGCATATACAAATTAATTTAGTCGTTTATGTAATTGATTCTGAAAATTCAACGTATATTAGATATATTGAATTGTGTAACAGCTATAAACACTAACAACACTTTTAGACATCGACCCTTTTGGCTCATTCTGTTTTCTCTTTTTCGCAGTTATCTAAACGAGAAATTAATTTTTTTTCTATGCTGTATACATGGTGTTTCTCAAAAGTGGCTCACCCCTGTAACTTTTTTATTTTTTCAGGAAAAAACGAGATTTGGTATGTTAGTATATTACATAAATCAGGAACGATTGAAGTATTCAATTGTTTTCGATCACTTCCTGTTTCACCGGAAATGACTATAACTTTTGATTTTTAAGTGGCACCCTCGCTATTTTTTACTTTATTCGATAGAAAGTAACACTCTGAATAGAATAATATATTATCACATGTCAGCTTTGACTCTCTCGTTTTAAAAAAATCGTATTTTAAATTTCAATCTACAGTGCCATGGCTGGGGTAAACACACTAATTTGTAGTCAAGGAGCCTTGAAAAAATAACGATTCGATCCTCTAATGTTTTTCGTGTCTTGTCTTGGCGGGTCAAAATATGCCCAAATCGTATTTTTGATCATAACTCAGTTTTTTCAAATGGAACGAGGATGGTTCATTAGCATATTTGGAAAATGCATTTTTTACGAATAATTTGGTGCCACATAGGGTATTTCGAGTCAAATTGTCTTTACATTTATCGTCGTAGCACTCTACATTGAAAAAGACGATTTTTTTATGCGCTATGTCAATAGTTGACATGTGATAAGTAATTCTATTCAGAGTGTGATTTTCTATCGACTAAAGTAAAAAAGTAACGAGGGTGTCATTTAAAAATCAAAAGTTGTAGTCATTTCCGGTGAAACAGGAAGTGACTGAAAACAATTGAATAAGTCAATCAATCCTAATTTAGACACCAAATTTCGTTTTATTAACTGAAAAAATAAAAAGTTATTATAGTGGTGAGCCACTTTTGAGCAACAGCCGATATAATTATATCCTGGATATATTAATAAAGAACAGTTTCACGGACAATGTCACTAGCTCAAGATTAATAAGCTATTTCAAATTTCTTCTAGCACACGAAAATGGTAACTAATTTGCCGCACTGTCCATTTATGTCCGCGCTAATATTATAAAAGATTTATATTTGTATTAAAAAATGATGTTTTATTGCATCGGCCAATAATAGGTCAAAAAGTAGACGTAACATTATCGGTTGCAACCTTGCCCTCAATGGGTTCGCGAAGGTTTCGTTTTTTTCTTTTATTTTTCTGCCGGCAGCGTACGTCCGTAGTCACTACCATTTATGGTACATCCAGGGTTCATTACAAACTTTTATTTAACACGGAGAGATAGGCGGGCAAATTTGCATACATTCGTCTTTAAGAAATCTTAATTAAGCAATCTTATTGGCAATTTCGGTAGCTGCTTAAATTAACGTTAGGGTATATCAGGGTTCACCTTGGTTAAAATTATTTTTATTGCCGCTTTTTCTTCAGCAATGCTTAGAGAAATAAGTAATGACGTTTTTGACAATTACTCATTGGATAGACACAGGCTTTAGTATGTCTAACGAATTAGGGAAGATAGACGACACCAATAAATGGTATAATACAATTTGCCTTTTGCCTGTGAATTCAAATGACAGGCATAACTAGTGATGTAAAATGACCAGTAATTTATAAATCGGTAATATTACCAGTAATATTACGTAAATATTACCAGTAATATTACGTAAATATTACCAGTAATATTACTTAAATATTACCAGTAATATTACGGTAACATTGGTAATTTATAAAAAAACGGCTACTTAAATAAAAAAAAAATTCAAAACTGTAAATTTTTTTTAAAAAAGACAAGAACGTTTTTTAAGCTAGTCAGAGTGGCCTATGTTATAGTACGTAATAGAGTGGATAATGGTAATTCATCCTCAATCTTGCCATATGGTTCTTCTTTCTCTTGCATTAATTGAGTCAAGTCTACTACTTCGAAATTCTTCTTCCAGTTCTTTCTCAGCAGCCTCTACCATTCTTAGATATCCTTCTCCATTTAGTAAATTATAATTATGGGCAATATAAGTAGTTTCCGGCCCTTTCCACGGTAAGTTTGTTTCTTCTTGGCCGATGGATAAATCCATAACTACTAAAGGTTCTTTAGGTTGCGGCTGTTTACGATGGTAAATTTAAATTGTCTATGGTCAACATACTTATTTTAGAGCTGGAGCAAATTTCTGTCCACCAGACAGGTCCAGACATAGATTTTTTGCTGGAAAGGACGAATTCTTTAGCAAAAATATTACCTCTAATTTTGTATTGTGCCAGTCAGTGCTTCCATAATGAGATCTACTTGTGAAAAATACTTTCGATTTGACGCTTTGCAATTTCATAGATGAACTCCGTGGAATGGCGTACATTTTCTTGTTTTTCGTCCTAACAACGGATTAATCTAATACTTTGCTACATAATATACACGTTATTTAAAAAAAGCAGGTAAAAACTTTTGAGATTGTTGCCCATTAAAAATCGTTATCCAATTAGAGTTTGGCTTTAACAAGTTTCTTGTATTTGTAGTCAAAATTCGTTTTGAAGCAGAGGGCTCACTGTGTTTGGTGAAAGAACATCAGAAATATCTTGGCTATCATCAACTGCTAAGGTTTATAATGAGTGTTTAGTGTCCAAAAAGCTTTTTGACAAGATGTTACCAATCTTATGGTAATATTACGTAATATTACCCTTTACATCACTAGGTATAACTGTCATTGTCAGGGAGTCTCTCGTTCGTTGGAGAGATTTTAGTATTAGATGGTGAGTTAAAATAAAATTAGAAAATGTATAAATTAAATAATGAAAAGTCCTAATTGAAAGTCCTTTCAAACATGCAATCGATAAGTGTTTTTTCATGTCACATTAATGTAGTCATTATCATCACTACATTAATAATAGCGTACGTTTATTTAGGTATGTCATAAAATACAGAGTACCTCCATTTGAAATAGTGTAGTATAATATAGCATTATATTTTGGCTCACTAATCTTTTTGTCAAACCAGTGACTCTTCGTTATTCACCGTGTTAGTTATTAATTATTTTGTTAGTGTAATATAATAAATAATATAATATCGACCTGCATTTTTTTTGTAATTACTTTATAAAATATACATAATATTATCGTTATAAATATAAAAAAACCTGCGGAAATAATAAAACCGTTTATTAACATCCACTAATTATATATAGCGGGGAATCCAAGACAAATAAATATTTATTCATTCAATTTTCTCAGGTATAACAAACAAAAAGTCATCAAAAGTGAGTTGTTTAAGTGATCTCTACCCAAAAGTCTATATTCTGTGATAGCAAAAGACTTTTTTAAAATAGTAAATAAAAAATAACGAAATCGAGATGGTATCGTACGGGGTACATTACGAATTAAACAGGACCCATCATCAGGAAACGATGTTCAACGACTTCAGCGACATGCGCTTGGATATGGGCAAGGAACAGCCGCAGGTGTTGTATGTAGCTATGGCGACGTGGATACCCAAGTGCAACATGGTGACGTACCATCGCAATGGTCATCTTCAACAGCAACAGCAAATAAAGTATGTCTCAGTATATCATTTAACGATAAAGAATAATTTGAATGATATTTTAACTTTTTCTTTCCAAAGTTGTTATTTAAGTTTTCGAAATCTCGTTAATTTGGTAGATACATTGGATTAGAATTCGAACGAAAATTTGTTCATACTGATGGACTTTCTTAAAAAACATTTTTGCATAATTTCACTGAAAATTTCGTTCAGTTTCACAGACTGATTCAGTTGAGCCCCATACTCGCTATGCGCTGATTCATCCATTTGATACGTTCATGCGTCCATGACGCATAGTGAGTATGATGTGATTCGTCAATGCGATGCGTCGATGCGGTTTATCGATGCGATGTAGAATGTGGAATGAGTAAGAGGGGGGTTAATCACTGCGACCTTAAAGATCTATTGTTCCTTGAGTCATCACACAATCTATTACCCATCATACCCCTGTTGTAGAGGGGACAGGGTATTTCCCATCCTCCTCTGACAACAGTTCCTCCTCCGAGGGTACACACCCTTCCACGGTTGGAGTTTGGCCCTCCGTGCCGCCCTTCACAGTCGAGGAGCTTGCCTCTGGCTGAGGAACCCGTGAGGTGGAGGCTGGAGGATCTGTCTCCATTTTCTCCACCTCTTTAACTTGGTCTCTCCTTAGACCTGATACCGGTGTTGTCCCGTATCTATAATAGAGGATATGTCCCTCTTTCTCTATTGCCTCCTCGGATTTGACGTCAATTCCTATTGTGAGGACCTGACCATGACCCTCCTCCCTTGAGTTGATGACTCGCCAACTCGATGTCCTTACATTGAAGTTCTGACCTTAGATAAGGCTCAGCAGGTAGGTGGTGTCTTTCCCCTTGCTCCTCGGCAGAAAGACCGTTATGGCTGCCCCGTTAGGGATGTTTTCTCCCTTCACTGCAACCAGTTCCGGCCTTTGCCAATTTTTAAGCTTAGGTGCGATTTCCACCAACCAATTCGCCGATTCTTGAGATACACAATCTATGAGGATCAAGCCCATCCGAAAGTGTATCCCCGCAAAACGCAGCTGACCCACATTTTGTAGATCGTTGTGTTGCGATCCGATCGCCACTACTTCGTCCAGTATAGCCTCTTCTAGAGACGTTTACTGGTCGGTGGTCAGAGCAACCTCTGGGAAATCCTTCGGTACCACCGCCATTTTCAGTTGTCTAGCGATAGCGACAAAGCTGGTGATACGTCCCTGCTTGCCTTCCGGTGTTGGACGGCTTTCCATCCTGGCTTTTCTCTCTCCCTGCCGGAGAAGAGGTTGGAGGTTCTCGCTCCCTCTCTTGCCCTTTTTATGCGATTTGTTAATTCCTTTGGAACTTCGTCTATTGTGTTCGTGATATTTTTTTGGATGGTTCGCCCAAAAACCGATATTCCGCTGAACATCTTCAGCACATAGTGAGTATGGAACTTCAATCTCAAGCCCCATACTTACTAGGCGCTGATGCGATTCGTCAATGGGTTCTGGAACGGTTGTCGCTATTTGGACGACCCATCATAAGAAAAGTTACGAATACAATGGACGAATTTCCAAACGAACTAACGAATCGCATGGTTGCGTAGACGCATCAAATCGACCCATCGGCACATATTGGGTATGGGGTTTGACATGTGAGAACCAGTCTTTCAAAAAAACGTTTATTCAGTCATGTTTAGGAATATTTTTTTATTAATAAAATATTGAAATTGTACATTAAAACTGTGTAACAATTTTGTAACGTAAACCCCGTTTTATAACTTGTAATATGTTGAATAAAATTGCATTATTTTTTTAATTATTTCTAATTATGCGGCAAAGGGGGTTAATAAGGAACTAATTACATAAAATCGGTACTTATAGTTAAGTAATCTAATAACTTAATTATGTTGTTGCTTCAGAAAGTCAACATATCGTGCGAAGTAAATACGAAATAGCCGTTTGATTGGTTTTAATTATTTTTATTCTATATTTAACTTGATCTTTGCGCTTTGATATCGGAAGGTATATTATTAATCCAGGATATCGAATTGGATTTGGAAAAAAAAGGATATTGAGTAGCTTTGTTTTTCAGTTAAACTAATATTTTGTAATAAAATACCTTTGAAATATTTTACGTGGTATTTTTTATATTATTTATTTGACATGATACGGTAAAATTAGATATACTTTTTCCTAAGTCTAAGGTTATCTAAATTTATATTTAACGGAAAATTGACTTTCCAAAGTTAATCGTGTTACATTGTTTTGTCCTCATCTATTTTTGTTTGTCGTTTTCTGCAAAACCACTTTAGTAATAATGAAAAAAAAAACTATTGATATGTTCATAATATTATAAAGGATAAATTCACATATTTCTAATTACTATTTATAAAAATAATTATTATAAAACTTTTATTTATAAAACTAGCAATTTGAACTAGATATAGATATAATTTTCCTTAAGAAATTTTACAATCGTTGTAATAAACGTATATTGCATATACCAAACGATCGAGATTGCCACAGATAGCTTGGAAATGAAGATCGCTGTCATTTCATTTGTCAAATTATATGGTGAATAATGTCATCGATCGTTATTTTCAAGCTGATGCCGTTTTCTTCATCATACGCTATTTATTTGTTACTTTTATTTTATCGATTACTATAATCCTTTTCTCGCATGCCTTTTCTAGTAAAAAACATCCTAATGTAAGTTAATAATAATAGTATGTTAATGATTTTTAGAAAAAATAGTATGTTTAAATCGCAACTAAAACGGAAATCCGAAAAAAGTTATCTTTTTATAACGCCACTGCCTTACTATCCAAACGAAAATCAGCTTGTTGGTGGCTTTTTACTTTTAAACAAATTTTCCTAACCAACAAAAAAAGTCAAAAATGTTTAAATAACTAAAGTGAACATAATCACATTTTATACATTTTGCTATTGATGATGCGGGGAATGATACCTACTGAAACGTGAAGCATTTCTAAGGCAGCGACATTTTTAAAAAAAAATGTATTTTCTTAAATTTGTGTTTCACCGACAAAATTATATACCTTTTCAGAAATGAGTTCTGCACAAATGCCTACCTATGCATTTATATACAGGGTGTCCCAGAAATAAATGCAAATATATTAACTGGTAGTATATTTAGGCCCCAGAAATATGCCTATGAGGATTTTTGCAAAAAAAATTGTTGAAAATTTTATACTTTTCTTGGCGTTTTCCAGGAAATTTTAAAAAACTTTTTAATGCCACTTGTTTATTTACCTGACGCGTCGAATGAGCTGAAAACCTGATGAAAACATATACGTATTATTTACAAATATACTCAGCCTAATCTCCAAAAAGTGAAGCCCAAACAGTGAAAGAACAATATGGAATTCTGCATATGTCTATTTCACCCGGATATTCATTTAATGCATGCCTCACCTGAAGAAGTTTTCATTGGTCGATGTTTTTAAAGGGAAGTGGTTGACTGACATTTCACCTCCTTCAATTTTATTTATATTTTTATTATTTATAACACATTATCATGGAGTTGGAAAAATATCAAAAAATAGTTGGAAACAATAAACTAAACAAAATCACTCTTTTACCCGCACAAATAAAAAGTAATCCAAACAGAACTAAAACAACAATCAATCGGAGTTTGGCGCAATCGCAGTTCAATCCATATCCGGGTGAAATACACTTATGCAGTTTTAATATGGAGCTGGGTTATGTTGTCTTTTTCTTACGGCGCAGAAATTGCACACGGGGTTAAATAGGGAACCCTGAGTATATTTGTAAATAATACGTATATGGGTGAAAACCCCTTAATAGCCGATTATCGCCAGCGGTTCTCAAAATGTTGCCAAAATGCCATTATTTTTTTTAATTTTCAAAGTTAAATAACTCGGATATTTTCTATTTATTGAGATATTTTTTTATTTATTGATAAAGAGAAAAGATGTTTCTTTTGACCAGACCTAACGCCTCTTAAAATATCTGCAATTATTTCTGGGACACCCTGTATAATGACTTTTTCTTATATACTTTTTATTAATGTTTGTTAAATACATGTTGAACGATATTTTTTAATTGAAAGTGAGCATAGTTTGTCATACAGTCACCTCGTAACAAATCGGAAAATTTTTAATTTTTATAAAGATAGAAATCATACATTTCAAATTAAAATTTGAATTGTATGATTAAGTTATCGAGGGTTTTAAATATAGATGTCTAATTATTTATACTTATCCACAGCAGAGTCAACAGACTTAATAGACATGCATTATTATCTTTCTTTTTATATAAATTATATAGATGCATACATAATATATAGATTTATAGAATTTATTAAGTGCATACAGTTTTTAATTAACCACGGAATTAAATCATTAATAGTACGCCGCTAGACCCGTGATAAACCCGAGTACTACTGCTATTTATTTAGCTAATTACTCCATTTAACATTTGATTGCAATTACGCATTGCAGTGGCAATAAACTCATATTATTTCGTACAATCTATAATGCCAGTATTTTATGTAAAGAAAAAGAATTGGTTAAAAAGTTTAATATATTTAGATACACGGGTAATGACCAATTCCTTTCGACCTAAATGTTAAATCACCCAACGGAAAAAATATTATCCACTCTGTCGATGTCGTTTTATTTTGCGGACAGTAAATTTTAATAATAATTGTTCGTCTCCGATCACCCGATATGGTCATGTTATTTTCTTTTGGTAGGCAGCATTGAAAATTGCAAATAAATCGACAGTTTTGCCTAGTTTGGAGGATTTAATAGCGTAGCTTTGGCACCGAACAATTTTACATTGTATTTATATTTTTTCCTAGATTTATCCACTCGTTTATCTTATCTAGATCTAGATATCTATCATAGGTGAGATTTTATCTTGATTTTCTGTTGGAGAAATCAATGAAGGTGATGGGCAAAATTTACATTAACTTTATTATCAATTTTCTGCTCGATTTCTATATTTTTTGACGAATTGTTTGAGTCTTCAGGACTAATTTGACTTCTGTTATTTTTACATTTTACATGATCCGTTTTTATATCATATATAGGGACAAAAGTAAGAAATTTTCATTGTTTTTCGGGACACTGTGTAATTAGCAACTGAAATTATGATATAATACAGGGTCCAGACCAAGGCGACAAAAAGTAAACACGATTTTGAGACAAACACAAGACAAACTTGCGACAAGAAATGGGGAATTGTGACAAGACAAACTTGAGCCAAATTGTCCACACCGCAAGGACAAAAGTACAACAAAGTCAAAAGTTTAGTTGTTGCGAATGAGTTTTATTAACCATGTGTGATTTCACTGGTCTCCTACTGTTGGCAGCACACGCCTTCTACACTGCGCCGACAACTTGTCGTAAAATATACGAAAAAAACATAGACAAAAAAGACATAGGTATAGACATTTTTTAAAATAGACACTTTGATCTTTACCGACTCGAGACGGGACATTGAAAAGTCTCCGAATTTTGAAACAAAACAAAAATGAGACAAAACAAAATGTCGCAGGAATGTATTGGATTTGTCGCAATTCTGTCGTAAAACATGACTGTTTCTGTCTTGTCGTTGTTTTGTCTGCTTGACCCAGCATAATAGATATTTTGTGTAGGATTGCCACTGTTGCCAACCGTCAGTTGCATGACGTTGGAACCCGCTTTAAAGTAAACCTTTCGTTTTTTGGCTTATTATCAATTACAAACGATGCAATTGATTGTAGTAAATCTATTTTTTGTAGTACTAATAATTAGCCAGAAAAAGTAAGCAATTGAGCGCAATCTAATAAAGAGAAAAAATATTGTTTTAACAATTAACAGTTCTCTTAACTATGCACTATTGGGTGGCGATGATTAATCTGAGGGAAACGATGTTTTCTCCCTTCTGGGGGTTATAGGGTTAAAACTGATTATTTTGTTGAATGTTGAAATTCTTGAATAATCCATAAAAAAAATAGTAACTAGCGCATTGAACATATAAATTTGGCCACATAAATAGAATCCAGCTATTTTAGCAGTTCTTAAAACTATATATTATAAATCACTTGAACACTTAATTCTTAATTTTATGATCTTACTATTTTATAACTTTGTTGCATTTTATGGGTTTACAAGCATTTTATACCCTACCGTTAGATGTGTTTTGATCTCTCGATTTTCTTTTAAACACATTCCAAATTTGTTCGTTATTTTTGGTGTGATACTCATTAATGGAATTTTAAAGAAAAACAGCAAGCTGTCGCTGTCTGACTTTCCTAGATCCTAGGTGTATTAAAGCTAACATGCCCGTTCTCCAAAATATGCAATTATGTTTGTTCTTTGTTTGAAGGTAATATTATATCAAAGAATTATTAAGAGTTATCTAAAGCTCTATTATTTTTATTTTGTAAAAATATTGAAATTACAGTATAATCTAAAACGGCCTCTCCACTACTCGCGAAATAAGCCGATGTAGGTCAAGGTTGAATAGTCAAGAAGGTTATTTCCTGTTTCCCTCGTCTAAAGCTGTTTCGTCTCGGCTTAATTTCATTAGACGAGGGGACTCTAAATGATCCTCTTCAGTATTCGACTTTGATCTACTTCGCCTTACTCGCGAGTAGTGTAGAGGTGTTTTACGGTTGACAACTCAGAATATTGTAATGATTCGTTATCATTTTACAGTTGGTAACAGTTGAACATAATTGTCGATTTAGTTACAATATGTTTACAAAATAAAGACAATTTTAAAGCATATAAAACTCTTTTATTCATATTTATTTTGGTCTGAATTTCTTCCATATTTGAAGAAATCGATTGTAAGTTTTGTTTTGGTGATTTTCTAATGTTACTATTTATATTATTACTTATATTATTAGTATACCATCCTGGTCACTTCATCTGCGTGGTCTGTATTTCAATACATGCGACAGAGATGAATATAAATGGCCGGTTGACAGATAGAGAGACAAAATAAAAAGCGGCATACAGTGTTGCCGGTTTTTACGTGTATAGAAAAATTAAACTATTTTATAAACTTTCATGTATTCTACTGAACTGAAAATAATATATCTCCAATTCTAGATGCAACAGTTTACGTAAACATCTACTTGTGCGGTTTGAAATTTTGATACAACATCCGGCAATACCGCATAGAAGAAATGTAGCACCTAACTTTTATCTCTTTTCAATACATTTGATTTGTCATTAAGCTGTTTACATCAGTAGGTTTGTTCCAACCAGCATTTCGGGATCGTTTCGAAATCGTACTTGAATCGGTTTTCTTGCACTTTGTTAGCATGCGCGTGCTTCGAATAGTTTCGTGACGGTGCAAAAAGTATCAATGTTGGAACGCTTTGTGGATTGTTTTCGGGACTGTCAAAAGTGTCAAGCGTGCGTGTATCGATCTGTTTTTTGTTTTTGTTTAGAATTTCATAACATAACCCTATTATTTTTGTTTGCAATTTGCTATAATAATAATTATTCTTGAAATTGAGAAACAGAATCCAGTAATTGTTGGTAAGTGTTGTTTCAACTGTATACTCACAAACTCACTTACCTATCCTCTCTTTTATGATCATGTTATGCGTAGTTTCCTGTTATTCCATTGCAGTGGTAGAATCTTTGAACATTATTTTATAAATAAAAAATTAATTTAAATTTCCGAACGATTTACTCCACACAAACTCACAAGCAAAAGTATAAAGCACATGTATTCGAATTCGTAAAAAATAACCAAGACAGAAGCATCAGCCGTACGCCGGACCAAAATCAGCTCTTAAAAATCGATAATCCCTGCCAATATTCTTTAATGCGCAAGTCAACCCAAATAGTTCTCAATTGGGACCATGTACCGAAATTACCGTTCTGAAATCGTAACTAAACGATCCCAAGGTAGGTTGGTACGCAAATAGGATCGTCCGATAACCGTCAAATCTCGGTTGGAACACATTTGAATTACTGCGCACGAGCATGATCGTTCGGTGATGGTTCTATGGCGGGTTAGAACAAACCTACTGTATTACACTTTAAATCCAGACCACGCAGTTTCGAAGACCAGATCGGTATATTTTTCCATTGAAAATTTTCTACTGGTCGATTGTGTCGATATGAGTTTGGAGAGTTGTATTAAAATGTTCTTTGGCATTCTTGGAGGAAAATAGTGTTATTTTTTAATTCTTTGATTTTTAAACAATTATGAAATATTTTTCAACATATTTGAATTTTACCTGAATTTTTTCTGGTTGTAATTCAAGATACTTCTTTTTGATTTGCAATACATATTTTTTTTGGTAAATTTTTGAAACGTTTATTCTTTACTATATTTATACTTACCTATAAGTATTTTGTACTTGTTTAGGGGTGTCGAAGTCTTCTATGAGGCAACAAATTCATTCAATATCTTAATAAGGATATACTCGTATAGAACAATATTTTTTTAGGCAACATTAATTTTGTCTCTGAGATCTTTGTCTTGTGAATTTCGAACCGCGTGGTTTTTTACACGAAACGATAATTTAATTTTAAGTGTTTTGTTTTAGTAACACCATATTCTTAGATAATGACATTATTGTTGTATACCTATTTCACCGTTTTCATGGTTAAATAATTGGCATGAAGTATTTCTCTCTTGTCTTTAACACAGTTTTATTCTTTTGGAGGTAAATTTTACATGGCTCTATGATTTTCTCTCAGGCCGATGGAATTCAATTTTAAATCAAGGATATTAGCGATACCTACTTGGTTTCTGTATCAAATTAATAAACAATATTGCATAATTTGTACATTCCTGTTTTTGTTTAAGATCATTGCGTAGTATAATTTGTTTATACTACGCTTATGATAGAAATATTATTTTGAAATATAATTGAGTAGAAAGCGGCCCGAACAATTAAGGCAAAAAAACCGTTTATTTATAATAAATTTTGTGTAATAACTTTGTAATGGTTGAAAATCAGAGCTTGTTGAAGCGTGAATATTGTGCTATGAACGTCGTCAGGTTTCCTGAAGGCGTGTTCTAATTCATATTTTAATAAAAAAAATATCAATATGTTTTGGTGTCCCCAGTTTGTGTAACCAGCTGAACACACGTGTAGTAACGACAAATAATTTAAAAAAAAACTAGAATGTATAGTTGGCGATAATGGTAACCTGTAGTGTTGATGAAGCATGCAGTCACTTCCACCTTAGACCGAAATAACGGTAGGTAAATGTTGAATTACATGAAAATTGGTTGCTATTATTGGTGCATAATAGAGTTTTGTTTGTTACTAGTAACAGTTTACATAATGTACTACAGTGACGGCATATTAATATTTTTTCTTTATTTTTAGTTTGTAAAAGGCTTTATTAATGTTGGCGTTTCAAAAACAAAACGTTTTAGGTGCTAAATATATACACCAAAAAGGCCTTGACAATGTATTAATTATTTTAATAATATCGATTAGATTATTAATTATGTATTGTGAATGAAATACAACCTTATTAAACTTTACTACAAAAACTTGCTTCTTCAAAAATATCGTCATGAAATTAAAAAATTAACATTTTTTGATATATTTCCTTCATACATATTCATGTGAAGTAATATTGAAAACTGATGTGTATGACATCATATTTTGTACTAAATTTTAAATCGGTACCTTTTTTTCTAAAATTAAAAGGTCTTGTAATTCTGAAGTTTCAAAACAGACGTTATTTTAAATGTAAAACAAAACTAAAATAAATATTACAGCGAGGTAAATAAAAAAAATATTTTTATGTTTTTCACACTCAAAAATGAGCTTTACTTGAAAAAAAAAACATTTTGTACAATTTCGTCAAGAGGACTTGCACAGACGTTCTATTTTTTACTATTCTCCATCTACAAAGAAAAAATGTATGAATATAGTTTATAAATAATTTAATATACCAGTTGGCATTAACTTCTTTCGATTGTTTCACCTACACATTAAAATTTGATAAGTTAGGTAATACTAAGATAATATCTCTTAAATATGTTCGTTAATTTATTTAATTCTCCTGCGTTTTTTTTTCAACCAAATTCTATTGTACCAATAATTGATTCTGTATTGTTTTCTACACACTACTGCTTTGATTTTTTTATGTTTTAAGGGAACATTTTGGTCTCGGGCTGGAGCTGACGACTTGCCGACTTCAACGGAATCAAACTCTTTTGACAGAACCTATTTGTTTTAGTTCTGAAGACAGCCCAGCGCCGACAACTGAAAATGAGGTAGAAGATGTCGAAACATTGAAAAATATTGAAGACACCGATGTGGGTGCAAAGGAAGTTCAATCTGCAAATAGTATTGTTCAAACTTCTGATGATAAAGTGCCTGTTAATGAAGATACTAATACTATAGAACAGGAGAATTGTGACCCTCCGAACCTAGAAAACGACATTGAGATGAAGTCGGACATTGAAGATAACGATAATACAGTGGAAGAAAATGATGATTCTCAAATAGAAGATAAAGTTGAGGATAAGTCTATTATTATAGAGGAACACGAAAAAAGTAATCTTCAGGAACTGGATAACGAAGTTGATGTGAAGTCTGTCGAACACGAGAACAAATCTGTTACTAAAGTAAATATTGATAAAGTCGATAACAGGAAAATGATTACTACTCCTAAGAAAGCGCTTACACCAAAACAACTCCAAAAGAAGTTAGAATCTGAAAAGAAACGCGAGCAAAAGCAAAAAGAGAGGGAGGAACGTGAAAAACAGAAACAAGCTGAAAGACAGAAAATAAAAGAACAAAAGGAGGCAGAAAGATTGAAACAGTTAGAAATGAAACAGAAAGAAAAGGAGATTAAGGAAGAAGCGAAGAAAAAAGAAAAAGAGATCAAAGAAGAAGCTAAGAAAAAAGAAAAAGAGGAGAAGGAACAAAAACGCAAAGAGAAGGAAGAGCAAGAAGAGCAGAAGCGAAAAGAAAAGGAATTAGAGAAACAAAAGAAGCAGCAGGAAATTGAAGAGAAAAACAAGGAGAAACAGAAGGAAGAGGAAAAGAAACAAAAAACTGCTGCCCTATTTGTTAATTTCTTTAAGAAACCTGAAAGTATTATTAAAGAAAAGAAAGTGGAAAAGCCTACTCAGTGTGTGTTCATGCCATTCGAAGTAAAAGCCGATATGAGATTACCACCTACAAGAAAAATCTTATCGAAAGACTCTCTAGAAAAACTAGATGAATTCGTTCGAAATCAAGATAATACGGCTTCGTACTTGAATGATATTAAGTCCGAGACATTTCAGCCTGGAAAAACTTCCAAAACGTGGCCATACGAGGAAGTTGATGACGATATAGTTATTGTCGAGGAGGATAAGACTCTTGGACAAACAATTTGCGGAGATACTTCGAACGTTCAGAAATTAAAAGCGAAGTTTTTGTACTTTCACGAAAACAGAAGGCCCGCGTATTTTGGCACTTGGAGAAAGAAAAGCGCTGTTATTCGACCTAGACGTCCTTTCGAGGAAGATACTTCGCACTTTAATTACGAAGAAGATTCCGACGATGATTGGGAAGAAGAAGAACAAGGTGAATCGTTGGACGTGTCTGGCGATGAAGAAGACAAAGATGCGGAAAATGATAAAGATGATTATGAGGTGGATAATGACTTTTTCGTACCTCACGGTCATTTGAGCGATGACGAAATTGACGACGAGGAAAACGCTAAATTGTCTCCGGAATCGCTCAAGCAGAAACTCAAACTTCTTAAAGACGAATTTGACGAAGACATGAAATCGAAAACGCACAAATTGAAACCACGCTCAATCGGATGTATATGGCTGAATAAAAAAGGAGACAATGTCGAGGAGGCTGTTTTAAAATACCTTCAACCTTTTGCCGCCATATTTAAAGGCCAAATAGAAATTAAACCGCGAAAAGAAATATTTTCATCTCCAGACAAAAAGAAAAGCAAACCTGTTCAAGAGCTACCTCCTGAACAAATACCGATATTTTTAAACATCATCCATGGAAATGCCAATAATAAGAACGCTTTGGTGGAACAGTTTTTGACGTACATGGCGAATAACGGTACAAAAGTTGAAATGTCAAAGATTAGTTTGAAACGATTTTTGAAACACACGGCGACTTACCGGAAATGT
This sequence comes from Sitophilus oryzae, assembly GCF_002938485.1. NCBI lineage: Eukaryota > Metazoa > Arthropoda > Insecta > Coleoptera > Curculionidae > Sitophilus > Sitophilus oryzae. Next base: position 1,759,651 of record NW_022146347.1, on the reverse strand, counting down.
ACGGAAAATGGTCCGATGAAAAATAAATTTGGCTGGTTTGTTAATGAAGATGTTAAGAATCATTATAATGTTACTTTAGATCTGTTGGCTAAGGAGGAAAAATAAGTTTGTTTTAAGTTTTGTGTTGTTGTAGGCCAAATTTAATTTCGCCAGTATCATTATAGTGCCTTTATTATGTTTTTTTTAAATGGTAACTTTATACAATGCTTTAAACCTTAATTGAAATAAATTTAGATTTAGGAATATGTAGTTTTATTTACTATTTTTTATTATTTTTATTTCAGAAAGAACCCATTTTCATATTTGTAAAGTAAAGTAAAGATTTCAGTTAACGTCTCCTTTTTGCTGCCAGGGCTAATCTGGACGGGGCCTACTTTCTTTACGCGGAATCCGAACCGCGGTCCTCGGCCATATCATGGTCAAAGGCCTACCGACTTAGGAAGTGTCTAAATCAATTCTTACTCATGAGATATCCGATCTCATCCGGCCTCGAACCGGCGTGAATGAGCAGTGTGTATCAATAGATTTTACTTTTCCCTTGAACAACAGCACGATACAGAGCTTCGAACTGGTCACCCGTCCATCCACCAGTATCACCTTACGTCGCTTAACTTCGGTGTTCTAATGGGAACCGGTGTTTCAACGTAGCTAGGCCGTTGCTTTTAATATTTGTGAAGCGAGTATGGTCTGTTTCTTACCTCCTTAACACCATTCGCTAAGTTCTTTGACGAAATACTTTTGAGCGTTGATGGAAGTCGAAAAATGCGTGTCCACACTACTTGTATTACCCCGAGAAACATTCAATGGTTTGCTAATGTAGCCTCAAGCCTGGTTAATCTTGATCGCAATTACTGAAACAGAGGGGAAATCTCGAAATGCCACGAAAACTTCACGAATTAATCAAGGTTGCATTTGTGGTTCAGAAATATGCATGCACAGAGTAGGGTGTCCGTTATTTCACAAGTTGATTTTTTTTGCTGCCGCTCTCTGAAATTTTAGTTTTTGCTCTAAAAAAATTATCCAACGTAAACTAGCTCTTAATTTTTAATTTAATCCGTGCCGGAATCATGATACTTTTCCCATTTAAATAACATGGGATTTTCTGACCTTTTGCATTTAATTTTTTATCTCCAAAGCAAATGAACCTATAGCTTCGACAAAGACTAATAATTCGACTTTCTAATACAAAATTTTACGCTCTACAAAAAAGGTTTTTTTTGGTTTTGGTATATTCCTTTAATAGTCAAAGTTATGCACATAGTTTATAATCAAATTTTTCTATCATTCACTGCAAATTCTAATTGCGCCTTTTGATTTTCACTAAAAAAGGATCTAGAGCCGTACTTATTTCAATAAAACAATATTTATTTCCCAACTTTAATATGGAAAACTAATATTGCGCCATCTATGATCAATTGATCAAAACTATAATTTAAGGTTACTGTTTCATTGCCTTTCAGTGCGCAATAACTTTGACCGCGAATAACTTTTAAAGGAATGTGTTTATGGAAAAAAAACAAAAGAACATTTTTTGTAGAGCGTAAAATTTTGTATTAGAATATGTCTTTGTCTAAGTTGTAGGTTCATTTGCTTTGGAGATAAAAAATTAAATGCAAAAGGTCAGAAAATCTCATGTTATTTAAATGGGAAAAGTATCATGATTCCGACACGGCTTAAATTAAAAATTAAGAGCTTGTTTAGGTTGGATAATTTTTTTAGAGCAAAAACTAAAATTTCAGAGGAGGCAGCAAAAAAATCAACTTGGGAAATAACGGATACCCTAATGCACAGTTATAAAGAAACATGAATCTGTCGAAACATATGAATATCATTGATATAATCAGTTGCTATATTAAAGTAAATTGGAAAACCAACAACAGACTGTTATGGTGAACTTAGAAAAACAGGTCTGACATCGATATTAGATTAGATTGGCTTTTCTTCTAAATTTAATTCATAAAATTTTTTTTTCTTTTTTAAACAATTAAATTAGAAGTTATCAAACCGACGCAAGAGATGTGCTAAAGCAGGGGTTAAGAAAAGCAAAAAAGTTTAAACCGCCGAACGTACACCTGCTTGTGTGCGAATTTTCTGTTTAAAGCTTGCCACGTCAAGGAAAGTAACCATTCGTAGGTTTCCTCTTGATGGTAGGATAAAACCCCGAACTTTCCTGGAACTGGCAAGCTTTAATTAGGACATTTGTACACAAGCAGATGTACGGCTGTTTAACCTTTTTGTTTTTCTCAATGAATATATTTGACTACGAAACCAAGAACAGCAATATTTTAGTATTCAACAGTCTTGTAACACAACTTTGTAAAGAGAACTGGAGTCATATTTCAAATATCCCATAAAACATAGAGGTTGCAGTTATTAAAAGTTTGGTGATCTTTTAAACTGTAATCGGTCCAAACTGGCACTAACACATGATTAAGGATTTTATGTATGTTGGCTACTCTAAACAAATCAAACTTCATCAGGCAGTACCACATCCCTCTTCCGTTCCTCTGAAATTATGAGGTACCAATAATAAATGAAAACACTTAACCAAGTCTTTTACTGAACAGGGATCATCCGCTATGTTGTTTAGTCGAAAATATTACCAAGAAGACTTTTATCGTTAAAGTCTTAACAAATTATTTTTGACTTATCTATTAGTATTAAATACATAATTTAAATTATGAAAATAGCAATATTCTTGAATTGAATACATTAATTATTAGATTTAGAAGAGGGACGTTTAACAGGTAATTTGATTTTAAATTATTTTATTTTTCTTTTTACCTTACATGGTGCAACCTTACGACCCCTGTAGCCCAGTACCACACCTCTCTATTTCTTCTTGCAGCAGCCAGAGGGCGCACCGGTCGCGTCTGTACGAGCGCGGGTCCAGCGCCGAGCGCAGGTTCAAGCGCAGCCACCGCCGCTCCCCCACCAGCAAGAAACGTCACAACAAGCACAGACACAAGGAACCACCGAGCAGCCGATCGCACAAAGAGCCACCACCGAGGCATCATCGGCTCAGCCACTCCGATCAGGTCAGTATCGGATGTAGATGGGTGCGCCGCTCGCAGACAGGGGGCGCTAAAACAGCCAGTGACGGTTCGTTTGCGGGCGGCGCCAAGTTTAAATTGAACGTTAATCCGCGTCAGAGCGGTTTTGGTAAGATTGACCATTTAGGATTAGTGTTTTTATTGTTTGTTTTTTTCAATTTAAATTTCTTCAATTTGATAATAAAATTTTTGAATTTGCGCATAGTGGCATTGTAAAAAAATGTACGTTAGTTTTTGGTTTGTAATATTGACAGGTAAAGCAGTGGGCGAATGACTAACATGTTAAATAAATTGCCTTATTATTTTTGACAAACAAAGCGGTGTATCTTTTTGATTTATTATGTTGTTCAGAATATTTTATTAAAAAGTTTAAAATTATGCCATTCTGGTGTAGTAATAATAAATATTATGTATAAATATTAAATTACATAATTTTCATTTATCCACACACTTACAATAATAGGAGATTTAACCCCTCATATGAAACCTTTAAAATGACATTTTATCCACTAGTAAGATAAAGTAACCTTATTCCACTAGTGGAATACTGAAAATGTCTAATTTATTTATTAACATAAACATTATTATTGAACCAATTCGTTGTTTGACATCGTAATTTATAGACATTACATTCAGTTTTTCTCTCCACTCGTTAAATTCGGCGAACACTTTTTCTTAATGTTCTTTAGACTTCGCAGGCAGTAAATGGGTATTTGCTCCTTGAGCTTCGGCAAAAAAATGCAGGAATTTTACTTTTGTCAAGCTTTTGTTTGTATCACTGCTAAACAACATACGCTATCGTATGTTGCTTATGTCGCTTCCCATAACAACAAACGCTATCGAATTTAAAAATAATGCCTTCTGCTAATTTTTCCTATGCAATTTTGATAATTTCAAATAAATATCGTTACGGATTCCGTGGGTCCTTTATCCAAACACAAAGGAAATCACACTTAACGAATTTATTTTTCTACTATATACACAGAATACTAATGAAATATAATCATTCATACTAATGAAATAACACAAATAAGTATTTAGAAAAACCTTCGTCTATTTATTATAATTCGATATTTACAGAACTCTATTCAAAACTAATTGCCGAGCACAGGGAGCGCTTTATATACTGAAACGGTGGGTTCGTGAAATTTCCATTCTAGAACTCTATAGAATTCTTTTGGGTTCCAGAAATTTCCGCTATGTGGTTCTGGTTTTTCCACGAATGTCTAAGAGATGGCGCGCTTTTCAATTCCCGAAATATGTCGCCATACACCTTGACAATATGTTTGTGGACAAAACGTTGGTGGTGGATAAATCGGTGTTTGTGGATAAAATGTATTTAATTCGTATTTTAGTTGCATTTTATCCACTTTCGAAAATTGAAACATTCTGACATGGATAAAACAACACTTATATAAAAAACAACTATTATATTTAATATTTAATAAAAAAATATCCGAGTTTGACGCGCTTTATAATAATAGAAAACTTTATTGCAATATCATAATAAATATTTTTAATTAACAAACAAATTGCTTCCCTTAGCCTAAGAATTTATATGCTACGTAATCGAATTAAAATTTGATTACATTGAACGCAGAAATCAGTTTGAGTTTTACTGTTTATTATGCTATGAGTATTAATTATTATGAATATAAAATTAAAGTTATTTTATATCCTTGTTAGACGTAAAAACTTTAATATAAATATAGTATTAAATTAATTCGGATTATTTTAGAAATTAATTTAAAGTGGATTACTCCTATAACTTATTTTTTTCTGATAAAAAACTAGATTTTTTATGTTAGTATATGGGACATAAATCAGGATTGATTGACGTATTCAGTTAGTTTCGGTCACTTCCTGTTTCACCGGAAATTAGTACTACTTTTGATTTTTAAGTTGTATCTTCGATATTGTTTTGCTTTATTTGATAGAAAATGACATTCTGAATAGAATGACATACCTATCATATGTCAACTTTTGACATTTTCCATTAAAAAAATAGTATTTTAAATTTCAATCTAGAGTGGTTAGGGTCTGTTAAAACCACCAATTTTTAATCAAGGAGCCTTGGAAAACGATTTGATAGTCGCGTATTTTTTCGCGTGGTTTCTTGTCTGGTCAAGAAATGCTCCAATCGCATTTTTAATAATATCTCAATTTTTTCAAATGAAACAAAGGTGGCTCATTAGCATATCAGGAAAAAGCATTTTTTAACGAATAATTTGGTACCACATACTTAGTACTTAATTGAAATTTAAAATTCTATTTTTGAGCGAAAATGTCAAAAATTGACATGTCATTCTTCAGATATTCGTTCTGTGTTATTTCCTATCAAATAAAGTAAAAATATATTGAGTGTATAATTTAAAAATCAAAAGTTGTAGTACAGGTGAAACAGGAAGTGACCGAAAATAATAATTGAATACCTCAATCAACTAACGTCAACATACCAAATCTCGATATTTTGTCTGAAAAAAAAATAAAAAAGTTATAGGTGCGAGCCACTTTTGAAATATACCGGGTATCTATAAATGTTTAATAAAATTATTTTGTTTCTTAGTCTAAACTGCAGAACACTCTTGATGTGTAATTTCTGGTTTTCATCATTTTATACACCAAATGTATGATGACGTGCTAAATGAAAATATCAAGAATCACATCAAGTGATAAATGACAGATGCGAAAATTTAATACTAAATGGAATGAGAAATGGCATCTGTATTTTTAATGCGTCCTAATCTGCAAGAGATGACGTTATCTTTCTATAATTTATCGACTGTTTTGAAACCTTGATTTTGCGAGGCTTGAAATTCCGCGTGGTATTGAGTATTGCAATTTGGGTTGAAAAAACATGGGTGGCATTACTTTTCTGAAATGACAAGGAAAAATTTACGTTTTACTACCTTAACATTAATCTTGAAAGAGTTGAATGTTTCTGATCGTTTCTCTGGTTATATTTAACATTATTGTTTTTAGCAGTAATTAATGATTTAACACATATTGTTTCGCACAATAATTACCTTGGTATACAGGGTGATTCAGCGTTCCGAGAAGCTCCATATCTTACTATGCGTATTTTTGTAAAATATGCGGACAATAAATGCCTACATTTTAAATATAGTGTTAGTAAGATACAGGTTTTTGTTGAATCAAAAATATTTTCCAAGGAAAGTTTAATATTTTTAAATCGAATGCTATTTATTTTTAACTTATTGAATTTCCCATTTTACCATTTTAAATATACCACTCTTTTTACCATTTTTAAAATAAATTGTTAATAACCGAGTTATTTAACTTTGAGAATTAAAAAAAAAATAATGACAACATTTTGAGAGCCGCCGGCTGCAATTGATAATCAGCCGCAAATACCAAGCAATTACCAGAATCTGAGCTTATTCGACGCCCAGTGTTGACATCAATTAGAAAGATTTAAAAACGCCTTGGAAAATTCAGAATAAAAGTAAAAAACTTACCTAACATTAGAAAACGGGACTCCAATAGATAGCAGATCGACGTAATTAGGTTAGAGCGTCGTTTTATCGTTTTACCTAAAACCTCAACTCTGCACTTAACAACACTTCTTTTCACTGCGATTTTTTACAGCACTATACTTACACGTGTATTTGGCACAAAATACTCGTACATTCATACGCTATCTGAATTATTTAGGATTATTTTTTGAGAATTTAAACTCCTCATTTTTTCTATCACTATCTCCACTCTTGTTTTTGTAAATAAACATCAAAATAATTGATATTTCTATTTGAATAATAAAAGTATTTTTACGGGCTTACCTTATATTTGGGTATTTTTTTAGTTTTGTCAGAGGTTTACTGTTTTGAGTAAAATCTCAAATGAATTGGATAACCTAAAAATTCCATCAGCTGATTTGTTTAAATGTAGGTCAAACGTTGACTTTTTATTACTATCCACTTTACTACTTATCTATAGAGGGCGCTGATTCTGAACTGCTGAAAAGTTGCTATAATAATTGTTCATTTAGTTGCGTTAATTCATTTTACTCAACTGTAAAAAGTTATTTAAAATATAATAGATGTTTCATTATACTTTATTTAATCACTATTGTAATCCACAGAAAAATCTACAGTGGATAAAATTATTTAAGTATTTTTTTGTAGAAATTTCAAAATATGATCTAGAACTTATAAACATATAGAATGTGGATGTCGTAGGAGGTGGCAACATTGCATTCTTTCGAAGCAATACACAAATTTCCATAAACTGAACAAGCGGCTCTCAAAAGTTTTTCAATATTTTCCGGAAAATGTCATAAATATGAAATTTTCAAATTTTTTTTTTCGCAGAAAAACCTCATGGGCGCGCTTCTGGGTCGAACTATACCATCGTACAAAAAAAACAAGGTATGATCGATATAGCGGCTCCAAATTCGTTCAGTTTGCGCTATCACCTGTGACGTCAATAAGCCATACAAAAAATAATCCATATTGTTTAATTGCCACTAATAAAAATACCTAAAATAGGGAAGAATTAGGACATAACCCCAAAAGTTATGTCAAATCAACGAGCTTGAGATTTGAAAAGTTATGACACATTTATTATGTCATCTGTTTGACAATTTGAAATTGGCGCGCGGAACTTGCCGACCAATGGTTATCAAACCGTTTATCACCTGTGACGTAGTCACCAACCTGCGCAATATCATACCTTGTTTTCTTTGTATCGTGGAACTATACAACCAGTTAAAATTCTTGCAGTTATTTCTGGGACGCCCTGTATAGCATTATTTATAGATATGCTCTGTAGGTCGACAAAAAAATTAAATGAGCGATATTATTACCCGCAATTTTATAAACAAGATTGAAATAAAAATCTCAAACCACAATAAACCTCATACAGAGCTTTTTCGGGTACTTGGGTCACCCTGTAGACAATTAATATTATATTAATGATTAATATTAAGAAGTTTTTTCTTTATTCGTAAATTCCAAACGGTTGTGTCTGCACGCGGAATGCGTGTTTATCCACTTATTTTTTTCTCGTATCGACAATTTATATGATTTTAATTAACAAAGGTAAGAAGTTTTTTTTTCTAAATTGATAAATTCCAGGAATACCAGAGGCATGTCTGCACGCGGAATGCGTATGTTTTTCGTCCGTTCTTTTTGTACAACCACTTATTTTTGTTTCGGTGTAATGCACAAATATATATCTGTAGCCAGTCGGCGCGCCTACTCTAGACTGGTTCGTTGCCAGAGCGCGATCTATTTTTGGCCGGCCGTCGCGTTTTTCGAAATTGAGTCAGTGAGCGGCTACTCGCATGTGTGCGTGCGCGCCTCCCGATGAGACGGTCAGCCGCGATAGGGGTCGCCACGATGACCGGGGATGACGTCGTTACCACCCTTACCTAAGTTACTGCGTTGGTGCGAATTTAGTTCGTCGTTTAAACCAGACAGGTGGCATTGTGGTCGCATTCGATATATTGTTCTTGTAGCGTAAGTTTAAATATGTATATTTTGCAGAAGAAACTATTGCGAAGCTCTAAAATTAATGCATTAATTGTATACATGACACATTTCTATTTACTAAATATGATAAATAATGATAGCGACGTATAAGAGTATTAATAATCGGCACCATTTATTAAATATAATTGATATATAAATATACATTAAACAATTAACAACAAGGAGATATATTTTGGACTTTATTTCTAAAGTATATTTGATAGTTGTCTGTATTCTACACATGCGCATATTCTTCGCTATGCGTTCTTTTTTAGGGTCACGTTTGATTTTTTGTTTTGACGCATATGATTATCTTCACTGTAATTTTAAGTATTATTAGGTATACTTTTTTTAATTACTAAAGGGTAACAAGCATTTGTTAGTTTTATTATTAGTGTGCCCTTTGACATTCATTGTTTTGTGTGGGACCTGAATATAGTTAATACTAATCTGGGCATGCGCTTTTTGAAACAGCTGTAACTTTTAAAATAAACTATTGTGATGGACTGTTTATTACGAAAAACAAGTGACTAAAGAATACAAGGACTAATGACACTAGGAACAAAATTGTTACCAGTTGACACTAAAGCTATTTTGCCAGTGCCGTGGCAGAGGGTTAATATAAATAATGCAGAATTAAATAAAAATTACAATTTTAATTGTTTCACATTGTTTTTATTAGTTTTATGTACCGGGTGCGTCTAAAAAGTGGCTCACCCGTATAACTTTTTTTATTTTATAATTATTATTAATTATATTTTTTTTTAGATAAAAAAATGAGATTTGGTATGTTGGTATATGACTTAAATTAGGATTGATTGACGTATTCAATTGTTTTCGGTTACTTCCGTTTCGCCGAAAATGACTACAACTTTTGATCTTTAAATAGCACACTCAGTATTTTTTTACTTTATTCGATAGAAAATGACACTCTCAAAAGAATGACATGTCATATGTGAACTTTTGACATTCTCGCTTAAAAAATGGTATTTTAAATTTCAATCTAGAATGCCATGACTCCATGACTGTGTTAAAAACACAAATTTTTAATCAAGGAGCCTTGGAAAAATAGATTTGATAGTCTAGTATTATTCATGTCCTGTACTGGTCGGTTTAAAGATGCCCAAATCGTATTTTTAATCATATATCAATTTTTTCAAGTGGAACGAGGGTGAATCGTTAGCATATTTGGAAAAAGTATTTTTTTACGATTAATTTGATACTACCCACTTGGTATTTCGAGTCAAAATGTCGTTCGAAAATGAATGTGCGAAAATGTCAAAAGTTGACATGAGATACGTCATTCTATTGAAAATGTCATTTTCTATGGAATAAAATAAAAAAATACCGAAGGCGTTATTTAAAAAATCAAAATTGGAAGCCATTTCCTGTGAAACAGGAAGTGACCGAAAACAATTATTGAATACGTCAATCAATCTTAATTTATGTCATATATTAACACACCAAATCTCGTTTTATTATCTGAAATAATAAAAAAAGTTATAGTGGTGAGCCACTTTTCAGACGCACCATATTTTTTTCGTGTCTACCTTTTATAGTAAAATTGAAAACCCCTGTAAATGGGACATGTGTTGACTAAATTGGGAAGTTTACAAAATTTAATTTAGGACTTGCTGTTCGGAATTATTAGACTTATTTTGAAAAATCTTTATTTTTTTGGAAAAAGTTTTACCCACCTCTATGGAGGAAGCTTTTTTAGGTGGTGCCGATTTTTTAACGAAAAAAGTAGTTAAGTCGTTCACAAAAGGCTCATTGGAATGCTTATCAGATAATGAAATATTTCCTTCTTATTAATTAATTATGTATGAACAGTTGACTGTTTTAAGCTGAGTTTAATTCGTCACAATGACCACCTCTCTGGACACCACCGCTGCCTCGAAAAATTTTTGGTCCGCATCTCAAAGAAAAGCTGCGTCGAGGATATTCGCTCAAGCTTTGTTTTCTGCATTACCGACCGCTCCCAGAAAAAAAGGTTTGTACAGAGTCACATATTTACATTGCCATCGGTATTAAACCCGCAACAAATTTATATTATGTTTATTAATATTTCTCCACGACTGTCAAGAAAGTTCACAGAATTAAAAACTAGACAAGGGACAGAAACTAACGTAACTAACGTTTTGATTTTTTTTCCAAACGCACGTTTATGTTAAGGTGCCTATACAAATAGAAAATTGTATTTTAATGTTATTCAGTATCAAGTGTTTAATTTGCATACTTATTAAGCTATTCTTAACAAGAAAGTATTAATATTACATTTATTAAATCACGCATTATTGTATTTTATGACATTGTTTTTTATTATAGTTTTTTTGCTTAAATGCATAAAATTAATAGAATTCTCAGTTGGTTTATAAATTAATCTTTCAATGTTCTTTTTCTTTCCCAAAATTTCAAAAATGTATTTTTGTTGAAAACTAAATTTTAAAGTCGCTCATCTTGGTTGTGGAAAAATATTATAGGTGTACAGTTGGATAAAAAATATAAACTACTGGCAATATCTTTTTACGGATACCTTGTATTTTTATTTTATTAGAAGGGGGTGTTTTCGCAAGTCAAGTGAACTATCAAGTCACAGGAACTCAATTGATTTGAAAGAATATTCCGTATTCACACATTTGATATCAAAAAGCTTCTGCTAGTTGCTTCAAAATGCATAAGGCTGTACTTTCAAACTGCGAAAATTGTAATTCCTATTCCAGATGACGGATGGAGTCTTCCAGGCTCTTGAGTTCCGCTTTAAGTTAATTTCCACTTGGAAAGCAGAACGGTTCTAGTCCAGTTAGTGGAGTGTTTGCTTCTTTTCTATCTAGATCGTTTGCTTTTTCATTGCCTTCTGTCCCTTAGTGAGGTGGCACCCAGAGTAGGAGGACTTTATTTTTTTGCCTGATTTGTTCAGCAGGCATTGTCAGGTTTGTTCTCTAGGCATTCTTTGACCAACTTCGAATTAATGGTTCCTAAGTTTATCGCTCTTAATGCTGCGTGACTATCGGATAAGATGGCTCTTTCTTGTTTCCGATAGTTCCTATTTAAGATAAGTTGGACGTATCTTTCAATAGCGTAGGATGTACTATAGGAATACTCCTATTCCTGTCCCTGCTTTGTATTTGGAAGTATCAGTATACCACGTCATGGTATGGTCTTTTACTCGTACATGCTGAGCAAACATTTATTTCCAAAATTTTATTTATAGCAAACATTTGTTTCTTCCAATCTTTTTTATTGCTCAATACTACAGTGAGGTGTTTCTCACAAGTGTACATTCTTGGTATGTCATCCACTAGGAGTTGGAGGAGTGGAATTTTTTTCTGTGTGTTTCATATATAGGTATGTTACGATTAAGGATATTCGGTTAATATCGACATTACCCGGTTAAAACCAACAACATTAACCTGTTAATGTCAACATTAACCGGATATCGGACTTTAAGCGTAACATGTACATTCAGTATGATTTGTCGAGTTTAGACTGTCATATTACATTCATGAGAAATGAATTCAAGTGCCTTGATCAGTTGACTTGATAAATGCGCCTTAAAGCCATCTATAACTGTTACGCACAAATGTTTAAGATTTGTTTTCTAGAATAGTTTATAATAAAATAAAGAATACAGGTATTCATCAATGTAAAATATGCAGAACGTAATACCGAGCGATGATTTACTAACGCAAATATAATAAATCTTAACCGTGGTGAAACGTTAAACATTTACATTAATTAGCGATATATTTTCCAGAAGCCAATAGCGATTTTAGCGTAAAAAAGGAGGTTATTAAGGAGGAAAGCGAAGAAAAGGTTAAATATAAAGATAGGAACGATAGTTATGATAATTATAGCTATGAAAATAGAGATAGTTCGAGTTATTGGACTGACAGCGACTATGAGGGTTCATCGACGTATGACGAGGTGGGATTTTCGGTATTTATTTTTTTGTTCCCTTGTTTGTTTGATCATGTATATTTTTGTTAATTAACATTAAATTTTAATAACATAATTTGTTGATATGTACATAAAAAAATTACAAGTTCTTAATATCATTCAATATTACCACTATATAAAGCTACCTTTTTACTGTACAATGAGGTGTCAGATCTAGATACTATCTGAGGTTTTAAATGTCATCTGATATTTATCTACGAAGACAACAATATTTAGTATTACGGTTTTTTTAATTCAACCAAACCACTAAAATTGAAGTGAATTTCGTTTTTTTCATTTCATGAATAGTCAAAGATATCGGTAAGAATATGTTGAAAGTTGAATTAATCAAATGAAGACAATGGATCGATAAAGGCGGTACAATATGATATTTAATGTTTTGCGGTTCAAAAATGAAAGGAATCTTATTGTGTCAAGCATGACACATTAAGGTGCGTATTCATTATCCGAACGAACGAACGAATGTTCGCTAGTGGTATGGACGGGGGCCGTACGATAGGACCACGAGAAGACCGGAGGCATTTGTTGGCGAACGCCTTTGATGTACCGACTCGAAACGGATGGTCGAGCGAACGAACGAACGAACGGCCGCATGCGTTCGGTCCCCGTCTAAATATACCGCACTTTCATTCGTTCGTTCGTTCGGATAATGAATACGCATCTTTAAGGTGCGTATTCATTATCCGAACGAACGAACGAATGTTCGCTAGTGGTATGGACGGGGACCGTACGATAGGACCGCACGAGAAGACCGGAGGTATTTGTTGGCGAACGCCTTTGATGTACCGACTCGAAACGGATGGTCGAGCGAACGAACGAACGAACGGCCGCATGCGTTCGGTCCCCGTCTAAATATACCGCACTTTCATTCGTTCGTTCGTTCGGATAATGAATACGCACCTTTAAGGTGCGTATTCATTATCGAACGAACGAACGAATGTTCGCTAGTGGTATGGACGGGGACCGTACGATAGAGACCGCACGAGAAGACCGGAGGTATTTGTTGGCGAACGCCTTTGATGTACCGACTCGAAACGGATGGTCGAGCGAACGAACGAACGAACGGCCGCATGCGTTCGGTCCCCGTCTAAATATACCGCACTTTCATTCGTTCGTTCGTTCGGATAATGAATACGCACCTTTAAGGTGCGTATTCATTATCCGAACGAACGAACGAACGAACGAATGTTCGCTAGTGGTATGGACGGGGACCGTACGATAGGACCGCACGAGAAGACCGGAGGCATTTGTTGGCGAACGCCTTTGATGTACCGACTCGAAACGGATGGTCGAGCGAACGAACGAACGAACGGCCGCATGCGTTCGGTCCCCGTCTAAATATACCGCACTTTCATTCGTTCGTTCGTTCGGATAATGAATACGCACCTTTAAGGTGCGTATTCATTATCCGAACGAACGAACGAATGTTCGCTAGTGGTATGGACGGGGACCGTACGATAGGACCGCACGAGAAGACCAGAGGTATTTGTTGGCGAACGCCTTTGATGTACCGACTCGAAACGGATGGTCGAGCGAACGAACGAACGAACGGCCGCATGCGTTCGGTCCCCGTCTAAATATACCGCATTTTCATTCGTTCGTTCGTTCGTTCGTTCGTTCGGATAATGAATACGCACCTTTATAAGGTTTGCTAAAAATATCTGTTGCTTTAATGAAATCAAAATGGGTCATAAATATTGTCTATCGTTGAAAAACATATATTTTTTCATTTTTATTTTATTAAGAAATATCTGGACTCGAGCTGTTTAAAACTTAAACTTTATAACATTTCCATCACCTTGATATATCGTAAAAATAATTTTATAGTTCTCTGTTTTATTTTGAAACTATACAAGAAGAAATATAGCCGACCACACAAAAATCACGCATATAACTGTAAATTTTTCTAATTGCGATTCTCAGAACAGATTAGAAATATGAGTATATTCATTAAATTAGTAAACAGCTATTTATGTTTTAATGGAATCTAAAATACCCATTTAAGGTTCATGTTGCACATGATAATATTGCACTGGAAATATTTATGTATGTATCTGAAACGATATGTTATTGTTTATTTATTATTACTGACCTTCACAGCAAAATTAGCATAATAGAAATACATTTTTATTTACTATGTATCAGCTGTTCTGAATTAACTGTTCTTTCTACACGTGAATGGAGCCAATATAATAGTATTTAATTTGTTTAATTTTTTTTAATTCTAGATATCTTTACATTGGTATTGTTACGGAATCGGTAGGTCCTTAGTTAAACAAGCACACGATAAAACACTTAACTGATTTATTATATAAACAACTTAATTATAACTACTAACAATAATTAAAAAAAAACAATTTCTCCTTTTTCTGGTTTCTTCAAAACTAATTCAGATTTATTCAAATTTCACGCTCGCCGCTCTTTATATACTACAGATGATATTTCCGGTAACTTCTAAACTAGAAAATTCTTTTATTTATAATTGGGTTTCCTATATTGTCCAAGAGATGGTGCACCATTCGAATTTTTCCGCTAGGTGGCACTTTAGATGTAGGAACCACCGTTGAATTATTTCTATGATCTCCAGAAAGATGACGCCCCGGCAGTCGATCAAAATATTTTGTATATACATCGTTGATCGTAACAATATTATTACGTAGTATTATTTGGTCTACAACTTCTAAAATTAATATACTAGTGTTTTCTTATACATGTAGACACAAATCTGGTATAAAATTATTTGTCTTATTGAGTTAATGACAATATAAAAGTTATTTTTGATTTGACAACTTAAAAACAGTAAATCAAATTTTTATTTACCTTTGGTAACATATGGTAGCAATAAATAATTGTTCATAATTTCAAAAGATATTTATTTGCAACAGTATTTTTGTCCACTACAATGTATAAAATTAATGTGAAAATAGTATATTTTTATTTAAAACAAATAAAATTCAGTTTTGTTTCTTTTCGTTGCCAAATCTCATTAAAAGAACGTACCTTTATTACAATATTTTAGTTATATATTTTATTGAAGACCGCGTTATTTTTACGATATTTACAGTCTGTTTGTTTTTACGATGCCTATAATTAACTTTGTTCTGTACGATTTGGATGGTTCTGTTATTATTGGAGTATTTAAATTACCTGTTTGGTAATGTTAAAGTAGGAAACAGTACCTGACCGTTGGTCGTTTTATTGTCGATTTTTTACATTTTACAAGTACTAAAGCTTGAATGTTTATCTATTGGCACGATATAACACTAAACATGAATTAGTATATGTATGAAGATATTTAGTAGTATCAAGGTTACCAGATAAAAGGATAAAGTTTCTCATTTTTTTCTTCATAAAATTCTGCAAATTCTGCATCTCATAAATTTAGTATTCTAGTAAAAATGAAAAATATTACGGATTCCGTGGGTCCACAATTCAAAATGCACGATAAAACACTTAACGAATTTTTGAGACTTTTCTGCATGCGGTCCTGATCTTCAATTCTGTCCTTCTGGCGACGCACTTCTAAATCTTCAACAATTTTCTCCAACCGTTTTTGTCTAATTTCTTGATTTTTTTGATGTTGATTTTTTTGAGATGTCGTTCTCTATAACGTCGCTTCTCCAATCGAATTTCCAAATTGCTTAATATTTTCTCAAGCCGGTCAATTTTCTCTTGATGAATTATCTTGAAGTATTGTTTGTAGGCGGTCTTGTTCCTCTTCTGTCTCTCTTGCTAATCGGGCTCGCTCTTCTCGTTCTTTGCGTAATCTTTCTTATTCTTCTGCCTTTTCTCTTGCTATATTCTCCATAAAATCGCCTAATAACTTGATTACTTCCTCCATTTTCTTCTCTTTTTCTCTAGTTCCAACCATAAAAATTCTCAAATCCGGTCTAAAATCTTCAAAATCCACTTTATTTCTTTTTAAAATTAAAAAAAAGTCCTCTTGAATCCCACTTCTGACACCAATTGTTACGGATCCCGTGGGTCCACGATTTAAAATGCACTTGATAAATGATAAATCACTTAATGAATTTATTTTCCAACTATATACACACAGCCTGTACTGATTACAAGGCACAACGAAGTTTTTAAAAACTCTTCGCAAACTTGTTATAGTTCGCTATTTATAGATCACTATTCAAAAACTGAAACTGTCGAGCGCCTTATATACATATCTTAACGGATCTCTTCGCAATTTCCATTCCTTATTTTTTACACAAATTCAACAATACTAATGACAAGTATCGTTGTGATGTGTAAAAAATAAGATTTAACAGTATAATTTATACAATAAAATTATTAAATAAAATTAAAGCCAAACATGTGTAAATATTATTTATTATTTAAAGTTTTTATTTATAAGTCAAATATTTAAACATCGTTTATTATAATAAAACAAGACCAACGTAATACGCCCAAAGTTTTGTAAATGGAGTAAATATAAATAGGTACTTAAATGATGGCAAAAATAAAAGACTTTACATTATATTTTTAGGGCCACAAACAAAAGGAATTGTCTAATTAAAACGCATATAACAAATTATAGTTTGAGAAACGTTTTGATCATTTGATAATATTATGATTGGCTATGACAACAACAATATTTTTTGAGAATTTGACAATAGTATGACAATGGCCGTTGGAAACTATGGAAACTACAAAAAAAATTCTAATTTAACGCCATCTGGCAATAACTAGTAGCAACTTCTTAACCTAAAAATTTCCGTGGAAACGGTGGAACCGCTTTGGCTATTTCACTTTCCCGCCCCTGGGTTTAATAATATATTTCCGTACTTTTATACATAGGCGTAAAAGTGATTTACTTTTATGCCTAGGCGTTAAAATAACTTTTATATTGTCAGTCACGTCGCAAAAACTAATACTTTTGTGCAGGGGCGGATACAGGAATATATTTTAGGAGGGGCCCAAATAAAAAGTAATGTAGAATATGCTATTTAGGGCACCATTTTTGACCCGAAAGCCTAATATTTTACCTAATTATTTTTAATTTATAGATTTTAGGGGGGGGCCCGGGCCCCATGGGCCCCCACTCAGTATCCGCCACTGCTGTTGCGACGTTTGAAAACAAAAGCTGCTTTTAGAAATATTTAGTATCAAATATCGTTCATTTTCTTTTAAATTTTCCTCTATATCTTTTAAAAAACTTTCTAGAACTGCCTGTTCACAACAAATTTTCGCACGGTATAATTTCTTAATCTCTGATATTACCAGGGCTTTAGTATATGGTTACGGCACTGAAAGGGATGAAAAATACAGAAAAAAAATCCGGTGGTTGGGCTCTAAATTTTTTCTTAAATAAATTATGTTTTCAAACTTGAATAACTCGATTATATTAGACCAAAGATTGGACTTACCAGGCTTGAAAATATTTGCACTTATTTAAGACTCACCCTGTATATGTTTATATTTTTTTAGCATAGTGTACACACTTCTCGTCGCCCTTTACCTTCAAACTTTAAATGTGGCCGCACTGAAATATTTAGTCTGGCGTCCGGCCAATCTTTAAGTCATAATGTTTATGTAAATTTTCGTTTCGTGGTCTAATAGTCATTCTCGCATGTTTCGCTCGCTCTACGCCGACAAAAAACACAAAGCCTTAATTCCTTCGTTGTGGATTTATACGTTGACCCTGCTGGCTGTTCGATATGCCTTCCTGTTCGGTTGATGCGCCAAGAGAGTTACAAGGCGGTCCAGGAATGAAATTGTTTTGTCTAGCTTTTGGACGAGCCTGATTGGTTTCCGAAAATATTTCTAAGTTGCAGTCGAAATAGGGTTTCTATACTAGTTTTTGGAAATTCAGGACAAGTGAGTTCTAAAAACCGGACTTGGCTAAAAATTATGAATTCATTTATGTAGTCTGTCTAATGAGAGAATATCTGACAGAGTTGTCTGTCATTTTAAGTCACATTTAAATTACATTTACTGTCATTTTTTGGATGTCGTCTGACGGTTGTTTCCCTGACTCGTTGGAACAACCGACAGACTTGAAGTTGAAATAGTGTTAAATATACACTTTTGCCTTTGTGAGCAGTACTAAGATTTGTACTGCATATGTTACGAATTACGTTAGAACTGGATTATCCTTTTTAATGGAAGAGAAAACTTTAAGCATATCTTTAGTTACTACACATATACAGTTTGCATGATTGCATATACAGTTTGCATGGCATATGTCTAACGAATGAGAAAAATGTCAACAGGTGATATTCAAAAAATGACAATTTACTTGTGAATCATAATGCATTGATCCGCTTGTTGGGCAGATGATGACGATGGGATTGATATTTTATGATATATTCATAAGACGCACGTAACGTTGATTGAAAGAATTGGGAAGATACGCAACCTAATGGGCCAATTCGTGACAAGGCTAATTTGATTTCTCTTCACGTCTCAAGTGCTGTACGGTAGAGACACTAATCCTTCTGCGGTCAACCCAACACTTATTTTCGCTAATTCGGCCAGCGAAGGCATATCGAAGACGGTGTGGAACTGAAAGCGACATTGTTGGCATATTAAAATGTGTAATATCCGTAATACATTTGACGAAAATATCTTTGGATGAAAAATCCGCCTTTATGTACTGAAAATGTATTCGTGTTAAACAGAGAATAAACTACAAAAATAAAAATTCTTTTATAGGTACTGAATATATCGTATGATCGAAAAAAGTCGTTTAGTTTGCTTGGAAATGACGAATATTGACATTTATCATACTATTTTACATATGAGATAACAGTGATCTTCATTCCTAAGCCAACTCTGACGCCGTTCTTTGTCTAATCATATATTATATTAAATTGTTTATTGATAGAAAATCCGCATTATCAACGTACTGTACCCAAAATCCGCAAATCTACGGATTTATCAGTAATTCTGGCAACATTGTCTCCAGAAACCACTCACTCTGTTGACTGAAAGCAGAACTACTGTACAGTATTCTTTATCCGCTGCTCTGTAAATGACTTAGCAACTCATCAGCGCGCAGGGGCGCAGAGCTAAACTAAAGCAGATTTTGTGCCACGAAATCGCCAATAAGGGGTTGCGCATCTTATTTCTTCAATCAACGCACGTAATCATAACTAAAAAAAGACGAAATAATTCACATCCAGGAGCGCACAGAAAACGAAATAGAAAAGATCAGATAGAGATGGATACTTTCGAACACTGACAGTAGATGTGTGTGATTAAAATATTCAACAAGTTAAATTATTTTACGATTAGATTTCCTGGACATTTTTTGAAACTCCAGCCTTTAAAAACCCCAGACACTTTAAAAACCCGTACATATCAGAGTAAATCCGAAGTATGTAACACTAAGTCGAACGACCCTTAGAACGTTGTCACTAAAGTTCAATTTTCTTGAGCGAGCCGTTTGTTGAAATATGTCGATATTGTTATTTTAGGTTACCCCCTTGTAACAAAATAAATTTGTGGGGGAACGTCACATCAAAAATTTTAATATGAAAAACATCCCATATTTTTTAACCAGGATTTTCACATGATTTTTTGCTTTTACATATTCATTTTCACTCTCAATAAGTCTATCCAACAAGAGGATTATACAGACATTATGTATTTTCTGTCATTTTTTGGATGTCTTCTGTTGAAATCTTCCCCGACTTGTTAGACAGACTGGTTTTTATTTTCCATAATGGAATAGTTTGTATGAAATCTAACCAAATAAAAATATTTTTGTGTACTCCTGTATCGCAATAAATCGCAACAATTTAGGTACCTTAGCGACTTGTTTGTTAGCTGTGACATCAGTATTTTGGCAGCGATACGGTGCGGCGTCCTGTTTATGTTAATCGTTTATTTTTAACTCTGTGTGAGAATATTTTTATATAAAAACCAGGTGTAGTGCGACATGCTCTAAATATCCAGCACCGAAACTGAATCGGTTTTATTGGAATACCTACTTGAAAGTCTTAAAAATAGTTTTTGTCCAATGTCGTTTTCAGATTTGTTTTGATATCAGTCTATAATCCTGTAGTCTATAAATGTTTATGACTTTTCTTCAGATTATGCGATTTCTATACAGGATGTCCCAGAAATAAGTGCGTATTTTAATGGATGGTACATCTCGATAAAAGAAACATATTTTCTCTTTATCCTTTTTCAAATAAGTCCAAAATAACAGAGTTATTTTACTATGAAAATTTTCAAAAAATAATTATTTTTTGCTACTTATAATTTTGAGAACCACTGGATCTTTTCTGGATTTTCTCTCTTGTAAATTAAAACCTATGTTGCCATATTATCAAGAAATTATGATTTTTAACTAAAACTAAAAAAAATCCAAAAACATTTTCAAAAAATTTAATATATTCAATTTTTTTTTCGCGAAAAAAAAACCTCATAGGCGTGTTTTTGGGGTTGAACTATACTACCAGTTAAAATACTTGCACTTATTTCTGGGACACCCTGTATATTAGCTTTCTATGTAGATTTTACATTCTTTCTTTTTCATTACTTAATCAAATATTCATCATCATCATTCTCAGCTTATTCAACCATTTCCAGTTATGGTGTAACCTCGCTCACATATTTAGATACTCTCTTTGTAGTTGGGCCCATTGTTGTCGATTGTTGGCTATGTGAGCCCAAGCTATCTATCCCTACTAATTTCCTAATGTCATCGTCCCATCTCAGGTTTGGTTTTCTTCTAGGTCTCTTAATTCCTCGTGGGTACATTTGCTGTAATTTTTGTGGTCCATCTGTTGTCCGTCCTTCTTGCCAGGGGTCCTGCCCATTGCCACTTGAGGAATTTGATTCTGTAGATGACATCTATTACCTGGGTCCTTTGTCGTGTCTACTCAATTCTTTCAATCTCAATTCAATATTGCGTTTACATTACTATAGGACAGTAGGACACAGTATAGGATACACATTATAGTGTAGGACACAGAGTAGTATTACATATTACGAAAGAATAATAATCATTTTATCAAGATACGGATACAAAAAATACTGTTAATAGTAAAATTACTATAACAGTTCAGTAGAATACAAATACAAAGCCATTTATATCAGTTTATAAGTTCAAACTAATCGTGATAAACCTAGAAATTTGGAATAACAATAGGACGAAAATAGACAAATTAGAATTATCAGCTGTTATTATTACTTATTGATAACATTCGTGCTGCAACCAAACCAGACCTAAGCGCCAATATGGCGAGCAGCATGGATGGCATAAGGGCATTTTTGGATCTGCACTCGCCGAAGCTTATTCTCTCTCTACCTCTTGTTTTAATAAATGTTTCCCCGTCTTTGAACAATAGCACGATCGAATTTTTTAGGTGTATCTGGACCGTTGCCCTAATTCATTATAGTTTGATGGTTTTAAGAGGGCTGGGTTTTTTGTACCTAGTAAGGTCTCGCGTTTAAGTTACAGTCTGAAATATTTTTTTTTGGTACAAGCTCAAAAAGCGTTACCGTTTGATATACTTCCTTTCTTTCTGTTTCTCTAATTTTTTAGTTTAGATTAGATTACTTGTATAATAAGAATACGAAAATTTAAGGATGGTAATGTTTAAAAAAACGAAATTAAATGTCTTACTGTATACTTTTCATCGGTACAATTAATATTTTGCTCAAGTTATGACGGGTTTCCGGTAATGTTATTCACCCTTTCAAATGCTTACTAAAAATAAACTAATAATTGAAAATGATTCATAAACTAAACGTGAATACACTGTAAAATATATCATTAATAAATCACACATTTTTTACATTTTAGCAGATTTCCTTTGATAAAAAATATTGAGTATTATTTACATTATTAACCATGTAAAATATGGGGCGTTTTTGCAATTAAATATGGCGGCTTTTTATTAAGTTTTTATTAAAAACTAATGACGTTTTTAGGATTACAAAAGAAAAAAGTTATATTTTTCTAACTCTAAATATACTTGTTCTAGATTCAAGCCAGTATTCTAAATAATAATAACATAGGTACACAAAAATAAAAAATATCTTGATTTTCAACCAAACAAAACAAATTTCGAAAATGGAAACAGCTTTAGAAACTCATGTTTCTCTATAAATATTGTATTTATAATAAAGTAGTAAATTTAAAAAAATGTTCTAGCACATATAACATGAAAGTAAAAAGCATAACCACAAATTAGAAGACATGATAGGAAAATATAATTTACCTTTGAATTGAAATGACACGACTGCCACTGTCATGTATTCATGGCATCATCAGTCACGGCAAAGTACTGTCATCTCACTAGACACCCTTTGAACCAGTCGTATAGACGAAAGATAGATGAGAATAAAAACGAGTGAATTTTGAACTAGACAATTATTTGGTATATTTACACTATATCAGTTTTTTTTGTTATTAATTTTAACAGTTTTAACAATTAATTATTGATTAACAAAGTCAATCAAAATTTATATACAGGATCGGTCTTAAATATGTGCAAATATTTTCAGGGCTGGTAGATCTCCCTATAAGAAACATAATTTCTCTTTGCCGTTTTTCAAATAAGTTCAAAATAACGGAGATATTTTATTTTGAAAATTAAAAAAAAATTGTTCAAATTTTGAGAACCACTAGATCTTTTCTGGTTTTTCTTTCTTGCAAATGTTGCCATATTATGTTTTTAACTATAAATTTAAAAAAAAATCCATAAATTTACTTTAATTTTAAAAGACGTGTCTCTGAAGTCGAAATGTACTACTCTTAAAAATATTTGCACTTATTTAAGACTTACCCTGTATAACATAAAATGATCTACCAATTAATAAAATCATTTTCGTTTCATGCGGGGTATATAGATGACACTACATGTTTGCGACCATGATTTAACCGCCTTGTACTTGAATATGGAAATATGCAGAAGACGTCGAATATTATTAGAAGCACGCGAACGAGATGCTTCCTTGGCCATTCGACCAAAGAGCCACAAGCGAATTTCTGGCACCGGACAGCGAAGCAAATCCAATCGTTTTCATTATCATTCCACTTTGCGCCGTCTTCATATAACTTTCCATACCATATCTACTCTTCGGCCGGCTAAAATACTTTGTTCAAACAACCGCATCCGCATATTTCGTCTTGTCTCCACAAGATTATCGGACCAACACAAAGCGATCCGCCAGCAAAAGCTTATTACAGAAGCCGATCCGAGGAACTATGGTTATTATCGGCAACACGCGTTATATTTTTATTTCGTCTCTTTCGCAATTATTTTAGTATTCCTTCTGAAGCTAGTCAGATAACGATGTATAAATAGTTTGTTAGGTCGGGCGTGCAGTCGATACGTCTAGCTTGAAGATAACAAAAGTGTTACGCCAAGAATGCGCAAGAGGAACTGCCGACTGAAAACCTGTCGTTCCAGGTATTTTCGGCAGGTCAAACAGTTTTTGCTCCATTTTTTAAAGGTCTGTATTTTTTATATTCATATCAAGCAATACTGAACCGGTTTAGGATTAATTCAAAGCGCATGTACGGTTATAATTAGTTTAGAATTTTGTTATCCGATAAAGTTTATTTAAACTAATATTATTGTTACAGATTCCGTGGGTTCTTAATTTAAACACACAATTGAAACACTTAAACCAATTTATTACATGACTAAACTACACTGTCCTTCTTAATTAATTATATCAAAACAATAATACACTACCGATTAAATATCGGTTTCTACCACTTTTGTGGGATTCCCTGCGCCTTCGCTGTTTATTAGTGATTCAAAACTACTTATTCTCGCATTGCCCGCTGCTTATATACCCATAGATCTCTCAGTCTTCATCATCATCACTAAATTTCTCTTATAGTTCTGCCGTAGTTTGGCTTAGTAGAATTTTTTTGCTGTTCGTGTTGGGCGTTTCTTATTTTATTGTGAGATGTCGCTAGCGGCCCGTGACAGTATATTATCGTTGATTGAAGGAATTGGGAAGCTACGTAACCTATGGGGCGATTTAATTTCTTCTTACGTCTCAAGTGCTGTACGGTGGAGCCTCTACTCATTCTGCGACCAACGCATAAAACACTCATTTTCTCTAAATTCTGCTAGCGAAGGTATACCGAAGACGGTGTGGAACTGAAAGCGACAGTGTTGCCATATTAAAATGTGTAATATCTGTAATACGTTTGACGGAAATATCTTTGATTGAAAAAATTTGGATGAAGAACTCTGACGCCGTTTATTGTTTAATCTTAAATACTATATTAAATTGTTTAATTATAGAAAATCTGTATTACTAACGTACTGTACCTAAAATCCGATAATCTACGGATTAATCCGTAGTTCTGGCAACACTATCTCCGGCAACCACTCACTCTGTCGACTGAAAGCAGAACTACGGTACAATATTCTTTTTCCGTTGCGTTGTAAACAACTCATGTGATCAGCGCGCAGCGGCGCAGAGCTAAACTAAATCTCGGACATATAACGGTAACACCAGCTACATCTCAGCCATATTTTGTGTTACGAAATAGCTCATAAGGTTGCGCATCTTCTTATTTCTTCAATCAACGATATTACATAATGAGGAGGGAAACGTTTCATTATTGTCGGAACATCTCTAGATACTATTTTATTTACAACCACATCATTAACCAAGAAGTGTATATTTTAATTTTAAAATGAAAAATATGGTAGATATGCCAATGTTAGTTTATGTAATAATAATAATAAATGACTTTTATATATTCTTTTGCTTCGATGTTTTGGGGGAACCCTCAAACCCAGTACCCAGTACTAACTACATAACTTTTGTCAGTGTTGAATTTCTTATTTATCCTTAGAAATTGTGTAACAAAAAGAGCCAAAATATTGTCGGAAAGTGATGACAGCGATGACTATTTTAACACTAGTGTCTTGTAAGAATCTGCATAAAAAGAAGAAACAAGAGAAATAAGAGAAGATGCTTGAGGGAAATGGGTGATTAGAGATGAGTAAGTCCGGATGGATACGAATTCACGGGAGATCGGGGAAGTTAGCAACTCATTGAAAGCAGGAATTATAAAATACAATCCTGCTTCAAATCCCAAACCAGCCACACCTACCAATTTTGAGCTATAGTTACTTTTATTTTTGTTGCTAACTTCCCAGTTGGCAACACATGAGAAGCAGGATCGCCAAAACTGGTTCCTGCTTGCGCTGCTATACCCCTGTTGCATCCTGCTCTAAATTTCATCCCAGCAACACTTGCTGTTTTTAAGATACAGCAAGTTTAAGTCTGATTGGTGACGTCACACATAGCAACACAATAAGAGCAGGATGGCTGAAACAAGTTCCTGCTTTGCTGCTATAATCCTGCCTCATCCTGCTTCAAACCCTATACCAGCCACTCTTGCCGTTTTTGAAATACGGGAATTGGAGAATTGGAGTTTTCGAATCATGTAACCTGTAAAAGATCAAATATAAAATGCTTCTAAATAGTAAATTCTAAAGTAGTATTCTCTTCTAAAGTAAATTACGCAAGAATACTCATGGGCTCATTGGGGATGTGAACTGAAAAAAAACATTAAACAAATATCTATGAAAAATGAAATTTTTATTAAACAAAAAACTAAAAAAACTATAAATCACGAAAGATGACCATCATGTGACAATTTTACTGTTTATCAAAAACAATCGATACCGCCAATTCAAATGTGTTAGACAGAGACAAAAACTAACAATCCAAAAACAGCGGGAAATACATACATACATTGCAAATTAAATAATAGCTTTTAAAAACATTTTTAAAAACAAGCTTTTATTTAAATGCTCTAAAAAGCATAAAATAATTTAAAATAGTAAAAGTGACATCAACTTATAATCTCATTACTCAATTTATATGACATAAAAGCTTGTTGCTGACTTGTCCGCTAGGGCAGGGAAAGAAACGTAAAAAACAAAAGTTTAAGGATAGATTGATCATCAAAAATACTTGTTTCTTTAAAAAAAACACACAAAATAACACAAATCACACTTGTGAGAACTATAAATTCAAATTCATAGTAGAAAACTTGAAAATTTGAGGTTAGGAACACTGAACCTGTCTTATTTTGTTCAGCTGTTCGGAATAATTATTTATGGCTTGGAAGCTTATACATATTTTAGGCAAATAAAGCAAAAAAATAGCAGCCTAAGCTGAAACTTATCAAGTTAAAAAATCATTCCTAATCTTAATGTGCGACTGATTACCAGAAATCGATTCGTTCTATTTTAAAAACGACAAGAGTGGCTGGTATGGGGTTTGAAGCAGGGTAAGGCAGGATTATAGCAGCCAAAGCAGGAACTTGTTCCAGCCATCCTGCTTTTATTGTGTTTGCGTTACCAATCAGACTTAAACTTGCTGTATCTTAAAAACAGCAAATGTTGCTGGGATGAAATTTAGAGCAGGATGCAACAGGGGTATAGCAGCGCAAGCAGGAACCAGTTTTGGCGATCCTGCTTCTCATGTGTGGCCAACTGGGAAGTTAGCAACTAAAATAAAAGTAACTATAGCTCAAAATTGGTAGGTGTGGCTGGCTTGGGATTTGAAGCAGGATTGTAGCAGCCCAAGCAGGATCGTATTTTATAATTCCTGCTTTCAATAAGTTTCTAACTTCCCCGACCTATTCACGGACTTCTCTCTGGTGCCGGTACTGATGGATGTACTGATACTGAATATCGACCTCTATCCGCGGAACTGCATTGCTGAGAGTTAACTGGCCACGTCATCGGCAGATAATGAAAACATAACGATGCAGCGAAATAAATCAGTATTGGATAGTATTAGAATAAAGAGGGAATGAATTGTAACTGCTGCTGAGTCGTATTTACTGTTTTTTTTAAGTTTACTTTCGCAGAACCGTATCTGTATTCGATGTCCAAATAATAACGCATACAATAATAATATATTTTTGTGTCTTAACATGATATTTGATAATATTAAATTTGTTTTCTCTTTAAAAATCAGTCTTTTGATATCGCTTTTTTTTACTTACCCAGTATAATTGACAATAAAGCTCCTTAAAATAGTAATTATCGACAATCTGCCAACTGTGTCAGAAGACGAGTATTTTCTAGCACCATCTACTTTTCTTTTAATCGTTTTAATCACTTGAACTTTTGCTGAAAACTTTCTTGATTTTTAGTTTTTTGCTGTGTAGATTTGTAGATGACCTACTATTATTAAATTAATATGTATTTCATATATTATGTGGTGTTAATACGATGTCCATTCATAAGTGGTAACTGTACTTTCATTTACACTTTAACATTCAGTTTATAATGAAGATTTTATTAAAAGCGTTTATTAGTTGAAGACTCCGGTGCAAAAAGGGGGTAGCTCCATTTTTTTACGAATTTCACTTTTATATAGCAAAATAGGAACAAGAAGTCACTCCATCGACTGGTACAAGAACGAGGCAGCTCCATTGATTCGTTTAGATGTTATATGGGATGAACTTATATACCCTTTAAAGGTTCGGTGCAAAAAGGAGGCAGCTCCAGAGCTACCTCGTTTTTGCATCGAATTAGTTTATTGTTTTCCCGCTTCGATGCAGCACCAGTATTTCACATTGCGATCGGCAACCGTTAGACAGTGACACTTAGTTTACCTAGTTGTTATTATTCTGTAAAATTAAGACGTCTTGTGCGTTCTAGATACTCAGTAATAGAACGTCTGCCAGTTTTTTTTACTAGTAGCCAATAGTCAGTTTGGTGTTTAAAGAGTTTTACTATATTAAAATAACTTTCGTGTTGTTTGAAGTATATAACGGTTTGTAAAACATGTCAAGCAGTGACAGTCCGAATGAACAGTTTGATGATTCAGACCAGGATTCTGATTTTAATCCGGATGACCCTGGACCGAGTGTCAGGCGTTTTTCTGTGTTTGATTCAAGTGCTAAGGTATCAGCGTTGATCGAAAGTGATTCGGAAAGTGATAAAGTTCCAATGACTGAGCAAGAAACTCAAAATAAAACTCAAAAACTTTGCAAAAAACGTGTCAGAGATGAAAGTAAATGGAAAAGAAACGTGTCCAAGAAACTGAGAGCGGAAGGAAAGCCATATTTGGGTGTGAAAAACAAGAATAAATGTGCCAAAGAAGAAAGAAAAACTGGTAGAGACTGCAGTTGCAAATTTAAATGCTTCCAAAAATTTGACGATTCTGGTAAGCTCGAAATTTTAAGAATATTTAACGAAATTGGAACTAAAGAAAAGCAGGATATTTTTATTGGAGGGCAAATAAGGGTAAAAAAAGTTGAAAGACAGAGACCAAAGTCCGGTGGGGGGCAAAACGATCTTGTTCTTGTGTGTACACTATAAAAATTGGCACAGCTGAACAAAGAGTATGCAAAAAAGGTTTTTGCTCGCTTTATGGTATAAGTAAAAAACGAGTAGAGCTGATTGTTAGCCTTTACAAGATAATATTCCTGCTCCTAGAGATATGCGTGGTAAGCATGTCAATCGCCCTAATAGGATTCCTGAGAACATAATACATCAAATTGATTCACACATCCAGTCTTTTCCAAAGAGAACATCGCATTATAGTCGCACTAAAAATGAAAATAAATATTATTTGAATCCAGAACTGAATATGAAGAAAATGCACACACTGTACCTCAAAAAATATGAACCCGATATCCATGCTGCAATCGAAAATGGTCAACAAGAAAAACCTCAAGTTACCTATGACTATTTTTGTCGACACTTTGTCACAAACTATAACTACTCTTTTGGAAAACCACGTTCTGATACATGTCAAACGTGTGATAGATTAGACAATCTCATCTCAGCAGAAAAGAATGAGGAAGTAAAGAAAAATCTGAAAGTTGAGAAAGAGGTGCATCAGAAAAAAGCTAACTACTTCTATACACAGTTAAGAAAAGATATCGCCGAGGTCAAGATGAGTAACAACCAAACCGAGTTATTAGCATTTGACTATCAACAAAATATGCCTGTTCCCCATGTATCCAGTGGTGACGTATTTTTCAAACGCCAGCTTTGGGAATATAATTTTTGTGTTTTTCTAGGTAGCACTGGAAAATCCTACTTTTTCATGTACGATGAAACAGTCGCAAAAAAAGGACAAAACGACGTTGTCAGCTTTCTCCATTACTTTATTGATCATTACGTGCCAACAACTATAACAAAATTATTCATGTACTCTGATAACTGTTCTTCGCAGAACAAGAATCAAACCTTGGCTCACTATTTTTCTACCATTGCCATAAATAAAAGGTTTTCCAGAATAATACACCGATATCCAGAACCAGGTCATAGTTTTCTTCCTTGCGACCGCAGTTTTGGATTAATAGAAAAAGAGAAGAGAAAGAGAGAACGGATTGTATTACCAGAAGAATGGGTTGCTCTGGTAAAAAATACGTGTCGAAAATTTGAAATAGTTCCAGTTACCCAAGAAACCATTTTAAACTTCAGTGATCACTTCAATAAACTTTTTAAAAAGTCTGTTATTAACAACCGGAAACAAAAATTTTCAATCTCTTCTTACCGCGTTATCGAATACTCAGAGAAGGGTGTTGAATGCAGCAGCTCTGCTAGTGTCTCCTACAAAGATGAGTTCACTCTTCAGAAACCTGGGGTAACTCCGACACTACCCTGTCCCGAATCTCGGTTATACTCTGGTCCCTTACCGCTCAAGCAGGCTAAGTATCTGCAAGTGAAAGAACTAGCTGCGAAGTACGTCCCAGCAGATTGCATGTGGTTTTACAATGGACTTAGATGCCAAGGGGAAGAGCAGCCTAACCAGTCAGAAGACAGTTTTACAGATAACTGATTATTGTTGTATGTATTTACTATTACTAAGTATTACTTTTGGAACACTTTTTGTAATAAAAATACTTAAAAAAGCATTGTTTTGAAATTAATTAACGCTTTAGATTTCGTAAATATAATTTAACTTACCATCCGGTGCAAAAAGGGGACAACTCCCCATTTTTTTTCTAATTTTAGTATCTTACTGAAAGGCTTTTCATTTTTCGATATTCATATTACTTATTCATTGTCAGCTAAACTACAACCTCCTTTTTGCACAGAAACAAAAAAATCACAATTTTTCAATTAAAATAGTTTTTACTGTCTCCTGAAAAATTCATTAAAATGGAGCTACCCCCTTTTTGCACCGGAGTCTTCAGTTATAATTAATAAGTAAGCCTATTTCGATTATAAATTAAAAGCACATATGACACAGGGAAAATTTTGTTCGTTTCTATCTTGGCAGATGGAATGTACTTAGAATACTTTCAATCGTTTTTGAAAACGCTTTTGTTTATTATGTCTACATTTCTTCAACTATTCCACACTCTACGATTTTACAGCTTGAATCACCTGTGTTAAATTAGAAAAGTAATTATACTCGTTGTCGAGTGGGACGTTTACAAAAGCCCATTTCGAAAAAATCTGGGTTTAAGTGTACTTTGATTTTGACTTTTTAGTCTGCAGTAAAAACTTTTCGTAATTTATACATCGACACTTGATTGGTCAATGTTTTTAAAATTGTTGACCGAATTTAGAGATTTTTTTATGTTATTTATTTCCTCCCTGATGAGGCTTCCTCATATCATGATGAGGCTTCCTCAGTCCTCAATATCAGTCCTGGACTTATGAAAAGTGTTTAGATTGTTGTGCATAAAGGCCGCCGTCTTGAATTTTCTCTTAAACCAGTGCTGCTCTCTATTAGTTATTTTGGTTTACGACTTGATACATTTTTGTGGTGCTTCTCGACTTCTATTGGTAAGCATCTTTTGGTCCCTTCGACAGAATATACGCCCACATACGAATTTTATAAATGATTTAGTAAAGGGTATGCATGAGGAGCAATGCAATTTCTTCGTGGACTGGTCAGTGAAAGTCAATCCAAGAAAATATTTTATTTCATAATTTACCATTGTCTACCGGTATCAGGTCAATATCTATAGTCTGTCCAACGAGAAAATTATTGACAATGACAGTTATTGTCTCTCATTTTAATTCACTGGTACGTTGGATACTCTGTCATTTTTTGGAAGTCGTCCGTCGTAATCTTCCCTGCCTCATTGAGAGCATGTATATGTTGACAACGGAATTAGTATTATAACTTTATATTCAAGATTATTTTTTGATGATTGGAAGTCAAGTCTTTAATTTGAATGTAAGAGAATGTATCAATGATTAAGTTTGATACATTTAGTGTTTATTAACTTTTGTTCTTCCGTTTATATTATTAAAGATTACTAAGAGCATTTCTAAATGTTTACTTGTTTTCGAAAATTCTGATGGCGCTCTTCGTGCGTCATATTTTCTAAAAACTGCGTTGCCGCATGTCACACGTTATTCCCAATCCGTTCTCTCTCCCCTTCCCTCGCCGTCCACCTAAATTTACGTAACGGCACCTCGGCGTTTAGTCCGAGCGAAGCGTCGCGACGGTGCGCGTCCACCGCTTTTCGTGCGATGGTATTTTTAGTTTGGACGAGCAAGCACGGGACTAAGGGAATGCCAAATGTACTCTTCGGGCTTATCTTACAGTCGGTATCGGCC
Source organism: Sitophilus oryzae (assembly GCF_002938485.1). Taxonomy (NCBI): domain Eukaryota; kingdom Metazoa; phylum Arthropoda; class Insecta; order Coleoptera; family Curculionidae; genus Sitophilus; species Sitophilus oryzae. The sequence continues at coordinate 1,727,650 of NW_022146347.1, read as the reverse complement.
GACTTACCACAACGACGATGGTGATCGTTATACCCATCACACGAGTTCGAGTAGTTCGAAACCCACCACGGATTACTCGTGGTTGGGCCCGAGTAGTTACAGACCCACTACCACAACGAAAAGTTACCAAACTGGTGCGAGCAAACGACCAACGGAAGCGCCCTCGAGGCTGACTAGTACTACTTCAAGTACTAGCTCGGATTCAGTGACTAGAAGGCCGCGATATACGCGATCGTCTACTCATAGTGTAGCTCAATTACTAAGCGATTCTTGTTCGAGCTTGTTGCAAAAAATTACGACCAAAGTCCGAGGTCCTTCTGCGACGGTTGAAAGGCAGTTGCAGAACAACTCTAGCATCGGCAGTAACAGTATTTCGAGCAGCAATCTCAGTTTCCATCACCCTAACCCTTTGACTACCAGTAAAAGTAGTACTGTAGTTCCTAATTATGGCGCCAACAAAACTCGTGCCGATGACAAATACGTGTCCGTTTTGGATCGAATTTACGGAAGAAGAAAAGATTCGGATCGAAAGACCGAATCTTCGGTGGGCCGAGCTTTATCCAAGAGCAGCACCACGGCGAATGTATTCCAGTTGAGTGAGAAAGCGTACCCTTACGTGAACAGTAACGGAAGTAGTAGTGTAGTGAGCCGCGAAAAGACTCCCTTCCGTAACGAACCGAAAGTCCATCCCACCATCTATCCGGAACCGGCCTATTCCTACCTCGACCGAGATTCGGTTTATCGGCTGAGACACCGGTCCAATCATTCCGAATTGCGACCTAGACGGTCCTCTAAACCTCACAGGATAGGAAAGAGCGAATATAACGATCGAAAATCATCTACTACAACGAATCTGAAGTTGTGCGCAGTCGAAATCCCTTTAGCCAGCGATGTTGTGGTACCTTCCGAGCCGTCAAAAACGTCCGTTGAGGACGATGACGCGACACCAACTCCGGCCGTTCCCGATCCCGCGGCGGATCGCGAAGCCAAAAGGAAAGAGATCCAGAGCCTGATCATGAAATACTCGGCCTTGGACGAGGCCTACAATAAGGCGAGCGCCGTGACCGCCTCCGCCGCCGCCCCCGAACCCCCCAGCGTGGCGGCGGCCATCGCCAAGAAGTACTACCCCAAAACGACGGCGTTGGCGGCTGTAAGTAAGGCTGGCCGCGCGCACAACCCCCAAAACATAAATTATAAGGTTACGCGTGGCCTGTTCACTAACCAACTCGGAGTGCAGCTGATGCTTGTTCACAGGAAGATTTTTAACCTAAACGTATCGTTAAGTCGCAAGTTGTGTAAGTCACCCCTCTTGGTGTCCGCTTCATATTAATGTCTCATATAGCGTAGGCTGCTCACGCTGGCTGTTTGCGTCCTTTCACATGGCTCGTATTATGCCCTCTACTAGATCTCCTTTTATAGTTAAACTACTACATTCCGATAGCATCTATTCCAAGAGTATACTGTGTGAAAATTATTTACCGAAGTATTAGTACATATTCTCATTTCTTCTCCATTTTTAAATTATTTTCCTTAGTTTATCTGGGGAAAGATATTTGATTTTTCCAGTTTAATACATTTCTGACAATAATTCTCTAATAAAGCTTGGTTTTTAGGCCATACAGTTGGTGTTTTTTGACATGAGAAATTTGATTTTGATGTCAATATGACTCCTACTAGTAGAGGGCGCCACCTACATGTCTTTTAACTGTTTTGAAGCGTAATAACTTTTTGTCCGTACCTGTATAAAAATACCGAGCGAAAAAATATACATCTCTGTGATTTTTTACGTCAAAAATATCTCTTTGTAAAAATCGCTACGAGCAACCGTTCTTAAGATATTTAGAATGGAAATAGTCAATACATGTCATTATTGACGAAAAATAAACACGTTGAGTAGATTGAAATGAGTAGAGTGAAATTTTTATTTTTTTAAGTTAATCATAAATTTTTCTGCAAAAAATAATGATAAAACAGTTTCTGTTGAACTTTTGGCACAAAAACATTTTAAATTTATGAGTTCAGTCTAATAACTATTTAGTCAACATGTTTGATTTATGTCGATGAGAGGTATTGATAATTGCTATTCCAAATATCTCGAAAACCATTACTCGTAGCGATTTTTACCAAGAGACCTTTTTCACGTAAAAAACGTCGTAAATTTATATTTTTTTACTGACTAGTTATATACAGGTACGGACGAAAAGTTATTACTCTTCAAACCAGTTAAAAAATATGTAGGTGGCGTCCTCTACAAGTAGGAGTCATATTGGCATCAAAATCAAATTTCTCATGCCAAAAAACTTCTAGATACTAATTTTCATCCAAATATTGACGTTACTTCAGAAATTATTTGGAAAAAATCAAAATAAAAATGAAACTTCTACACCCTGTATCTCCGAAACTAAGCATTTTAGGACATACATTTATACGAACTTTTTTACTTATTTTTATCTGCTGAATAGGCTGCCGAGTTTCCGGAATACAGTTCTAACCACCCTGTATGTTTTATTAACAAGAAAGGACATAATATGATACATTTTTAAAAACCGAAGAAAAAATGTGAAATGTGTTGAAACTGGTGACATCTAAGTTGTGCTAAATAAAAAAAATCTAGTTTGTACAACATTTTTGGTAATACCAAAGAATATTAGAGTTTATAATTATCTTTGGTAATACGCTTAAAACATGACTTAAAAACTACAATTTATATTTTAATGAATGTTCTATTTTCAAAAATAAAGAAAGTATAGCCTGTCAAAAGTGAGACAAAATTATGTCAATAATTTTTATCGTGACTATAGAGAGCGATAAATTTATGTTTGAAAATAAAATTGTTGTGAAAAATATATTAAAAGTAAGTGAAAGAACCAACTGCTGCTGTTATTAAAAATAAGGAAGCTTATATTAAGAGAATAATTAATAATTTGTTTTGAAAACCGAAAATTGGAAAAATCATTTTAAGTGATAAACAAGGTAGTCTTAATTACTATTTTGGTGGTATTAATAAAGATAAATTTGATAGAAAATTTATTTAATTCCTCCACTTAGTGTACACATTTTATCGAATTTATAAACAAGTAAATAAAAACACGAATTACCTTAAGATTGTTCATGTGCTGGTCTGATCTAATATGATCCAGTTTCTTATCGCTCTTTATGTCGTCCTTCCTACTGGAAGGAATACTATAATTTCTACTTTTTTCAATCAAAACAATACATTTTTTTATTTGTACTTGTAAAATATTTTATTTTACATTGAAATCATATTAACCCTGACAACTTTTTTCTACATTTTCAATTTTTTGATTGAAAAATTTGTACAAAAAAGAACACATATCTTGCTGGAAAGTGCTTTTACATATATTAAATCAAAATTATTCCGTTAAAACAAATTATTAAATATTGAAAATGCATTTCTATCTATTTCTCCGTATTGGCCTGAAAGTCAGGATGACGTTTAAAAACATTTTTGTTTTGGATAACACTGTATTAATGAATAACAAACAAAATCATTTAACTACTATTATTGTCACTATAAATTTCCTTTGTTGTTACAGAAAAATGAATAAAGGGTCATTTGCATTTTAAGATCAGTCTGGCACCTCATATCAGATTAGGAAGTAATTTACTTTCAAATAATTTATACATAATAAAAACGACAGTTTCTCTATATAAACCAAAAGAATTTTGTAATAGAATGTTGAATCAACAAATAACTATAAATAAAATTTTATTAGTGTTATTATTAGCCTTATCTCTTAATATTTATTTATAGGAATGCTTCTGCGTCAGAAATACTAATGCAATAAAGCAATCAATTAACTGGTAGTGGCAATGCAATCCATGTGAAAGGACTTTTAACAATTTACCTCAAAAAAGATACTACATACAAGACACTTAAAATTATTTAATGTACTAGGTCACTGTGTCCGGGTGGATCAATTTTATAGGAAACAGAATAATTATTTCACTAAATTAAATGAGAAAGAAATATTAAAGTACGTGTGGTATCAAACACTCTGTATAATAAAAATGATGCTTCAATTTCCGCAATTAGCATAATATAACCGTATTACTTCATGGTCGCAAGTTCGTGTTCTTCCATTGATCTAAAATTCCGAATTGATTTTTGATTGAAACTGGATCAAGTGCGCTCATTACAGGAAATTTGCATTTAAGAACTTTAGAAATAAGTAAAAATAACTGTTTTATCGGCTACGGAGATACCGGCAATGCGAATATTTAATTACGTAGATAATATGAGTCGTTAAAATGGCCGACTTCTTGGTATATCTATTAAGGCAACAGATGGTTTAGCTAGATTACAAAAACATTTTTTGTCGGAAATATATAATTATTGCAAAGGTGTTAATTGTAAATGTATGTAATATCTCTACAGTAGAAATAATTCGTTTTCAACAGCAAAATCATGTTACCTCTGAAACAGGCACCTCAAAACTTCAAACTGATTTGTTTTTTAAAATGTTATTGGATTTCAAATCCATGAGTACCTACAAATTTCTCGACGGCTCATACTTGTATGGTAAAGCAAAGAATATTTTAGTACTCTACTATCCTATATATAATAATTTTGTTAATTAAAATTATAACATTCTTTGGGTAAAGTATAGTTAGATTTTATTATTTTTTCCTTACTCGCTTCCGATGACAGGGGCGATACATACGGTAATCCAGGGGCGGACACAGGAATTTATTTTAAGGGGGGGGCCAAAATAAAAAGAAATGTAGAATATGCTTTTTAGGGCGCCATTTTTAACCCAAAAGCCTAATATTTTACACAATTTACATATTTTAGGGGGGGCCCATGCCCCCCCCCCCCTCTGTATCCGCCCCTGCGGTAATCGCAAAACAATTTCCGATGCACGTGATCAACTTTGAGTGACAAGCGATGGCGACAGCGCTGCCAGATTGTGATGAATTTATGGGATGAATCTTAATGTAAAATTGGGAAACAATATATTCTTTATCATTTTTTAAAGATTTTTACGTTTTATTTTTAATTTAATAATTAATATTTTAATAATTAATTGATATATTTGATTTCTAGCTTATTTTACTTAATAGCCCATAATAACAGGGCTATTTATTTATTTATTTATTGATGTACAATTTACAACACCACTAGTGGCAATAGCAAATTAGAGAGTGACATTAATGCACAAACTAATAGTCACAGAATTTACAAAAAACTAACGTAGAAATAACTTTGAAAGTAGTATAATGTGCTTACCCATCAAACTTATTCCCTGACTGCAGTCAAGGGTAACATAGCACCTTTATTGCCACGTTCTCTTTCAAAATAGTTTATCTGGGAAGCTAGAAGCCCTTTGCTTCGACTGTTTAAATGTTTCGATATATTTTCAACACACAATTTCAAGAAATGCAATACAAAAACTCGAAAATTTATTTCTTAAAAGAACTGTTTGTGCTTAAAAGTACAATTTAAAAAAAGAACATTATGAAAATAGGCAAAAAAAAACGAGAATTACTCACAAAAATTCTACAACAACAGGATATTATACAAAATAATGACTGACGTTATGATAATTGTCAAATAATAAACGACCACGTTGCTGAACACGGCCGCAATGTGACCAACACGGCGATAACAAAATTCGGTTTGAACTAATTTTTGCAGCTTTAATCCAAATAATGTATCTGTTATAATCTTGTTGCTCTATAAAGTAAAATAATGAGCTGCTCGGTATAAATTATACAACAAATTGAAACATTTTCGCCAAAATTTCATTTAGTCAGGTTTATAGGCTTTATTAGTGTCAATTTCGATATGATTGATGACGTGCATCGGAAAATATTTTGTGATTAACGTATTTTTGTAATTTCCGTCAGTTAAATGAATTGTTTTGTGGTGGAATTGCCTTCGAATTTATAACATCTCCCAAATACAGAGTGAGTCTTAAATAAGTGCAAATATTTTAGGAGTGGTATATTTCGACCCCAAAGACACGTCTATATATCTTCGCAAAAACAAGATGCTGGACTCTCAAGAGAAGACAATTGGATCTCTCTTCATTCTATGACAGCTACAGCCAATATTCTACGACATTCAAACAATTTAATTTTTGAAATAGATAGCCACATGTGTTCCCTTTATGTCACAGTGGCTGTGACATAACACTAAATTTGACATTTAGGCTATACAAATTTTTTTGAGAGGCAGTTTTTTTTTCTCTAAAAATTTTAAATACGTTTTTTTCCAAAAACGCTTAATGTTTGGTATAGAGTGTTTGCTGTCAAAATTAATTAAATTTTACAGATAATTTAAGGCTGTAATAAAAAATGGGGGTACCCATTTAAAATAAAACTGCTGTTGTTGCTGTCAACTTCCGATATTTCTGGAAGTGCCGCCATACTGAAAATATTTTTAATCGATAGATCTCGTTGTGAAACAATGATGTGCTAAAAATCTCCGATCGAGCTATTGTAGCTCTCCAGAAACTTCTAACGCATGCTCAGCCTGGGACTATACAAAAATTTATAGATACATAATATGACAGTTTAATACTTCCTGATCAACTTTAATTTGATATTTATTTAATACTATAAAATATTTTAGTTTTTTGTAGTTCTTTTGATAGATTCTTGAGAACTTGTTTATGTAAATTTTTAATCGGATTTCAAACTGTAATATAAATAAAAACAAAACAAAGCATCGCTATACATATGAAGTGTAAACGAGCAGCGTAATAATAATAAACATTTTACGTACCGTTTAAAACTGAGTAAATAGAAAACTTAATTTCTAAAAGATGATATTTTCGTAAACTTTTTATACATTTCAGATTTCAAAGTTATATTGCCAGTTTAAAAATAGCCTTAATGCTGTAAACGTTGATTTCATGCCAAAATCCAAATCTGTATCATTCTATTTTCGTTGGAATAAATTTTGAAAAGTTTCGTCCGTGGCACTTTGGGGTTGACCGTTAAAATTTTTCTTGAAATTTTCGAGTGCGTGTCGCTTGTTTGTTGAGGTTACGCGAAAATAACCAGTAAATATTTAGGTTACCTATTTGGGCGATTCTGTTCGAATGGTTACTTTTTTATTATTTTCTTTCAACAAAAAGGTTAAGGAAGGAGCATATCAACAAAGTTAGGAAGAGCGCGATGGGGGATTGATATGGCTGAGTGCTGAGTTACATTTCGGTTTATCAATGCCGTTGTATTTTATTTAAAACTAGTAAAAAATAATGCAGAGTTGACTTAATCATTTCTTGGTTTTGTTTTACGTTACCAATGATATTAGTTGTTAAAATATATTTCTAATAAAAATGAAAAAGTTACAATAATTATTTAATAACTAAAAGACCCCCACAACGTATATTATACCTATTTGTATATACAGGGTGAGTCTTAAATAAGTGCAAATATTTTTAGTGGCAGAATATTTCGATCCCAGAAACACCATTATGAGGTTTTTTCGCGAAAAAAAATTGAAAATTTGAAATTTTGTGAAAATTTTTGAATTATTTTAGTTAAAAAACAGAATTTTTAGATAATGTGGCAACATAGGTAGTAGATTAAATCTACAAGAAAGTAAACCCAGAAAAGATCGAGTGGTTAGGTTAGGTTAGTTCAAAATTTAAGCAAAAAAACATGTTTTTTTTGAAATGCAAAAAAGTAAATTAACTCGGTTATTTTGGACTTATTTGAAAAACGGTATAGAGAAAATATGTTTCTTTTATCAAGATCTACCAGCCCTGAAAATATTTGCAGCATTACGGGACGTCATTGCAGCCACCCTAATTAGTTTACAGTCTTTTTATGAAATTCGCAATAGTAACACTGTTATTTCAGTTCTTACACAATATCCTTCTACTGAGTAAAACCAATTATAAAAGAAATAATAAATAACATAAAATAAGCTTACGAGTATTCTCAACTAATCCACAAATTTTCCAATGAAATTCAAATGTGTCAATTGAAACGCCAAACCAATCTGTTAAAAAAATGGGGTATTATATCGATTCCGCATCTAACGCATGAATATAGATACCATCCTGGTTACTTCATCTGCGTGATCTGTATTTTAATGCATGCGACAGAGATAAAATATAATTAGCCGGTTGACAGATGGAGAGACAAAATAAAAAGCGGCGTACAGTATTGCCGGTTTTTTACGTATGTAGGAAAATGTGTGTAGAAAAAAGTAAAGTATTTTAAAAACATGTATTCTACTGAAATGAAGATATCAAAGTCTATATATTTTGATAATATATCTAAGCTAAATATAATCTTTTACAGCTGTAGTAAAATTAGTAACTAATAGTGAAAAATAAAGTTAGATAACCAACCCTAGATACAACATTTTTCGTAAACGCCTATTTGTGCGGTCTGAAATTTTGATGCAAACTCGGGCAATACTTCATAAAAGAAATGTATCAACTCAACTTTTATCTCTTTTTAATACATTTGATTTTGCGTTAAGCTGTCTACATTGCTGTCTTAAGCTTGATTTTCATGCATCCGTTATCCGACGATACGATGATACGATATTAATTTTATTGGTTGAATTTGAAAACTTCGATTGGTTAGAAACGGTTAACCAATCGAAGCCTTTAAATTCAGCCAATAAAATTAATATCGTATCGTTGGGACAATGGACCCATGAAAATCAAGCTTTACACGTTAAAATCCAGATCACGCAGTGTCCATGACCAGATGGGTATAAATAATATGAGACTCCTTCCTCAGTCTTTTTATTCAAAAATTTAGTTCTTTAACCAAATTATTTTTCACGTCTATTATTCAATTTGCTAGTTAAAGTAAAATGCAGAGATTTTGCTACAAAACCAAAATGCCGAGAATAGGAAAATTACAATCATTTCAAATTTTCTGTGTGGTACTGACAATACTGACTCATTTTTCCAGGACACTTACGGAAATTAAATACAGTTAGTAGACATTGCACTATCGCTATTAATAAATAAATTATAGAGTAGTTTTTAAGAAAAAAAAATATATCAATATAGGGCAGTAATTGTTCTATTTTAGAAGTACTAGGCATTGAAAGTTTCCAAAAAAAATAAGTAGATTACTTTTTGCAATACCTCAACCTAGACTAGGAATGATTTTGAATAGCAACTATAATTTATTGAGAAATACATTATGATAATAAATCAACAGTTATGTTATAATTAGCACGGCCTTTTTGAAAAATTGAGTTTTAGGTTGGCACAAATGTGTTACACTATTTCATCGTTTTCTTGAAGTTTGTAAATATTACTGAATTATGGTGCTTTTAATATAACACTGGGACGTTGTTTCATTAATTTCGAAGTGGTAGAAAAATGGTGTCGTTTCTTACATGAAAAATGATGAGAATTCTCATTCCGCGAATTTACTTTGTATCTGCCTCTATTTCTTTTGTTTAGTAGCGTTTAGAAAATAACGATTTTATGTGGCTATTTTCGAATATAGTTAAATATATCGAACGAGTCAACCAGGGTTATGAGTCGTAGCAGTTTTCGGAAATACTGAGTCACAGTAGCAGTTTTTGTACAGTGTTACAGTTAATCACTAAGAAATGATAACAACTATTATGCTTTGAACCAGTGAATGTCGTATTTTAAACAAATTTATTGATATTAACTAGTAATTGTTAGCAGTCACTAGTGACAGTAACAGCGTTGATGTTTTGGAAGAATTGGAAAGATACGCCACCTAATGGGCAAATTCGTGACAAGACTGATTTGATTTTCCCTTACGTCTCAAGTGCTGTACGGTAGAGCCACCACTCGTTCTGCGGCCAACACATAAAACACTGATTTAAATTTTATTATTAAAATGTGTAATATCTGTAATATGTTTGACGAAAATATTTTTGGATAAAAATCCGCCTTTATGTATTGAAAATTTATTTGTATTAAACATAGAATAAACAACAAAAATAAAAATTCTTTTATAGGTACTGAATATTTCGTATGATCGAAAAAAGTCGTTTATTTGGCTTGGAAATGACGATTATTGACATACATCATTATATTTTACATATGCGTTATATTAATAACCGCGATCTTCATATCTAAGCCAACTCTGACACCGTTCTTTGTTTAATCATATAATTTATCAAATTGTTTAACAATAGAAAATCCGTATTATTAACGTAACGTAACCCAAAATCCGTAAATTTACGAATTAATCTGTAGTTCTGGCAACACTGTCTCCGGCAACCGCCCACTTTGTCGACTGCAAGTAGAACTACAGTATAGTATTTTCTATTCGCTGCGCTGTAGACAACTATCATCGCGCAGCGGCGCAGAGCTAAACTAAATCTCGGACAGCTACACACGGATTTTTGTGCCAGGAAATCGCCCATACCGTTGGGTATTTTCTTATTTCTTCATTCAACGGTAACAGTTACTAAAGGTTGACAGTGAAAATCATTGTATAATCACGAAAGCGTTGGTGGAAGTTGGAATAAATAAAATTTGTAAGAACATTGAATCACCTCTATATTTAAGCTGATCTACTCATCTTAAAATTGTAAGAAAACGGTAACAAATAGAAGTACTCATTTCTGAAAGTACATAAAATAATATATCTAAGTTTATATAACTGAATTGAATAATAAAATGTGATCCACGAAACCGTAAATTAAATATATGATGAAGATTTACAGATCCGACACCTTTTTGTGACCATATATTAGTACAAAAAATTACAGCATTTTTTTAGTAATAAAACTATATAAGTTTTTATATCATACTGTATGTTTATCCTCTATAACACTTTATCCTAATAAATAAATACATATATTCACATTAATTTTGATGTACATTTTTATTATTAACCTGCATGGCGCTTTGAAATAATCCTTTTTTTGTTTTTGAAACGTCAAGAAGAATTCTGTTGGATTAAAATGTTCTATGAATTAGAAAGAAGATATTAAAAAATAATTCCAGAAGTTATACTATACTGTTATTGATTGATTGGTGGTTTCTTCTTGATGTTACAAAAAATACACATTAAAATTCCTAACTATGCTACAGTTTTAAAGTAACATTTACTTCTCATTATCTTATTCGATAATGATGTGTCATACAGAAATTTGTTTCTTTTTTATAATGATTCCGCCCTTTAATAAATGATATCTGTTTCTCCAAAATACTCTAATGCCGATTACAAACAAATTAAATTATTTTTACGCTCTATTATGCTTTTGTTTTTCTGTCAGATTTAGATTAAATTAGTTTTAACAGATCGGTACCATCGGTCTGTATAACAATACAAAGGTACTTTCCTTCTTTAAATGCAAGGTTAACCATTGCAAGGTTTGTTTAATTAAATAAATTAATTAAAAACTTCTTTCAAATCCTTCAAAAAGCATTTTTTCGTTTGCTGAGAATTAAATAATTGTATTACTTCAGTTTACTTCGTTAAGCTTGATTTGATGATTCAGGAATTTGTATTTGAGAAACTACACTCACCGTTTTATATATTTTTCTAAATGATATTATTATTGTCTGTTGGGCAGTTATCTATCTAGCAGAGATGGTTTTAAATCCAAAAGTTGAACTCTGCCATGATGAATTAATTAAAGCACCTATAACTGATGCTTCAGAACTTAAAACCATCTCTAGTAGAGTAAACCTCAATAAACAATAATAATATGACTTTTCAATGACATTACAAAAACAATAAAGACTATTTTAGAAGTGCGTTGATGAAGACCCAAAAGCAAAGGCATGCTTTCAATGGTAAAATTGCTGTAAATCGTTACTTTCTTATTCAAAAGTGAATATCTCCAATAAAAATAAAGCTATTGAGATGAACAAAAAAAGAAACTGTCGAAAAAGGATGTATCTAGATGATAAAGTGAGTTTTAAATTCCTTGTGGTCTTAACATATTCCAAAGGGCGTTTCAAACTTTCACCAAAATATCAACGTTTTGTTTTCCCTTCTATAATTGGCAGATGCTTTCATTTTTAATTTATAAAGAGGCACCAAAAAGTCAAATAATTTAGCTACATATTGCTAAAAAAATCATCAAAATTTTAAGGTGCCTGTTTTTCGTGCCGGTGAGTTTATGTTCTTAGGAAAAAATGGATCTCTTATTGAATTGATTTAAAAAGTAATTTGACTGCACACTCTTTAACTCTAACATAGTGTTTTTATGATCTAAATCTACAAAACATAGTTAAGAGTTATACTATAGGACTGAGCAACCCAGTAAGGTAAATTTGGGCTATGAACAACTTCAAATTTGTATCATGATAGAGTGTTCATAGAGCATATTGATATAATATTTTTAGATTGTAATACATTTTACTATCTAAAAAGGAAAAACATTAAATTACAAATAATTATTCTACTTTTAAAAATACCTTAGAGTTTGTTATACTTGGGTTTTAAATTATTCTCTACTATGAAATGTGAGGCTATCTAATTCATAATAGAGTCCTAAGTTGAATCTTAGAGCTCGAACGCACTGACATGACGGCCAAGTCGCAACGACCAGCCAACGGCCAGGACGCTAGTGCGCGTTGTATCATTTGATTGGTGGTCGCAGGCTGGCCGCTGCGACCTGACCGTCAGTGCGTTTGAGCTCTTAAGATGTAATTTTTTGTACAAAAAACACTTTCATGGCTTTTCTCTGTAAGGCTTCTTTGATTTAAATCGAATGGAAAACAAAAGCAAAATTGAATGCATTACGTTTTAAAAATTTTACACAGGTTGAAAGAGATATACTCAAAAAGACATTTTCATATCGATAGGCCAAATTAGTATTTATTTATAATCATTTATACTCATCATGTCGTATGGTTATGAATATAGTCAATATCTTAAAAACATATTTTTGATCCGATTCTGTTCATTAACAGGCAATAATTTCTCTGTCTTTAAGGGAATTTCTTTTGGCCTTTAAGCTGCGTCTACACTTAACGCTTTATTCTTGTTAGTTAATATGGAAAACAATCTAGAAAACTGACGACAGTTCTTTAGATGGTTTTCTAGTTGTAAGATGATTTAGGCGATTCAAATATTTAGTAAAGTTGAAAAGACTAAACTACGGGATTTTACTACAAAATTGAATTTATGGTTTAAAAAATTTCATTTGTAAACAGGCAAAGCTAATTGTGTGAAAATAGTGTTGTTTGATAATAATCATTAAATATCTGAACAATTTTGTAAAATTACTTTATTTTGTAAAACTATGCAAAATATCAGTTTTTTAAAAATCACTTTTAATACAGGGTCCGACAATAGTGCGTCGAGCATCTGTAGCTCCTAGAATATAAAAGTTGGAAATTTTGTTTAAAAAGTATGCACGAGGATGTATTTCAGAAAAATATTTTAACTTTTATAGGGTGGCTCAAACAAGTGTGAGTAGATCGGGATGATCTTTTTAAATGTAACACCTTATATATTAGTACATTTTTGGCTTTTTTCAGATCACTTTACCTTATCCTAAGACATGAGTAAATATATTTCGATAATTTCAGAGAAATTAAACAATAAATAAAAAATATGTTTCAAAAAAATTATCCCGATCCACCTATATCCCGGTCACCCTATAGAAGTTAAAATGTTTTCCTGAAATACATCCTAGTACATACTTTAGGTTTGCACTTAAACAAAATTCCCGAGTTTTTAATTCTAGGAGCTACAGATGCTCGACGCACTATTCCCGAACCATGTATTATTATGTGTCCGTATTATTTTTTTTAGATTTACTTATTTTCAGTGTAGGCAAAAGGACAGACAGTTTTTGTTGTAAAACTGACTGATCCTGTCAGTTCTCTACACGATCTTCCGTCTTAACTCAGCTCAAGTAAAACCGTCCGTTTTATTTGATACGTTTTGCTTGAACATGTAAGACGTAAGGTAAAGACATTAAGTGTAGACGGGGCTTAACAACTTGTTATAATTGACGCTGTCTTTACAGTAAGAGACAGTAGTCAAAACAAAAATAAAATTGTAGATATCTCATAATTAATTATGCTTTTTTACACTGTCCTTAAGGCGTGTTGACACGGTCCGAATGTACTTAGACCAAGTACACTTCGCTGCTACCATATAACTGTACTTATAATAGTGCTGCGCGAGTCTTGTACGCTGCTTGTATAGTATTGACTATTGACTGTTTTATCCAGTTCGAGTTGGAAGACTTTTTCACATCAAAGTAAGTAGATTAGCTGCAAACTTACTTGAATACTACGAAACCTTCCAACTCAATTTTGATACCACAGAAACAGTATAAACGTGAGACGCGCGCAACGTCGATTTAAGTATATTTATATGGCAGCATCCGGTTGACTTGATTCCAAGTCCACTTTGATCTTGTCAACCACGCTTTAATATAGTTTTTTTCTAAATGATCTACATCTTAATCGTGACAAATTTGATATCATAATACAGATATGCTTGGTCTGTCAAATTTGATTTGCTATTTTTTTTATAATAGGTATATTTAACTGTTGTCATTTTGATCACTGCTGCTTCATTCAATAAATTATCTATAAAACTTCATTTAAAACGTACAATATTTCTGATGCCACATATGCCTCAATATAATTGCATCTATTATGTGTGCCATTTTGAAGAAAACGATTGTTGATTTGGCAATCCGTTTGCCTCTGTCTTTGCTTGTCGGGCCACTATCAACCTTGCGTACGCTGTTGCCACTTTGACGATGACCATGACACTCTACCACGCCGTTGCTCGACGCCGCCCAATCGATGACGATGATGACCGTTGGACGACTGCGCCCGCCACCCGAATACCGACCACGCCACACGATTGGACAACGATGTTGATGACGGGCCGGCAATACAGAGCTCTCGAGGGTCCTCTTTGGAAGATGACGATGAAGGCCACCTAATTTACCGATCAGGAGACATCCTACAAGATCGATGTGTGTGAATACCGCTTGATATAATTAAATTAAAGAGCGCTTCTCGAAATTCGTTGGTGTCGATAAATTTTCGACTCTTGTTCAACTGTTTAAATTAATTTAATACGGAATGGTATACGATGTCAAATGCCACAGTTATTGATACAAATTGGATTTTGTTTAAATGAGACGTCATGTATATCAAAAATTTGTTACATAGCACATTTTTTCTGATTTATAAATTTTTCATGAAGACATATTAATATATGTATTGGTTTTAAGTTTTCCAACTATATGCCCAACGAACTATACCGGGTGCGTCTCAAAAGTGGCTCACCCCTATAACTTTTTTATTTTTTCAGATAAAAAAACGATATTTGGTATGTTAGTATATGACATAAATTAGGGTTGATTGACGTATTCAATTGTTTTCTGTCACTTTCTGTTTCACCGGAAATGACTACAACTTTTGATTTTTAAATGGCACCCTCGGTATTTTTTAACTTTATTCGATAGAAAATTACATTCTGAATAGAATGACATATAATATATCAATTTTTGACATAAACGCTTTTTTGCTTAAGACAAAATCGTATTTTAAAATTCAATCTAGAGTGCCATGGTTATGTTAAAAACACTAATTCTTAATCAGGGAGTCTTAGAAAAATAGATTTAATCGTCTATTGTTTTTAGTGTCTTGTCCTGGCCAGTTAAATGCTCAAATCGTATTTAAATCATATCTCAATTTTTTCAAATGGAACGCGGGTGGCTCATTAGCATATTTGGAAAAGGCATTTTTTTACGAATAATTTGATCCCACACACTTGGTATTTCAAACCAAATTTTCGTTACGTACCGCAAGTTATAATTTCAAATAAACCATATTCAAAAATGTCAAAAGTTGACATATGATATGTCATTCCATTCAGAGTGTTAGTTATTATCGAATAAAGTAAAAAAAATACCGAGGGTGCCATTTAAAAATCAAAAGTTGTTGTAATATCCGGTGAAACAGGAAGTGACCGAAAACAATTGAATACGTCAATCAATCCTAATTTATGTCATATACTAACATACCAAACCTCGTTTTTTTAACTGCAAAAACAAAGAAATTATAGGGGTGAGCCACTTTTGAGACGCACCCGGTATATTATAGTTCGTTATACATTATTTTTACATACATTTTTCTTTGAAATTTATACCTACAAAATTGCTAAAGGAACTTGCTTTCTAATATCCTTCTAGTATATTAGGTAGCAAATCTCCCATTACAGTTGGGAGTTGGAACCTTTGGTGTTTTTAAAATAAAACCGCAAAATAAAACACTAATTCACCAGAAGACATAAAAACACTTATATTTTTGCACTGGACGCGCGTTTCGCTAACCATGTTAGCATCATCAGCAGATGATTAAAACTGTGTTTGGTTTTTATGATGCTAACATAGTTAGCGAAACGCGCGTCCAGTGCAAAAGTAAAAGTGTTTTGGTGTATTGTGGTGAACTAGTGTTTTAAATCTCCCATTAAAAAAAAATATACCAATAATGTGACA
This sequence comes from Sitophilus oryzae, assembly GCF_002938485.1. NCBI lineage: Eukaryota > Metazoa > Arthropoda > Insecta > Coleoptera > Curculionidae > Sitophilus > Sitophilus oryzae. The sequence goes on along the minus strand of NW_022146347.1, from coordinate 1,711,224 downwards.
TTTGACAGTATGTATGAATTATGACTTAGGGTACTAAAATAACCAGAAAGGCGACATGAATCGATTGTAGAACTTACTAGTTAAATCTTTTAATGTCCGATTATTTTAAACATTATCATTTAATTAGTTGAGCATTAATCTACTCTGTTTGAATGCTGTCTTGATTCGTACATACTTTAATATCTAAATTTCATCAAAAGTTAGTATACAGGTTGTCTCAAGATACCGTGGACATATAACTACTATGCAGTTTTGGAATCAAAATATGTAAACAGAAAAGGGCGACTATCAAAACTATACCGTTAATTGATTTTAAATGTATGAAGGTTATCAAAAATGATTATGACCCTACCAACATTCAACATCTTCACCAACTAGAGTAATTTCGCATACTAGATTTTAACGCTTAACCCGACAAGAAGTATTTTTTAGGTCCAGCTCGAAACGAAAAAAATCTCAAAATAATACGATAAAATGCTAATACTATATTAATATTATGAAGACTACAGTGGAGGGTTGGAACCTTTGGTGTTACACAGCAAAATAAAACACTAAATCACCAAAATACACCAAAACACTTTTACTTAAACTCTAAAAGTTTATAATCATCTGCTGATGATGCTAACATGGTTAGCGAAACGCGCGTCCAGTGTAAAAGTAAAAGTGTTTTGGTGTATTGTGGCGATTTAGTGTTTTATTTTGCTATTATGAAGACCTTTTTACAAAACAAAATAGGCGGCATTGAAGGTGATAAACATTTCTGCTTGACATTTTGGGAAAAATGCATTCTTCATAAAATTTTTGCTTGTTTTAAAATGGTAAATTCCATTTATACTTTTCCAATTTCTATACCGCTTTAGAGAAAATTTAAAAAAAAATATGAAAATTTAGTTGAATTTATTTCTATATGGTAATATAATTTAGTTTTCATTCTTTGATAGATGGTTAGTATTAATTTTAATTAACGTCATTGCTATTTTTTGCTATTTTAGTTAAACCAAGCACAAAATTTATAATCACCTTTTCCATAGCACTGAACCAAATAAATTTTGTGATTCTTTAACATTTTAAAACAGTAAAAAATATGACTAATTAAAATTCAATCAATAACAGTGAAGAATGAAACCGAAATTATATTACCATAGAAACGCGTTTCGATTCTTAGAACTTATCATGATCTTATTATGTAAAATTCAACTATATTTTCATATTTTTTTTTAATTTTCTCTAAAGCGGTATGGATATTTGGAAGAGTATAAACGGAATTTGCCATTTTAGAAGAAGCAAATTTTTTTTTATGAAGAATGCATTTTTTACAAAATGTCAATAATAAAAACCGTTTCTTCTTGTAAAGACAATCCGGGGACATACTGTAGTTAATAGATTGTGTAAAATTTAACTTATTAATAATGTGTGCTTTCACCTTCGGGGCGAGTGCCACCACTTCCCGGGTGTGAAAAATAAATCACCCATTTTAATTGCAAAAACTAATAAAGGGGTGAATTCTAAGGAAAAAATGTTCTATAACATTTTTTCAGAAAATTAATATTTTCCGACTTATTTAAGATTCAAGGTCATTTAGGTCAATTTTTCTGCCATTTTTTATAAGTAACTCGAAAATCGCAAATCTCATATAAAGCAAAAATTAAGCTTTAGGAATAGCGAATCGACTCATTCTTTGTTGATTGCCGTAGGTGTAATAATAGCTGAGTTATTACTCTGTACAGGTAATTTTTTATTATTCGAAAACTAAAAATTGCATACTTTTACCGTAAAACAATGGCGAAAGAACACTTTTTTCGAAGAAAATGAATATGACTGTTTTTAAAGTGCTTGAAAAGACCTTTTAAATGCTTTTTTAAACTTGACCTTTTTTTGCTTGATTTAAACTTATATACGAGAAGGGTAAACTTATTTTGATTCCAAACACACGTTGTGCTTCTATATCTGTGGAATATTAGAACAACCTGTATATTGGTTCTGCATTAAGGGAGATATTAATTTAATTTAGAATTTTCATATCTTTTTTTTTGTTGGCGGTTTAATAAAATTTAACTCCATATAACTCTCGACTGGCTAGCGTTTTTACAGTACTTATTTTAAAAGATATTAACAATGTCATATGATCGAATGAAATTGATATCACAGTAGGCATAATATTATCATTTCCGTTCAAATTTTGCTTAAACTGTTCTTGGCAATAACAGTTGGTATGCTATTGAAGTCATCACAAAAACTGCCAGTAATTTGAGCGATATACATAAGAAAGCTCGAACTGAAATAATATTTTTATAACTATCCTATTTTATTATTCTCACACGATCTATTAATGGTTTCATTATATCTGTTTAAAAAAGAATTACAATTGTTTCTAAAAAGAAAGAATTATGGTAAAAAACAGTCAAATTTATTTATTTTTATTAATATAATATTCGGATATATTGTACTCGTATAGTCAGAAATTTTAGTGTTTCAGTTGGTTTTCGGAAGTCGACAATTAAACAAACTAACGAAAATTTCATAAGAATTGTTTGTCTGCAAAGTTGCTGTATTTCTTAAAAGATTACTGATCTAATAGAAAACATGCGAAAGTATTGAAAAATTAAATAATTTTACTTGTATCCAATATGCAATGAAATGTCCTTTGACTACAATTGTTTTTATTATTTAAATGTTTATACAAAACACTTTAAAATGACATTTCGACTAGTAAGAGCACATTCTACCTTTGATTCTACTGATATTCTCTTATCAGATGATGATTATCACCAGTCATTTTACTATAATGTTGTATAATGTACCGAAGAATATTATTTTTTGAACGTATATATGTATGTTACGGTTAAGGTCCGATGTCCGGTTAATGTCGACATTACCCGGTTAATCTCGAGAATAACACACAACAAAACAACTAAAAACATAACGTAACCCAAACATTAACATGTTAATGTCGACATTCTGGACATCGGACTTTAACCGTAACATATACACAACATTCATTTAAAGTTTAAAGTATTATTTTATTTAGTTTTTTTTAAGTAAATATTTTACTCAGTGGAATGTTGTTTTTGAATAGGAGTGAATAGTTATTTTTGCCAATAAATTTATATTGGCGAGAAAAATGACGTTGAAAATTAATAAATATTTATTTTATTTTTGGCATAACAAGTTGTATGTAGTAAAGTGACATGCATTTGTAAGACCAACATTTACAGATTGCGATACCTTATATACAGGGTGGTCCGAATTGTATTCCGGAAACTTCGGCAGCAGATTCTGCAGATAAAAATAAGTAAAAAAGTTCCTATAAATGTATGTCCTAAAATGCTTAGTTTCGGAAATACAGGGTGTAGAAGTTTCATTTTTATTTCGATTTTTTCAAAATAATTTCTGAAGTAAAGTCAATATTTGAATGAAAATTGGTATCTGGGAGGTTTTTGACATGAGAAATTTGATTTTGATGTCAATATGGCTCCTACTAGTAGAGGGCGCCACCTACATATTTTATTATTAACCGGTTTGAAGAGTAATAACTTTTCGTCTGTACCTATATAAAACTACTGAGTAAAAAAATATACATTTACGACGTTTTTTACGTAAAAAACGTCTCTTGGTAAAAATGGCTACGAGTAATGATTTTCGAGATATTTGGAATCGAAATTATTAATACCTGTCATCATTGACATTAGTTAAACATGTTGATTAAATAGTTATTAAACTGAAATCATAAATTTGAAATATTTTTGTGCCAAAAGTTCAACAGAAACTGTTTTATCATCATTTTTTGCAGAAAAATTTATGATTAATTTAAAAAAAATAAAAATTTTCAAATTTATTATTTCAGTGAAATAACTATTTACTCAACGTATTTATTTTTCGTCAATAATGAAATATATTGACTATTTCCATTCTAAATATCTTAAGAACGGTTGCTCGTAGGGATCTTTACAAAGAGATATTTTTTACGTAAAAAGTCACAGAGATGTATATTTTTTCGCTCGGTAGTTTTATACAGGTACGGACAAAAAGTTATTACGCTTCAAAACAGTTAAAACACATGTAGGTGGCGCCCTCTACCAGTAGGAGTCATATTGACATCAAAATCAAATTTCTCATATCAGAAAACTTCCAGACACCAATTTTCATCTAAATATAATATTGACGTTACTTCAGAAATTATTAGGAAAAAATCGAAATAAAAATGAAACTTCTACACCCTGTATCTCTGAAAGTAAGCATTTTAGGACCTACATTTATACGAACTTTTTTATTTATTTTTATCTGCAGAATATGCTGCCAAAGTTTCCGGAATACAATTCGGACCACCCTGTATATCGAATATCAAATACAATATGATCTTATGATCCAATAGTTTGACTTAGGATCAAGTATGCTTGATGTCATATCAGTTGACAGATAAACAGTTCTTAAGCGAAATTATTAGATTTGTTAACTGTCGAAATTCAAAGCCTGCTCGATCATAAATTATAACTTATAAATAAGAACAAAAACAAACACTAATAATTGAAAAAGTATTTCATTTTTATCAGAGCAATTCTACATTTTATTTATGTTTATCGTGTAACATTTTGTACAGGTGAAGTATTGAATCATTGAATCATTCATCAGTATTGAAGTTAAAAAGTTATTCTTATTATACTTAGTTGAACAGGAGTGGAATGTTCTCTACATCATCGAATTTTGAGAAGAACATTATGTTATACGACAAGAAAAGAAATTCTGAATAATCCCGTAAAGGATACAAGGATAGGTTCCGTATTAACTTTTTAAAAATTGTTCCAGCAAAATTTTTTCGTTTTCATAAAACTGCTTGTAAATTTGGACACACTCGATTACAAGTAGTTTTTATTCTATCGAATAGATGTTTAGGATTAATTCTATTTTTTTTGCATGGAATTATTTATGTTTAAGCGATATTAGGTTAGAAGGCGATGCTTGGTTTCCTCATACATAATTTAATAAAAATAATACTATGGTTATTTGGATTCTGTCCGTTATTATTATACTTTTGTGAACACGCGTATTATTCACAGTAAGTTGATATTTTAAAATATGCAGTGGCACAGGTAAAGTCGATATCATATAGGAGTTTTAATTAATTGATATAGGTAAAACATAAGTTTGTCGTTAATTTCTGATTTGAATTTGATTAAAAACGAACAAAAAAATATAACCTATTACTCGGGTAAGTAAAACACTAAATATTGCGTTTGGTGGCAAATTTTGGAAAAATATTTGAATAAGTTAGTTATTGCTTCAATGTTACATACACCTAGAAAACTGATTTCTTAGTTATTTTTAACCAATAACAGTCGTTTCTCGCGATAGAAGAAAAATATCGGGTTGTTTATTTGTTAGTCAAATATTTATGTGATGATCGTATGTATTAAAATGTATTAAATTAACAAAACTAATAATTTTTAAAACAGAAATTAAATTAACTTAGAAAAAATCTGTTTTCATGTGACATCATTTCAGTATTATTTATATATCTAAATACATACATAACAGGAACACGCCATGGGATCGAAAAAATGGCGTCAGAGTTGGCTTGGAAATGAAGATTATTGTCATTTTATGACAAGATCTGTGAATGTTGATTGTCATCTCCATTGATTGTCAAGCTTGAACTTGACGCCGTTTTTTTCGATCATATGGTACTAAGAAATTATTTTAGTTGTTATGGAATTGGGAATTGTAGGTACCTCTTAAAATTTAATGACATATACCGGGTGTGTCTCAAATGTGGCTCACCCCTATAACTTTTTTATTTTTTCAGATAAAAAACGAGATTTGGTATGGTAGTATATGACCTAAATTAGTATTGATTGAGGTATTCACTTGTTTTTGGTCACTTCCTGTTTCACCGAAAATGACTACAACTTTTGATTTTTAAATGGCATCCTCGGTAATTTTTTACATTATTCAATAGAAAATGACATTCTGACATATCATGTCAACTTTTGACATTCTCACTTAAGAAACAATCGTATTTTAAATTTCAATCTAGAGTGCCATGGCTATGTTAAAACACTAATTTTTAATGAAGGGGCCTTGGAAAAATAGATTTGATCGTCTAATGTTTTTAGTGTCTTGTCCTGGCCGGTTAAAAGATGATCAAATCGTATTTTCAATCATAACTCAATTTTTTCAAATGGAACGAGGGTGACTCATTAGCATATTTCGATAAAGCATTTTTTTACGAATAATTTGATGCCACACACTTGGCATTTCGAGTCAAATTTTCGATATGAACCATGTTATAATTTTAAATAGAACGTATGCGAAAATGTCAAAAGTTGACATATGATATGTCATTCTATTCAGAGTGACATTTTCTATCGAATAAAGTAAAAACATACCGAGGGTGCCATTTAATAATCAAAAGTTGTAGTCGTTTCCGGTGAAACAGGAAGTGACCAACAACAATTGAACACGCCAATCAATCCTAATTTATGTTAAATACTAATAACATACCAAAGCTCGTTTTTCTATCTGAAAAAATAAAAAACTTATAGGGGTGAACCACTTTTGAGACGCGCCGGGTATATAAATGCCAATAAATTATTTTTCAAGGGCTATTTGTAAAACTGTCTTGTTTCTGATGATAATTAAAGCTTTCTATTATGAGGATGTGGTTTAATTAATTAGCTACCGGAGGGGGTGTATTTTTCAAAAATATCGAAATCTAAGTTGTGTGTGTATTTAGAGGTCATCATTAAGGATTATATCACTCAGATAAATAGGGGAAATAACTGGCATCACATATATTTAACTAATAAGTGTGCTGCTAAAACAAGTTAATAAAAATCTAAATTGGAATCAAAAAGTGGGTTCAGCACTGTTCTAAGAGCCAATAACAACTTTTCCGATAATTTGTTCTGCCATTTAAAAACTAAATAGAGATTTTTAGCTGTCAGTCATTTTAGTGTTAAAATGCTTGATAGATATTATAAAACGATTCTTACCAAGTTTAAGTTATTTTATTTCTCAGAAAGTAAATTATTTAAATATATGACGTATTTAAGTATAGACCTATTATATCTTTTATTTTTAAAGACATTTTGAGGTATGTTACCACATTTATTATATCTATTATGATATACTAAATAATTTGAACAGTCTGTCTGACTTACATATTTCAAAATTAAAAAAACCAACTAATGTATTAAAATACCGTCAAATCATCAAGAAAAATAAAGCTTTATGTTCTTTATACAAATAGCTCCCATATATTTTTATTTCTTAATGAAAAAAATAATACGATTTGTAATTAAAAGTGAAATATTTTATTAAACGAATAATAGACACAGGTGTTTTCGGCGTATCAATGAAACCAAGCTTCGTAATCTGCCTTGAGTAAGAAGGTTGCTCATTCTTTTTGTTGTTAAATTGCAGATAAAATTGTTGGCACTCTGGGCGAAGGAACGTTTGGCAAAGTAGTGAAAGTCAAAGATATGGAAATGTAAGTTGATATTTTTATATTACGTTACTAGATCTTACAAGTTATATTTAAAACATCTACATAATGATTATATAATTGTTATTTTTTTGAGATGTATTAATATAAATAATGATCTTTTTAAATAGTTCAGTTTTTTTGAGGAACTTCCTCGGGAACTTCTCATGGGACATATATCTATCATTAATTTATTGACTTAAAAACATATTTTAACATCTATAGATTTAAAAGTGAAGCAAAATAATATGAAATTAAATATTTGGGAAATAAAAATAAAGCGTTTAAAATATTTTTAACACACTTGACTTGTCAGCTCTTATTTATAAGCTTAGATTTGTAGATACTGTTGACTTGCTTAGCTGATATTGCTGACATCTGCATCAGTATTTACTTCAGTGTTTTTCTCATTTTTTTGTTTTCGTGCTCTACTAATTTTTCATTGAAACATAATTTTTGTTGAGAAACAGGGGACCATAAAACCTAGAAAACAACTTCAATCAATGAGTTACCGAGACTATTTTAGAATGTATAAAAATATCTCATTCACCTTATATCTCTAGCAACTTTTAAAGTCGAGCCAAAAATCTCATTTCTCAGAAGTCGAATCCATCAAGGTATTGATATAGGACGGAAGACTTTGATAGTCCAATCTAATAAACTCTTATTATTTCTTTCTCATTAGATATTTCGAAAAAGAAATATTTTATATGTTACGATTCATTCCCCATTTGATATGTATTCATCATATGTGATGATATGTATATATGTGTGTGATATGTATACATCATTGCACAATTTTTTTTAATAAAAATAAGAAATAGGAACTTGGTTATCATATATACACAAATTATGAAAAAGAGCAAAATAAAACACTAAATCACCACAATGGCCCAAAACACTTTTACTTTTACACTGGACGCGCGTTTCGCTAACCATGTTAGCATCATCAGCAGATGATTATAAACTTAAACTTTAAATTAAAAACTTAAAGTTTATAATCATCTGCTGATGATGCTAACATGGTTAGCGAAACGCGCGTCCAGTATAAAAGTAAAAGTGTTTTGGTGTATTGTGGTGATTTAGTGTTTTATTTTGCTGTGTAACACCAAAGGTTCCAACCCTCAACTGTAATCTATGAAAAAGAGGTTATTTTTAAAACAAAACTATGTTTTTGTCATTTGAACTAAAATTTTATAATCATATTAATTTTCATAAATGAAATAACTCAGTTCAATGTTGGAACTAAATAATTAAAATTCAGAAACTAAACATAAAATGTAAAGTCAAAAAGTTAGGTTAACTTTTATTCTAAATTCAAGTATTTTTTGCAACCTTTGCTAATAATAATTTTTCTTTAGGGATCATTCCATGGCATTGAAGATAATAAAGAATGTCGAAAAATATAGAGAGGCAGCTAAACTGGAAATCAACGTTTTAGAGAAATTAGCTGACAAAGATCCAGATAGTGTACAGTAAGTAAAATTTTATTTTCACAAAAACTGTCGTTTCTAATCTTAACCATTCCATGAAGTCGAATTAAAATGCCGTCACAGTAGGCCTAGAAGAACCATTTCAGTTTGGAGTGTTTATATGTCTATTGTCTGTAGCTTCTTGACAGTGACAGTTGTTAGTGAGTGATTTGAAGACTTTTTGAAAGGACCGGGAGTAATAATATTTTTTTTGATGATAAAACCAGTAACCCAAGCTCGGCAGAACTGTTATTTTTCTAAATAACTGTTGGGCCTGTTACATTTATCATAAAATAATAGCTGAAGGTAACAGGTTTCTGATATTTATCGGTTTTATTTTTAAAAAGTCAAAATATCATAAGGAAACGGGGATGTAGAAGAATGTAGAATGAGTGGGCGGTAGGCATGTTCGGTCTTCCGGTATACCGGTGCCAAGACCGGTACTTTTGAAATATTCCGGTATCGGTATCGTCTTTTACAAGACCGGTATACCGGTTTCGGTACCGGTAACGGAAGACCGGTTTAAATCGGTCCCGAAAGACCGGTTTCAATCTATGCCGGAAGACCGGTTTCAATCGGTACAGAAAAATAGGTTCATGATAATATGAAAATCAAAAAAACTGTATAAAAATTTTCGGTACAGGTTTTTGTGCAAAGCTGATTGTGTTCTCCTACTCTAGGTACCCTATGATCGAAAACAAACTGCATCAGTGATGGCTATGAAATGAAGATCGCTGACATATTATATGTAAAATTATATGGGGAATTTAATCGATGTTTATTTACAAGCCTGGACGCCGTTTTTTTTTCGATCATAATACGGTCAGGGGCATGCAATGTAATTTATTTTGATGTATATTATTATTGCTAGTCTAGTTTGGTCTAGTACTTATCTAGTCTTCTTTTTTTAGTACATCTAAAATTCAAGTAAAGCATCTTACTCATGGATCACTCATGCATATTATATAGGTCCGTAAAACTCAGGCCGATATTCAATAGCATCTGCTCTATTATTTAAAATATGTAAAATAGCACCTTATTTCCCCGCTCCATTTATATCTCCAAGAACAGCAGCTTTCAGTGCTTTTTCCATTTTTCATAAGTAAAGAGAATGTTGACAAGAAATCAAGAATATGCCGGAAATGTGAACATAAACAATGAGAATCTTAAGTTAGATCAATAACGTTATAACGGTAACGGATAGATTTACGATATATTCCGAGAAATCAAATTTATCCCGCAAAATACCGTATTTATTACGTTACCGTATTTACTTAACGTTAGAGGCACGAGAACTTTCTATTATTTCTATTTAAATTTTTTTTTAATCAAAACTGTTATTTCTGTCTTTCCGATATTCCGGTTTGGTCTTCCGGTCCAACCGGTCTGTCTGACCATCCGGTCTTCCGGTCCAGCTGGTATATCGGTTCCACCGATTTAGTTGTTGGAACCGGTATACCGGTTGTAGCCGGTATACCAGTACATGTAGCCGGTAAACCGGTATACCGGTACTTCGTGGTACCGGATACCGCTAGTGAAATCTTAGGACCGAACATCCCTAGTGGGACGGGGTAAACTGAACATAAACACACCGCGACCTAACGATCTATTGTGCCCCCTTTCCTGAGTTATAACTCATAATACAGTCTATACCTCATCATGAAACGAGGATAGCTTGACATTGACAATATGATTTTTTTTTATTTATGAATATAATCATTATCATTGTGACCTAATCTATCGTTCGATGTTCATTGGCAATGCAAAGAATTTGTTAGGTGTACTGTATCGGCACTTTGATTTTCATATCTGTTAGTTTTTAAAAATACCAACTGTTGCGAGCCTAGTAAAATATAGTGACGCGGCGACCTCTGCTTTACATCGCAGACCATTGCTGTCAATACACTGTTATTTTCATATTTGTTGTTTATGGAAGTAACAGTTGTTGTGAACTTTGTAAAATTTGCAAGCACGAACTGTTAGTGTATTGTTATTTTCACACCTTTTTTTTCTACATGTAACAACAGCTGTTAAATGTTATTTCTAAATAACAGTTGTAAAGTAACTTCAAATAATACTCGATCATGTGTCACTGAAGAATTGGAAAATAGACATTGTAAAGCTTGAATTTTATTTCTACATTTATTGTAACGATGTTTCTTTTCGATCACATACCACTTATATGTATGTATTTTAACATAATATATTTATTTTTCCAGTTTATGTGTCAAAATGTTGGACTGGTTTGATTACAACGGCCATATGTGTATCGCTTTTGAGATGCTAGGGTTGAGTGTCTTCGATTTTTTGGTAAGCCATTAATACAAGCGTTAATTTGTATAATTTTTTGCTCTGCAATTTATATATAAGGTTTAATGTTATTTAAAACCGCCTCTACACTACTCGCGAAGTACGCCGAAGTAGGTCAAAATCGAATAATGAAAAGGGTTATTTCATGTTTTCTCGACTAATGAAAATAAACCGAGAGGAGACAAAGTTAGACCAGGAAACACGAAGTAACCGTCTTTACTATTCGACCTTGACCTACTTCGGCTTACTCTGCGAGTAATGTATAGGCCGTTTATCGTTAGAATTAATTTAGTTTTTTTTTCTTTTTTTTTGTTTTTATTTTTAACTTAGAAGGATAACAACTACCAGCCCTATCCGTTGGATCAAGTAAGGCACATCAGCTATCAGTTATGCTACTCAGTTAAATTCCTACATGATAACAAACTGACGCATACCGATTTGAAGCCAGAAAATATACTTTTCGTCGATTCTGATTATGAATTGGTGCACAATTCAAAGAGGGAATCAAAGGTAAGGAACGTTCAGCTATATTTATACAATTGTCACATTTCCTAATATGACAGTAAACCGTTCAAACAAAAATTACTAAGTTGACTTAAGTTTTGTGTATTTTTATTGTGATTACATTAGTATTTGCGATAATATTACCACATATTACAGTTTATGCTATAACTTATTTTAGCGTCGAGAAATCAAACGGGTGAAAAGGACTGACGTTAAGCTAATAGATTTTGGCAGTGCAACATTTGATCATGAACATCACAGTACTATTGTTTCAACGAGACACTATAGAGCACCAGAAGTAATATTAGGTGAGTAAAAATGACTAATAAAATAATGATTGCTAGTTTCAGTTAAAAAAACAATCAGTTATTTACTTTCTACTGCAACTTCACAAAACATTAAAAAAATGTATATTCAAAGAAATTCTTGCTCAAAATGAAACACATTTTAAAAAATTTTTTAGTGTGTAAAACTTTATTTAATTTTAGAATTAGGATGGGCTCAACCATGTGATGTCTGGTCAATTGGTTGTATACTGTTTGAACTCTACCTTGGTATTACAGTATTTCAAACTCACGACAATAGAGAACATTTGGCTATGATGCAACGTATATTGGGAGAAATACCTGGACGGTAAGTTTAAGACATTTTTGAATATTCATCATTGTAACCCAGAGAATAAATATACGATAATCATATTTTGAGCATACACAGTGACCTTTATTTTTGTACAAATTATTTTAATACTAAGAATTTAAATTCTACAAGGGATATAAAAAAGATCATGAAATAAAATCAGGATGATGATGAACGTGATAACCACGAAATAGACCAGCGATGACGCACCTATGACCCGTGGGTCAGATACTGACCCAAGCAAGATTTTTAACTAACGCATAATTGCTAGGCAACCATTTGTTTGTTTACGGCGGGTTTATCTATATTTTCTAATTTGTGCGGATAATTTATATTCGATAATATGTATTTAAAAAATAACTAAATATCAAATAAAGTGTATCATTTTAGTCACATTTTATTTTTTGGAAAAAATTGACAAACCAAAGCAAATAACCATAAGCCAATTTCGAGCGAACAACCGTTGGTTATGGTTGACAGATCAACAATGCTTTAAAGGTCAGTTGTCTACCGATTGGTTGTCAGCCAACCAATTTCGAGGTCATAGTTAAAGTTATTTCTTTAATATTTAAGTAATTTAATCAAATACACTTATGTAAGGTTATGTTCAGTTATCATCAGTTTGTAGAAAGAGATATGATATACTACTATATGTTATACTCATTTTGTACAACACGGGTGGTTCTTTTTTTTGATTGGTAGAACGTTTTCACGATTCATCATGTCCAAACCTTTATTACAAATTTTGAGCGCAAGTGTCTCTGGCAAAATATATTTTATTTTGATCATTGATGTTGATCATCAAATCAACATCTATAAAAAGCAGTTTAATATTTGCCATTATTTTAACCCAAGTTTAACTGTAAATAAAATATTTATATTTTTTGTATGTTAATTATTTGTTAGGGTTTTGAGACAAATGACACTCTGTTGTTTTTGAATTGCACTGTGCAGTGTTTATGCCATAGTTAACACCTACTATAACCTACTCTACACTACACCACCCCAAATCTTTATTCCAAATTCGTCTTTAGAACCAACGGTTCGCTATTAAACTTAACTCTAGTGCAAATTATTAAAAAATAGTAACAATATTTAACCCATCCCTGAACTGTACCAAGGCACAGATGTTTACATTTCATTCTTGTTAATGTTTCAAAATAAAGTAGTAATTTTTAATATACCTATTTATTTTTTTACAGAATGGCAAGAAAGACTAAAACCAAATATTTTTACAAGGGAAAATTAGACTGGGATGAAAAAAGCTCTGCTGGACGATATGTGAGGGATAATTGCAAACCTTTATTGGTAAGTTTAAACAGAATATACATATTGTAACATTCTATTTTTTCTATTCTATTTAGTGTTTTTTATTATTTTTTCTTTTTCTGTAATTAAATTGCAAAGTATGAAAAGCATAAATTTACCACCTCTCAAATGGAGCTTGGGAAGTTTCTTCAGCTCTCTACAATAAAAAACAATGTTCATTCTTCATAACCTAAATCTTATCGCGAACTTCCACTGTCAAGATTTCTTGAGGATATTGTATTGTAACGCATCATCGGGAAGCAGGATTAATTTTAAAAATTAGTTTTATCTAGAACAAATATACTTTAACTTAAAGAATAACTATAGAACTTTACTTTGCAGCGTATTACATATACGTGCAATACATGTTAAAAAATATACAGAGACCAAAATTTAAAACATCCTGATTATTCGAGTCGCCAATTATCCAAACTAGGGTACAGCCGACGCTAGGATAATCGAATCTACTGTATATAATTACCTCATTCCAAGTGAATTGATTGACGCACATGTAGTATGTTATATTATCCAAGGTGGCTCTTAAATAAGTGCAAATATTTTTAGGGCTAGTATATTTCGACCCCAGAAACATGTCATGAGTTTTCCGCGATTTTTTTTTAAAAATCTGGGCTTTTGGATTTTTTTTTAAATTTTTAGTAAGTAAACCTAGAAAAGATCAAGTAGTTATCAAGATTTAAGTGAAACATTCTTTTTTTTTAATTTTCGAAATAAAATATCTCGGTTATTTTGGACTTATTTGAAAAACGAGTAAAGAGAAAATTTGTTTCTTTTATTGAGATCTACTAGCTCTGAAAATATTTGCAATTATTTAAGACTCACCCTGTATAGTTATTTAGAAGTGATAAGTTATTCTCATATTTCTCTCAATTTTTGACCGAGCTCTACCTGACGTTGCAAAATTATTTTATACCTTTTTTCTGGAATGCCCAATGTCACTGTTAATTAAGACACAGTATCTTTCTAAATTACTACCCTATCAAATTCACTTGTAGAATAAATAATAAATACCATAAAATAAGCTTAGAATAAACTTAGCCCAATAAATCCGCAAAAAAAGTCAAATTCAAATATGATAATTGACACAGTAATGAAAACAGTAAAAAATGGGGAGTCATGGGGTCCATTCCGCCTCTATGGTGGTCATCCAATTTATGTGGTCTGCATTTTAATGTGTGACAGAGAATAATATAAATGACCGCTTGACAGACAGAGAGACAAAATCAAAACCGGCATATGGTGTTGCCGGGTTTTTACGTTTGTAGGAAAATGTGTGTAAAAAAATATAAGCTACTAGTTGAAGCCTGGCGCATTCGCCACGATATGCGACAACAGGTAAAAAATACTGTATATTTTTTGTTTAATTAAATGAAAACAAAAAATCCGGCGACGACAGTTTGTAGAAGAGCCAATTAGCTATCTTTTAGTAAAAAAAGCAACTTTCTAGAGCAAGTCGTTACTTCACTAGAGACGACACACAGATAAACATTAGCATTTTATATATGTATGTAGATTTTAAATAAAATTAGATAATTTATTACACATTAATAGATAATCTATTACAGCTGTTGTAAAACGAGTTATAGTGAAAAATAAAGTTCCAACCCTAGATGCAACATTTTTCGTAAATGTCTACTTATGCGGTTTGAAATTTTGATGCAAAATCCGGCAATACCACATAGAAGAAATGTGTCGACACAATTTTTATCTCTTTTTAATACATTTGATCTTCCATTAAGCTGTCTACATCACTGTCTTACACGTTAAAATCCAGACCGCACAGTTTCGATGACCAAATCGGTATATGAATATACAGGGTGACGCACCTCATTCGCCTCGGTTGATTATACGAAAACGGAAAGATGTAGAAACAAAATATTTTATGGGTATATGTGGGAAGGTAATGGGCATAATTTAAAATTATTTTTAAAGGTACAGGGTGCGTCAGAACTAAGATTCATGCCAAAGTTATATATATTTTTTCTTATGGAATACCCGGTATTTTATTTAATTTTTGGATTATTGGGCCCCAAAACGGGCATTTATTATAAGGGTTAAATATGTTTAAAATTTTTGGTTTTTGAGATATTTAAAGATGGATTTAAATATGCGTGCTACAAAAGAATTGATAAAAAATGTCTATACCTATGTGGCGGATTCATCTATCCAAAAAAATCCTTTATGGGTATTTCGCCACTGCACTACAAGAAAAATCTACAAAATAAAATAGTTATTTTTTGTAAACACTTCTGCGTTAGACCTAAACGGACGCTGCTTGTCAGAAGTTGTGTTTACAGTAATAAAAATTTGCCTAACAAAGAAAAAAATGCTTAACGTTTCGGAAAATTTTCTCTTTCCGTCGTCGGAAGCAAAAAAAAAATAAATACAAAGAATCAAGAAAAAAACTATTTAAAATATTTAAATTGAATTATTCGAGAACACTTTACTTTTTAAAACAGATACATCTACAAGAAATGAGAACGTCAACGATTTCTCTCTAGGGTTAAATACAGTGACAGTTACCACATGTCACTGTATTTAACCCTAATAATAAATTCCGTTTTTTTACAACCAAACCAATCCAAAAATGAAATAAAATACCGGGTGTGTGTGTTTCATAAGAAAAAATATAAGTTTGGTATGGATCTTAGTTTTGAGACACCTTGTATATTTCAAAATAATTTTAAATTGTACACATTGCCTCCCCACATATATCCATACAATATTTTGTTTCTACATCTTTCCGTTTTCATATAATCAACCGAGGCGAATGAGGTGCGCCACCCTGTATAAATGTAACTCATAGAAAGTTTGTATGTAGATACAATTGAATATTATATTTACTAATTTGTTCTTTAATTTCAGCGATACAAGCAGTCTGACGACCCAGATCACAACTATTTATTTGACCTGATCTTCAAAATGCTAGAATACGAGCCTTCTGAAAGAATCACTTTAAAAGAAGCTATGAATCATCCGTTCTTCGACAAGATACCTGCTCACCAACGGCTGGGCGATCATGGAGCCAGTGGAGACGCACGCCGCGATAGGAGTCTTTCTCTATCCCGATGAATATACAATCAATAATTGGTTATTATAACTTCTTGCTACTATCATTTCAGACTCGCGAATCGAGTCTAGAAATGCCAATCTGATTAATTCAATTTAGGTTTTGTGTTACACAGTTTAGTTTCTAAATTATATAAGAATAATCACACTTTTTCCAGAAATTTTAAGTATATTTTTATATAGTTGTTTAGTTTGAAACCTAAATTTTTGAAAATGTTCAAGTAATTTAAATTACTATTAACTGTAAATTATATCAATTTTTAATGTCTTTGTAATTACAGTTTTTAATTTTAGTAAAATTAGTGGGTAGAGTTAAATACAATGAATATCTTGTAAATTATGATGTAAAAATGTATTTTTTATCCAATATTAAAATTTTTCAATTTTAACTCTTAAGTCTACTGACTTATGGCTGATGTTCGCACATCCTTTTAATTGTAGAGGTAGATCTTTATGGTAAGGTTAAATTATATGTAATCGTCTACATGCAAATTGGTATGTACATACTGGCGTATGTAAATAAAATAATTTTTAATGGGATTGTTTTATTTAAAGAAAAAAAAATAATTTATAAAGTACTTTATTTAGGTCATAAAATTAAAAAAAAACTTAAATTTATTGAGGAGCGCCGCCATCACCTGAGGGCATCGATCTGATTATATCAGAATCGCCTGGATCTGTAATGGACATAGCACAGACTCGGAAATATTTTCCGCATGCTGTACCTAATTCTACATTGTTGCCAGTATAATGGTGTACGCCCGTTTTGGCCAACATGGCATAATATTCAATTTCCGATTTCCTTAGTGAAGGAGTGTTGTTGGATATGATAATAAGCTTAGCTTTTCCTTGTCTCAAAGTCTGTAACAAATATTTTGATTATGAAGCATATCCAGTAAAAAAATTAATAAAATAATTAAGGTAAAGAATTACAACTAAATTTAGAAGTCAGGCGTTGAGAGTAAAAACTCCACATCCATTTTTGGCTATTCTTGAGTAAAAATATACTATAGAATTAGCCGCTCTGCACAATATTCAGTCTAATTTTGGCGGCGTAATTCATTCTATCATGTATAATTTACATGTGTGTTTATTCAAAACTAATATTATTTTGATAACAAAACTTGTCATATCAAAATGGCCAAAAATGGATGAGTTTTGATACACAACCCCTCAAGTCTACTTGGTATCTACATACAAACTTTCTATGAGTTACATTTTTACAAAGCAGATATTATTTCTACGTCATAAAACATTTAACAGAAGCAATTTAATGAATAATAAAACCTAAGCAGTCTAGTCTAGAGATATGGTAACAATATGTGGCATTAAGGGAAACTTAAGGATTATTGACAACTTTGACCAGTGTTACCAACTCCGGGATTTTATCCCTATTGGGGAGAAAAAATCTACATGGGGATTTTTTTAGGGAGTAAAATTTTTTGGGGATATTTTTAGGGATAAAATTTCAATGGAATTTTACCGATACCAAAGAGGAGATAAGACCGCTACTGCTATTTTTGAAAATTAATAGGAAAGTATAAATAAAACAAAATAATTTATTTGTTTTAATCACCGAATCTTGGATAACAGTTGTGGGGATTTTAGTTGTTTGGATTTAAGAAGGTTTGATATTGCTTTAATGGAAAGTTTTGAACAGTTGGCTACATTGCTGTGATCAGACGTTTCAAGGTCAACCACTAAGAACACAAAAAATTGTTTATTTATTATTATTTATATTTTTTTTTTCGGGATATTTTTTTTAGTTTTTAGGGATATTTTGGGGATTTTTGATGCCAGCGTTTTAGATTTTTAGGGAGATAAATTTTTGAGAGTTGGGAACACTGCTTTGACAGTATGATAGTTAAAGTGTCATAATAAGCTTGTGTGCTAATAATGTTACCACATATCACTGTTTACATATAGAACCATGGGGTATTTTGACATTTCGAATACATTATGATGTCAATAGAGATACTGTATTTTTAAAAAAATATAAATAAATAAATATTAATTAACTTAAAATAAAAAGTTAGGTTAAGATCGAGTTAACAGATTGTCGGACTTTATAAATCAATCTGCTATTTTGTGGTGCCTTCTAAATTATAAATATAAATTATTACAAGTAAAATAAAATATTATAAATAAAATATTTAAATGTCAAAATAATGTATAGGTACCCTAATAGAGGAATTGTGGCCGTATTGGACTTCACAGTAGAAAAAATATATACTAAAGTATACATTTTTTTATCTATAAACCCCTCTAGCAGAATATTAAATTGCAAAATTCAAAAATTAAACACATATCTAAAAAGTGATCAAATTGCATATATGTAGCAGATATTGCAGTGCAAATGATAATATGCACGAAGATTTATACAACTTCAAAACAACCAACTAGCATAAGGTTATTTTAAATGCCATTAGTTAGATAGACTTGGGCTGGTCTAGAAATGTTAAATTTTACACAATGATTCTTGGAGTAACAGAAAGAAGCACAACATCTCATCTCTCCAAGGTAAAAAACAAGTTGAAAAATTATACATTTCCTTACATTTGAGTCTAGAAAGTTTCTAGACTAGTCTAGTAGAAACATGAAGAATTAAATTCACTTTATTTGACTGTATTGGGCAATTCAAAACTTTTATCCATTGGGGATTAAACATTATATGAAGATTTGTTATATCTGGTTTGGTTTGGTTTTTACAACCATGAAATATTAATTTACAACAATATTGGGCCCCGAGAACCAAGATAGACATAATTGCAGGCAAAATCTAGTTTCCCATAATAATAATTGTTAATCTGTTTTCACAGCAAAGAATTTAGTTTGAGCAAATTTGGAATTTCATTAAATCTTACACTTCTGGAACGGTTCATTAAACTAGTCACTATTTAAAATATGAAAACTATACTGGGAATATTATAGGCTGCAAGTTATACCACAATAATTAGTATATAGTGATCAATAGATGTACCTGCCGAACGATATTTTATCTACAATTTCTACATTTATCAAGGACCTTTACCTTTAATGTCTGCTTATATCCTAGACAATATTTTCCAGACTTCATTACTAGAGCCAAACGGCTGTTAATGCTCTCGATGGCTTTCTTTTGTTTCTTAGTTGCTGCCATTCTCTAAAAAGATAGGTCATTAAATCGCTTTATCCCATATATATGTAATTTTGTTAATAGCTGTAAGTACAATAAAAACTTATTCATGGATTTGAGCAGTAATTATACACAAAAAACTATAATTTCTTACTTTAAATATTATTTAACCACGTGCAATCCACAAAAGATGGGCTAAAAAAGAACTCCGAATGTGACGTTTTGACTTACGTCAAAATTTTGTCGTCGTGTCAACTAATTAAGAACCTGATTCTGTGGTAATAAGGTATGTTATATCATCTGGGTTTTATCATATATAAAATATTAAATGTTTTTTTATAGTTTTTTTTACAACAAACTAATTTTACGTTTATATTAAGTTTAAGGGTAGCTGCTTTTATCAAAGAATTAAAACAAAAATTATAAGTATATTACTGTCAATAATATACCTATATTTTTTATATTTATTTACAATATATATAATTTTTATCATATTACTGTCAACAACAAGTTTTATTTATTCAATGGGTTATCCAAAAAATAGTTTGTTTCTTTACAGGTAGATGGCTAGGATTTAAAGCAAAGGATTTTATTTGTTTCCTTTTATGTAGAAGAAAAAAATAAAATCTATAGAAATAAAAACTTACCGTATGTACATAAAGGTATTACTTTCTTTCCAATTTATAAATATCATAATATTGACGTTTTTGTTTTCTTAAGATCAATCTGCTATTTAAATTACAATTATTTTGAAATTGCTGGTAGAGGCAAAGTTAATACCACATTTTTATATTTATTGAAATATTCATTTATATTAATAAAATATGAATGGGGAAAAGGGTGCAATTGAATTAGGAGATAAAAAGTCATATGCTGGAATACCAGAAGCTGAATTTGTTGTAAGTAAATATTTTATTTTTGGTAATGGGTACCACCTAGTTTTTTATTATTAAAAATTGATGTCATTTAATAGAATAATTGTTCTTATTAGGATGATGTTGACTCTTACATGAAACGCCCAGAGAACAACAGTGCTGTTGATGAAGTCTTGAAGAAACTAGATGCTCAACATGCAAAATATAAATTCATGGAGTACAATCTACTGTCGAAGAAAAAGAGGCTACAAAATCAAGTTCCAGAGTTAAAACGTTCACTTACTATGATCGAAAAATTAGAAAATCAAAAAGAAGAATTTGAAACTCAATTTCTTTTAAGCGATCAAGCATTTGCAAAAGCTAAAGTACCTCCTACAGATACTGTATGTTTATGGCTTGGAGCTAATGTTATGTTAGAATATAGCTTAGAAGATGCAAAGAAACTTTTAACACAAAATATTTCTGCTGCTGAAAAAAATTTAGGATATGTTGATCATGATTTAGATTTTTTAAGGTAAGTAGTAAATATATTTGCTATTCTTCATAGGATATTCAACAAAAAATGTAAATTTAATCACAATATTTTTTTCAGGGACCAATTTACTACTACTGAGGTCAATATGGCTAGAGTATTTAACTGGGATGTAAAAAGACGTCAAGCTGCAAATGCAGCAGCAAAATAAATTTAAATAAGCATTGCTTTAAAGTTTCTCATTTTTGTTAAAAGTATGTTTCTTAGTATTTGGTAAGCTTCTTTTACAGAATAAATTATAGCTAAAGTAACATTTTCTTAATATATTAGGTATAAAAATAAAAAAGATTGTACACTACCTATTATATATTTATAAACTACATAAGAACTAACAAATAAAAGGAATAATTCCATAAGAATATTTTGATATTTTTGGAGAAACAATAATACATTTAATCTTACTTTATTAAGGCAAGTTTAAAGTACATTTTTTTTAGTATACAGATTTCAATTAATAAATGTGCTAAATAACATTAACTAAAATTATTTGATCACATTATATAAAAATAAATAATGAAAACTCTTGAAATGAATGTCTTTTATATGTATCCTTATTTAAAACTCATTTATATATCCAGAAAGGAGGATAATATAAAGTGATATAGGTACTTTGTACCCTAAGAAAAGAAACAATTATAACTATATTATAATAAAAATACTGTAAATTTGTTTGGAAATTGAATAGTTCAAATACAATTTAGAATAAGCTAATTTAGATTTTTGGAATATTTTTTAGTATATTTAACATATAAGGTATGTTGTATCTATGGAAGCTGTGACAAAGTAAGATTTGTAGAGTTCTTGACTCCATTGCACAATGTCAATTATTTAAAAATCACAAAAATTTCTACTGTAGAATGTAAGTACTTTTAATTAATTATCCATCAATATAAATTAACTTAGTAGTATAAAAAGTATCACCAAAAAGACTTAAAAAAAGCTATAATCAAAACAAAAAATAATAGATTTAACTAGAAGAAATTATTGATCTTCTTGATTTTCCTCTTGTACAACAGGTTCATTTTCATCAGGAACTTTCTCACTGGTGCCTTCCACTTGTGCTGGTTCATCAGATGGCTGATGTGTAGCACTGCCTTCTAAAAAATGTATTTATATTACACCATGAAATAAAACTGTGAGATAGCTTTGTGGTTACATACACTATCTTAATAACTACTTACCTCCCTCAAGAGGCACACCTTCCTCAGCAGCTCCACCAGGTTGTATTTGCCCTTCCAACTCTTTTATCTTTTCTTCAGCCTCCATTAACTTAGTTTGAATCTGTTTATATGTTTCTATACCAGCTATAACTGCCAGTTTGTCACGAATATACCTAGTATCATATTAAGGCTATAAAATGAAACATCAATATATGAAGTCATAATAGAAAACAATTATAAAGATTTGCCTCTAATATATAGAAAATAAAAATTATAATCCAAAATTAAAATATATAATTATCGTACATATCCAATCCCATTTCTGCTAAATTGTAAAATTCAGTTAATCATATTCAATAATTTATACATATAAAAATAATTGCGATCTTTGTAATTAGTATTTTAATTTAATCATTCCAAAAAAGAAATAAAAGGATACTCTAGTGCATCATCTGGCTTATCAATCTCTTCATATAGATTGACTAATACTTTTGTTAATGCATCCATTACACCATTCTTTTCTAAATATTTCCTGAACTCTTCACGTTTCCCTTCGGACGGCTAAAATGATGTTATAAGAACAGACTTTTGTATATGTAAACAAAAAATAACTTTGGTACTCACTTTGTAAGACGGATTTGCGGTACTCATATTTTGACTTCTACAATGATAATAAATGCAACTGTCTGGCACAAAATGCAATTTAACACTTTTGACAATGACGATTAATAATCTTACACGGCCAACTTAAAACACCATTTCAGACGATAATTTTTTGCTGTGGTTATAAAAAAACGAAACTTATAAAATGGAGGTCATTTCATGTCTCCATTTGTTATTTAAAAATGTCATTTCCAGCTGATTTCCAGCTAATTACTTAAAGCTCAGTTCTGTGGTTGATAATTAGGGAATCATATAAGTTTATATGATCTAGGGATGAGCATATTCTGGCGATAAACAGAGTTGGTAGGCTAATATGAGGCTAATGACCGGATAGTTTTTCTAGCTGGCTTTTTTTATAGGCTATTGGCGACACTGTCCAACTAATGTCATACGTCATACTAAAAATGAAAAAAGCGCGAAAGCGCGAATAATCTTTTGAAGAAAATTTCAAGCTCAAGCTGTGTTTTAGTCTAAGGTTTTAGTTCACGTGTAGTTCACTTTAGTTGATTAGTTAGTTCTAAATAACAATTAATATTCGCCTTTATATATCTTATGTCTATGATATTCGCCATTTATCGTATGTACTTGCCGATTTATTATTTGTGAAACACTAAACACATCTGAAAAATAGGATGCAGTCGTTTCTAAAGTCTGGAAAGTTGGGGGAACAACCTTCATCTAGCAAAGCTTCAGGCGTTAATAATAAAAAGAAAACGAAAAAATTACAATGGGTAGAAAAGTACAGACCAAAAACTGTAGAAAATGTGGTGGAACAAACAGAGGTTGTTGCAGTTTTAAAGGAGTGTATAACAGGAGCCGATTTACCCAATTTACTTTTTTATGGACCACCTGGTACTGGTAAAACTAGCACTATCTTAGCAGCAGCACAGCAACTTTTTGGAGACTTATATAGAGAAAGAATTCTTGAATTAAATGCATCAGATGAAAGAGGTATTCAGATAATTAGAGATAAAATTAAACATTTTTCACAGTTGACTGTAAATAGTACTAGACCAGATGGGAAAAAGTGTCCACCACTTAAGATTGTCATACTAGATGAAGCAGATGCTATGACTAGTGCTGCTCAAACAGCTTTAAGAAGAGTAATGGAAAAAGAAGCCAAGACTACCAGATTTTGCCTTCTCTGCAATTACGTGTCTAAAATTATTGAACCGCTAACTTCTAGATGTTCAAAATTTAGATTTAAACCACTAAATGAGGAATTTATATTTGAACGTTTAAATTATATCTGTAAAGAGGAAGATGTTACTGTCACTGATGAGATTTTGAAAGTATTAGTGAAAGAAAGTGGTGGAGATATGAGAAGAGCTATCACAGCATTGCAGAGTTGTTCTAATCTTAAAGGCAAAGATTCACACATAACTTTGGATATTGTATATGAAGTACTATCAGTTATTCCAGAGAAATGGATAACTGATTTACTTAAAATGTGTAGGAAAAAGACCAATGTGTCAGAACTTACTAAATTTATTAAAGGTTTAGAAATGCAAGCATATCCTACTCAAAAGATTTTTGAACAATTGAATGATTTACTTATTACATCAGATATTGATAATATGGCTAAAGCAGAAATAGGTAATTACCTTGCTGAAGTAAGTTTCAGGAGTTCATGTAGTCGGGCAGATTTTATACATTTACTCGATTTGGTTGTTAATATGCAAAGGATTTTAACAGTGCCATTGGAACAGAGAAATAAACAGGACAAGAAAATTGCCACCTTGTTAACTTTACCTGGTGTAGCTTAATGCTATCATTTTAAAATTTATATTTTTATACTATTATCTATAATATATGTTCATAAGTTATAGACGTTTTATTAAATATTACTATATTACTATATTTTAAAAAAATCATGTAGAACAAAACTAAGTAAATGATTATAGGTACATAAAATAGGATAAAATTAAGGGTGACGATTCACTTTAGGGCTGTCGCGAGGATTGCATTTAAAATAAAAATGTTGCTACCAAAACAAAGTAAAAGACATTTGTGAAAGAACTAGGTGAGGAATATTCGATTTCTTAAAACAGTTTTTGTAAAATAAATAACACAAATGGGCTGAAATGGGTACTATTTTTGACGCGGAGGCGGCGCAGTAATGTCAGGTGTTCGATATTTACGTTCCGATTGACGGATGGCGTCTTGTTGCTCTAACGCGCATGCTCATACCGGGAACATGGACGCTTTTAAATTTACGCTACCCTTGTACATTTTTTATTTATTTAGAGTTGTTGGTAACGGCGATCAAAATACGCCGTAGGCGTATTTTGATCGCGTTGGTTAGTCTCTGGTGTTTTTTGGTATTTTATATATATTTTATATATTCATTGATTTTCTTAAAAACTATTGCACGAAAAGCTATGAAAATATTTTTGAGGTTAGAAAATTTTTCTCGCTTATTTTACAAAAAATCGCATTTTTCCTCACCTCAAGTTCTTTATTTTAGTCTAAAAAGGCAGAATATCCACTTTATTTTATAGAAAATTTGTTAATTTTGACAGCCCTAAAGTGAAACGGACCCAAATTAAGTTTTAATAATCGGATTAAAAAAGGTATCATATTTTTAATTAAGTTATTTTCTTCCTTGATTTCTTATTTTTATTTCTTTCATAGCCTTATTTAGTTCAAATTTAATAGCCCAATCCTCTTACTTATTTTTATATATGACCAGATATCAGATATTCTATATCTCTGGCCATAATCTCTGGATAAAACCTTAGATTAACAATGATAAAACCCACAAATATAATATGTATATGATACAACCAAAATCATATTTCAAAATTTAAAGTATGCTTAGAAACCAATATGTTAGGAACAGCTATGGACAGCTGATTCTACTCACAAATTTAGGTTAAATTTTTATTTACTTCACTACCATAGTCACTAACTTTGTTTTGTTTATTATTGGTTTACTATAATCTGTTTGGTCTTGTATGATTTTCTATAAAATTTATCATTATTAGAAGTTATTTAAGTAATTAATTATGTTTATTTAATAATTTTTTAAGTATGGATATTCTAAAAGCTGAAATAGAACGAAAACGGAAGGAGTTGGAAGATAAAGATTTATTGGTAATATCTTGCTTATCCAATAAGTTTATATTTAAATCTCGATTGAAATTGATTTGACTACATACGACATATTTCTAGAAACCGCAAAAGAAGTATTTTCGAAGAGGAGAACTTACAGCTAAGGAACTCGAAAAATATAAGAGCAAATATAATCCAAACCCAGATATTTTCACAAACTCTACTGAAGTCGAAAAAGGTATTTTTTGATTAAAGGATAGACTTAATAAAATACCTATATATTTTGTCTGTGAATATATAGTTTTTTTATTCCTATAAAAAACAAAACAGTCTCTATTTCTTTTATATGTATTTACTGTTTTTACAGCAATTATGTTAATATGATAATATAAAATTATTTAGGTGACAAATCTGATACTGATGTTAAACATAATATTCTTCCAAGACATGAGGTCATTACCAAGCTTAGGGATAGAGGAGAACCAATTTTATTATTTGGAGAATCAGATACCGATGCTTTTAAAAGACTTCGTAAAAGTGAACTACTCGAGCCAGAAGTTAATAGGGTATTTATTAATTAATATTAAATTTATTAGTAATCTTGTGTGGTATCAGTATTAATATTAATGAAGTTTCATTAATATTTTCATTATTATAGGGATTTAGAAATGATTTGCAAGAAGCCATGGAGCAAGTTGATCAGGCATACTTAAACGAACTCATAAATTCAAAATCTTCAGAGACAGAAGAAAATAAACAGAATAATAAAAGTCAAGAGCCCACTGTAAGCTATGAAGAAATATGTGAAATGGCTAAGAAAATGGGAAGAGGCAATAGGGAGCATGATATGATTACCATTGTCCATTTTATTCAGGTATAAAATAATAGCGAGATAATTTCTATAAAATAGCATTTATAATAAGTATAGGCTCAACTTTCATTTAGTTGCAATCTGAAAAAATTACAATTTTTTTTTATGGTTGATAAGGTGGTGGCATGGCTTTTTCATTGATCATAAAAACGGGTTCGTTTGATGATGCTGCATCTGTAAATTAAAAAATGCTTATTATTATTTTTGTAAAATAATATTTTTTATTATTTATGCTGACAAATTCTTTGCTGGAGATGGCGTTAGGGACGTCATCAAAAATATCATAATATTCATATTTATTAAAAAAATTGATAGATTGATAAAAAATAAAACATATCTCTATGTACAGGGTGGGTCAAATTCGACGCTTTTAAATGGAAACACCCTTTTCTATAGCAGATAGACGAAAACTAATATCGCTGTCTGGAGCTCAATTTTCATCAAAAACATGATGGTGAAAACCGCACATCAATATCTGTTACCGTTTAGGAGTTACGGGGTGTTTTTCAAAAATGTGCATTTTTAACAAACCGTAGCTGTAACTTTTTTGCTATGGAAAATTTTGCATTTCTATGAAAACATTTCCAAAGCACCTTTTTATGTAGAATTTAATGGTATAAGTATAATAATATATAATTTTTTTAAAATTAATAATTTAAGAGTTATCGACAGAAAAATTGATTTTTTATTTGGGACACCCTCTATATTTTTAATTAACCGAAAAGAATTTAAAATTACCTTTCCAAAAATATAGCACACTTGATATTTTGTTGTATTCCCCTTCGAAATACAGAATTTTGGCCGTCGAGGCCACCTGACAGTGCCCATGGATCTAATCCTATGGATATATTTGCGGAAGAACAAAGGTTCCTTATTGTTCCGTATAATCTAGACAAGAATTAGAAATACTTAGCAGTTATGAGAGGGATTCTCTCACTCCCACTGAGTTAAGGAATTCCGCGAGAAATGTTCAGAAACGGCTCCGTCTGTCCATAACAGAAGATGGTCTATATAACAGAAGACGGTCGAACACCTGCAGCAAAATCTCATGTCTTGGTTTGCTATTTATTTTTATTGTTATCAGATATAGTTTAAATGTGTTGATGTTGGTTAAATACATATATTTTAAATTGTTATAAAATTCTGCATCTCTCATAGCAAATATTATTTTCGTTTTAATTGATGCTCACAGCTAGAATTTTTTTGCATTACAGCCGGTGCCATTCAAAGCCTACTTAATTAAAACGGGCGAATTTTTGTATACTCTATATCTCGAAGAGGAATCGAGCAAAATATCAAGTGTGTTATATTTTTGGAAAGGTAATTTTAAATTCTCTTCAATAAATTAAAGATATACAGGGTGTCTCATATAAAAAATCAAATTTTCTGTTGATAATTCTTAAATTATTAATTTTAAAAAAAATTATACTTAAACCATTAATTTCTACGTAAAAATGTGCTTTGGAAATGTTTTCATAAAAATACAAAATTTTCTATAGCAAAAAAGTTACAGCGATTTGTTAAAAATGCATATTTTTGAAAACCACCCCGTAACTCCGAAACAGTAACAGATATCGATATGCGGTTTTCACCATCATGTTTTTGACAAAAATTGAGCCCCAGACACCGATATTAGTTTTTGTCTATCTCCTATAGAAAAGGGTGTTTCCATTTAAAAGTGTCGAATTTGACCCACCCTGTACAGTATGTCACCAGATTGTCTGTACAAAAGGAAAAACATTTTTATTATTGACATTCTGAGAAAAATGAATTCTTTATAAAAAATTTTGCTTGTCCTAAAATGGTTAATCCCGTTTATGCTTTTCCAAATTTTCACACCGTTTTAGAGAAAATTAAAAAAATACATGAAAATATAGTTCAATTTTTTCCTAAAAAAAAGTCCTTCCTCCTGTAAAGATAATCCGGGGACATACTGTATATTTATCACCGATATTATTCTCTATCTATCGTTATTAAAATATAATTATTTACATCATTAAGGTATTAATGATATTTTGGTAGCGAATAAAGTAAAAATAAGTACCAAACAAACGACAAAATGACGATCAAATATGACGTCATAATTGCCTTTGAAATTATAACTGAGGTTAATTTCTGTCGACTCCTGTTATTTATTAAAAATTGACATAACTTCAAAAATCAGTTATTTCGTTTAATACTTTTCAAAATTAGTTTATTAAAACGTATTTTTTTAAAAATAGATTTGTGTGTCTGGAACTTTTTTCGAAATTAAATATAAATTTTTGACATTATTGTTTATGTCAATTTTTAATAAAACATTCTCGTGCTCAGGGTTATCCTAAATTTAAATTTGACAGTTGTTTGATTTTTTACAAATCTCATTGGTTCTTCGAAGTGTCGCCACACAGCCTAGTTTTAATAAGGCACCTTAAAATTAAAAAACAACGGTTACTGTGATATATTTTTTCGATTATATGGCATTTTGTTTTTTTTATTATGTCGTTATTTTATAAAAAATATAACTTGAGGACTCACAATTTAAAATATCCAACATGACAACTATTTCTAGGGTAACTGGTACCTAGAACTGATGTTGAAATGATTGAAATATTCTAGTAAAGTTGTCCCTATTGACAATAATTATGCCCCACATTTTTATATTTCTCCTAATTGTACTTTTTACTGCATCAATTACGTTATTTTCGAAATTCCCTGTATAATGTTATTGTACTTACATGGAGTTGGTACATTACTTTGCTGCTGTAATGTTGAGGCTGGTATTATGCCCGTGGTAGTTACTGTCAAGACAGGAATACAGGAAACTAGTCGACCTAAACGAGTTAAAATACTTTTTGTATACTATTATGAGGTATAAGTAGTAACACAAAACACATTACCTTTTTTAAGTATTTCTTTTTTTAATATCTTATATGACTGAGCTGTGTAGATAATAAAACCAATTTGGCTAACAATATAGATGCCCATAAGGCCAAAACCAAGGGCCATAGAGTCCATTTTTTCTCACTAAATTATCTTAACTGAACATCGCAATTGAACTTAAAAAACTGTGTTTATAGATTACAAACAGACAGTTAATCGAATTTTATGATTTATATTTGCTTGATAAAAATTATCGGCTTATATCTTTTGTTTACTAGAAATTATTTTTTAGGTAATACCAAAAGTGACTACGAACAAACTTTTCTTTGAATTTTTCATATTTTTTTCATCTGATTTTATTATTTACTGAATCTTTCTTTTTATAACCTTTTTATATTTTATTTGTGTTCTTTCATTATAATTTCCGCATTCATCAAAAATCTACTTTGCATTTGCATCCTAAACATTATTTTTAACATTTTGAGACGACTCGTATGTGCACGGTCTTACTAGTATTTTCAAGAGGCATGAATTTTCCATAGAATATCGGAATAATATACTGGGTGTTCCATTTAAAATTAAAGAGATTAATAATTTTTTGGATCATGTTTTAATTTTATTAAAGTACAATAGTTATTTCAACTATACATTCGGCTATACCGAGTATATTCCAATTTAGGTAGCTTTTATAGAATTTTAAAATTTGTTCTTAATTTTTAGAAAATTTTGAATATGTCAAAAACCTTACATTTTAGTCATATACTTCTGTAATGAAACTCACCTTTATTTTTCCCCTAGAATCCAAAAATCAATTAATATATAGGGTGTTCCATTACAAAAAATACAACTTTGATGTTAACTTCTTTTGGGGACATCCTGTAGAACTCTCTATATTTTTAAAAGATGCTTTCAATTAACCTACATATACCAAGGAAACTACCGTTCTTCTTAGAGCCTCCGCCTCGTATGAGAGGCGCCTCCCTGTATATAAGTTTTAGCAAATTTTAGGTTAGTGAAAATTTACTGTTCTTAATTCAGATATTTTTCTTTACCTTTACATCATTTATGTTCATGATCTTTCTAATTACTTTTTATAAATACTGTAAAAATTATTCAGATATGATGTGAAAATTAGTTCAATACTATCTTTCGATACTGCTTTCTAAATTGTTTGTTTCTAATTATTGGTCGTAAGAAAAAGAAACACATTTATATTTTATATTTTGCATGTTTGTTAAATGATATTTTAAAATTCCATTCCTGTTTAAATTAGTTTGATTTCCCATAGTAGGTAATATAAAAATAATAGGGGGCGATATAATGACGACGCTAGGTGAAATATTAATTTATACAGGGTGTCCCCATATTCCGTGGATATAACGAACTATAACGTATTTTTGGAATCGAAATAAGTATTGGACACAATTTACCTTTATACTAAAGTGCTTTGTTTGTCCGTCACTCATGAAGCTTATTGTCAAATATAATTTGTGGTAGTTACATAAAATTTGATTGGGCGGCCGCCCAGGGCGCCGGATTCGAGGGGCGCCACGACGGCAACTAAAATATTTAAAAACAATAATCTAAACAAATAGTAACGAATAACCAGATCAATAATTAATCGGTACTATCAGTTTCCACATTAAATTAGCAATTACCAATTACCACACCGCTTAGGAAAGAGTATGTGACTAAACAGTATAAACACTACTATATCCTAGACGGATCCTATTATAGTTTACTGAAATTATGCTCAAAAAATCCTTAGCACGAAAGCTTATAAAATTCCATATTTTGCCAACTAGATTATTAGATTAAAACATTTTTTGGAAGTCATCAGCTTCCGAAAAATATTTTTTTCCTCAAAAAATATGTCCTGTGGCGTGTTTTTACAAGAGACAAAAAATGTAGGACAATTTTACGAAAAAAAATTATGTAGGGTTGGGGGTAGTTTTCACTCTTCTCGTATATTTTCCTGATTTTTGAGGATGTTAAGGTGCGTATACATATGGCGAGCACAACGCGAGCCGTGCACGAGCCGAGCCACAAGATCAATTCGTTATATGTGTACTCCTTCTTGTCGGTTTTTGCGACGAACACAATGGAGCTCTTAGTTATAATTTGGTACGTCGTTCGTCTGATCGGCGAGCATGAAGCCTGCATGGTCGGAGGATATTTTGTTTTAATTAGTTGAGTATAGGACGCATACACACTATTTTGTGGGACCACAAAGACGAACATTATTTTAAAAAACAAAAAAAAATAGATGCCTGGAAGGAAATCGCCACTTTAATAGGCAAACCTGTAGAAATATGCCAGAAAAAAATTATAAGCATGTTGGCAACTTATAGAAGAGAGAGGAGAAAGAGGCAGTAGGAACAGGAAAAGGTGAGCTTTGCAAAAGAAGTATGTTTATTTATAGAATGACATTTATTCAACTACCATCTGAAAAACATATTAGTACAAAAAGTCTGAGTACACCCCTTTTTTTCTTGTAGAAACTTTTTTTTACCATAATTAAAAAAACTAATGGTACATTTAAAATATTCAATACGTTTCTCAGTTGACGTGGGTCTGCAATTTTTTCCAAAAAAATTTATAGCCCCTTTTTTCCATGTTAAAAAAAAGCTGAAAATTTTTTGAGTGGTTTTAGGTAGACATGGTTGATACTATTCGAAAGAGGGGCAGAAATTATATACCTACTGAAAATTACACAACGATTGAACAAAGAATACTCTAAATATACAGTTTTAAATCTTTTAAATTTGCTAAAAATAATAACATTTTTAAGATTTTTGCAAAAAATATATTATTTTTGCCAAATTGAAAATTTTTTATCTGGACTATTTTTTGTTCAATCCTTGTGTAATTTTTAGGAGGTATATAATTTTTGCCTCTCTTTTGAATGGTACCAACCATTTTTATCTAAAATCAGTAAAAAAAATTGTTTTTCAAATTTTTTTAAACATGAAAAAAAGAGGCTATAAAATTTGCTTGAAAAAAAAGGGGTGTACCGAGACTTCGTACTGACTGTAGGTACAGGGTACATTACATATTATTTACATAATATTCGTTTAATAAGTCGCGTCAAAAACTGCACTGACACTGAAAAAAGAATATTTCTTGTGTGCTCGCGAGCCATTTACATTTCATATGGATCGTTGCTGGTTCGGACTATGATCTCGCTGTTCTTGCTGCTTGCGGCGAACAACAAGCACAACACGGCGCACTCGGCTCGTGCTCGGCTCGCGTTGTGCTCGCCATATGTATACGCACCTTTAGGTTTGGTTGGGTTGCTGGGGTTTGGGATCAAGTTTGATCCCTCACTCGGAGGCCTTGGGCCCATTGCTATACCCCTGTTATTGTACCAAACCTTCCTCTCATTCTTTCTTTGCTTCAAAGCACTTCCAGCTCTTTGCAAAGTTCCCGATGTCGCTGATGTTGGCTTCTGCTGCTTCTTCTAGTCCCTCCAAAAAACCTTGTCCCAAAAAATATGCGCGGTGGCTTTTTCTACAAGAGACAAAAAATGTAGTAAATACTATGACCATTTTACGAAAACAAAAAAAAATTGTAAGGTTGTGGGTAGTTTTCACTCTTCTCGTATTTTTTCTTGATTTTTGAGGATGTTAAATTTTAAAGCACTTAGCAAAACATATAGACACACAAAATCTTATTCAAATCGGAATAACGGTTCTTAAAATATATTAAAAAATGTTGTTTATTTTTTAAATTTTGATGCCCTCTAATGGACAAACGAAGTACTTGTATAGAGGTAAATTGTGTTATATTTTGAGTTCAAAAATATGTAGTAGCTCTATGTCCACGGAATCCACAGAATAGGTCCAAGAATCACCTCCTTCAATATTAGCATGTCATTAAGGAACACCTTGTATAAATCTTGGTAGTAAGAACATTCTGGAGGATGTAAAAAAATATTATAATATGTTGCATAAAATTTATAAATTAATTTAACATACAGGAGAGTTAGAAACAAAGATATTTTACATATATTTCACAATATTTAATTTTAATTCTAGCGCTGTTGGAATTACCACACTAATGCAGGATTAATTATTCTTGGAACACCTGTACCTACAAAAAAGATGTTATTTAATAGATATAGATATGTAATTTTTAATTACCGTAAAATGGGGTGAATAGAAACAGTTTCGTAGGCTATTAGCGATATACCGGTTGATAAAAATGTGGTATTATTTTCCCGAATATTTTAAAACATGGGTCTTTGCGTATACATATAATTTGATTTTTGAAAAATATGCATATAAATGTTAAATAAAAATAACATTTGTGTTTCTATTCACCTGCTATTCGGGAGAATAGAAACACACATTGATGTTAAGGTTTTTATCTATTCTATTTCCAACAAGGTGATTAGAAACAGTAAATTATTACATATTTAAGTAGGTTTAACAATAATTAACAATACATATAATATAACAACTTACATGTACCAGCTTATGTATTACTTTAAAAATAAATATTTTATTTATAAAGTTTTCGCGCCATACAAAATAGGTGATAAATCGATCTCACATTTTTGATCAGCTGATTGACAGAAACAGTGCTGCCACAGATAAAAATATAGTTTTTACATTTTATTGTGTATTACCAATGATAGAAAAATTAGATATGTCGACTCTTTTTACTTTGAATATTTTTAATCGTGATTTGATTTTTTTCAGAAATTTTGTTTCTATTCACCACTATGTTTCTATTCCCCCCATTTTACGTACGAGAGAGTACAATGTGTCAATTTAATTTACATTGACTAGTCTTTAGGCATTAATTATAATGTATATGAATGATATCCCACTATTTTTTAGTAAATATATACATTTTAGTTGCAATTAATATAACAATCTAAATATGGGTTGCTTAAATAAATAAACTTATATTTTTATTAAATAATTTTGCCCGGGCCAATTTAAAAAAAAAGAAAAATGGATCGCTTCAAAG
Organism: Sitophilus oryzae; assembly: GCF_002938485.1. NCBI lineage: Eukaryota > Metazoa > Arthropoda > Insecta > Coleoptera > Curculionidae > Sitophilus > Sitophilus oryzae. Next base: position 1,676,318 of record NW_022146347.1, on the reverse strand, counting down.
TGGTGAAATTAAATTCCACAACTACGAAGCTGTTGAAATTTAATTGTATAGTAGCATATTATGATGATGATATGACTCAAATGACTTCGCAAAGAGAGACATTGTAGTAATTTTGAGTTTCGTAATTATTTATATTTTAACTTACTTATGTCGACGTTATTTGGGTGGACGGGTTTTAAAACTTTTCCTCTTTTCCCACGAAAGTGCTCAAGGAAATAGTAACCTAAATATATAAATGTAATTAATTACTTATGTTTATAGAACATTCTCGTAAAATCTTGCTCTTTTTCGTACTTTATTACTAAGTATTACCGCTGATTGAAGAAATAAGAAGATGCGCAACCTTATGGGCAATTTCGTGGCACAAAATATGTCCGAGATGTAGCTGGCGTTACCGACAGACTGTCCGAGATTTAAGGATGATTCACAGTGAAGTAGACACCGAGCTACGTCCGAACCTTCAATATATGCAACACCGAGTGGACAACGGGGATCATGTCCGTGCCGATTATATTCTAGAAAACAGTGTCTATAGGCCCGGATGGGGCCCTGCACCGCCGCGGCTCATTTATTTTTGCCGCAACTGGGCCGGAACGTAGCGGATCCGAGGAAAAATGTACACCGACATTTCAGGGAATGTACACCGACAGAGCACGGACGCGTTCCGACGAAGCTCGGACCGTGCTCGGCTTAGCATGAATGTATAAGTATAAATAATATTTGACAATGTTTGGCCGTGCCTTCACCGTCGCACGGCTCCGGCCCGTCACGGTGTACCGTGAATCATCCTTTAGTTTAGCTCTGCGCCGCTGCGCGCTGATAGCCGTTTACAGCGCAGCGGATAACGAATAATGTACCGTAGTTCTGCTTTCAGACGACAGAGTGGGTGATTGCCGGAGACAGTGTCGCCAGAACTACGGGTTAATCCTTAGATTTGCGAATTTTGGGTACAGTACGTTAATAATACGGATTTTCAATAATTAAACAATTTAATATGATGTAATTATTTTATATCCTTATGGGCACTTTCCAATCTAAACTTGTTTAATTTATCTATGACTAAAAAGTATAAAGTGTAATTGAAACGACTAATTTATTCCACTAATGCGAGGTTCTGAATGAAGCTTTATATATTAAATAATGTTGCTTTACAGCTACAACCTGCAGCGAACACTAGTATACATAATCATGGTTTGGATCTGATATTATTTTGATTATAAATGAACAAAATTGAATACCTTGTGCTAGTAGGTTGTACGATTTTCTTTTGCGCACTTCGAAAATAATCATTTGAATAAAAATTGCTAGGATAGCAATAGAGAAAAAAATTGTTAGTATTGTTCCCACGTTAAGAATATCGATAGAACTCATTTTATATTATTAACACACCAAACTAATAATAATAATTATTTATTAACATCTACCTTTTTTGTCGTTAATACACGACACGAACGATGAATCGATAAAAATCTTAATCTTATCTAGGGATTGAGTTATTAATTCTTTTTTTTTTGTTGTTTTTTTTACGGGATTATACTCGTCGATCAAGAAATTTTGTGATCGACATAATTTATACTTTGACAATTAAATAAAATATGTAATTTCTCATAATACAACGGACGCTTGGCCATAAAACAAATTTATGATCATATTGTATGTTGTGAGTTATTTAAAAATAAACAACAGAGGGTAAACACAGAGACGATATCCAAAATATGACATAAAATACAAATTGACTGTAAGTTAAAATTATAGACATTCAACTTTCAAGTACCTTTGCGCTGGACAGACTATACTGATCTGGCCATCGAAACTACGTAGTTTGGATTTTAACGTGTAAGACAGTGATCTAGGCTGCTTAATGGAAATGTATTAAAAGGAGATAAAAGTTGGGTTGATACATTTCTTCTATGCGGTATTGCCGGATTTTGGGTGAAAATTTCAAACCGCACAAGTAGGCGTTTACGAAAAATGTTTCATCAAGGGTTGAAACTTTTTACTACAGCTGTAGTAGATTATATTTAGCTTAGATATATTATCTTCATTTCAGTAGTATACATGAAATGGTTTATTTTTTCTACACACATTTTCCTACACACGTAAAAACTGGCAACACTGTATGCTGCTTTTTACTTTGTCTCTCTGTCTGCCTACCCTGTAATTTATACCCTGATCTCTGTCGCATGCATTAAAATAGAGACCACGCTGATGAACTCACCAGGACTTTTTGTGCCGATTTTAAGGTACGTCGGTACCTTAAAGTACCCCTATACCTATATTAATATAGGTGAAATGTAGGTGATTATACAATAATTATCATTTTTATGAAAATTATGGATTTTTAAAAATATAGAAATTAAAGGCAGTATAACAACCTACTGTCATTAACCCCAAATTTTCAGTCTAATCATTCTATAATTATTTATGATCGGATATTATTAGTGGAAGTTGATATTAATTTACCTTCGTTAAATTTGTTTCTCGTCTTTCTCATAGAGCATCCGTGTACAACAATTTGTATTATCAAAAGGGAAAAAAATGCCATACTTGCTATTAAGGGTATGATTCCAGGATAGCGATTATGGTCCATGGTAACCACTTTAAACTTACTTTTTATTATATTATAAATGTTTATGACAATATAATGTTGGCATTTTGATGTAGCTCAGCGTATCAAATTCATTATCTTTGATATTAAATAAGACAATTTATAATTTATTGATACTTATGATACTTACTATGAACATCTTTTATAACTTATATTATTATGACTGTTTAAAAGCGAATTAAAGTAGAAGTAAAATAAAGTATTTTAAGTTAACGTTTCTTTATTGCTAGCAGTGCTAATCTGCATGGGGCCTAGTTTGTTTATTATACACTTAGGTGCAAAAAAACCGAACGGATAATTTTTACGTCAAGTTTCAAGTGTTTTTTTTTACCTTTTAGCCCTATTGCAAACTAACTAAAAGCGCTGTTATTTTGAAGGAATCCGCCTATTCTTGCAAAATAGCAGACAACCGCAGCAAGTTTATATTTTGGTTAGTATGCAAACTAATTACAAAATCTGTTTAGGATGGGGATTTTACTCACTTTACTAAAATAGCTGCTAGTTTACACACCAGATAGCTTACAAAATTTATTTTAATTGTTTTTGTTTGTTAATATACAGTGTTAGGATGGATATGAAAATATGATAAAATAATAAATTTAATTTTCGTTTAAAAAATTTATTTATGACAGGTACGGACAAAAAGTTATTACTCTTCAAAACAGTTAAAACACATGTAGGTGGCGCCCCCTACAAATAGGAGTCATATTGACATCAAAATCAGATTTCTCATGTCAAAAAACTCCCAGACACCAATTTTCATCCAAATATTGACGTTACTTCAGAAATTATTTGTAAAAAATCGAAATAAAAATAAAACTTCTACACCCTGTATCTCCGAAACTAAGCATTTTGGCTAAGCTACATACATTTATATGAACTTTTTTACTTATTTTTATCAGTAAAATATGCTGCCGAAGTTTCCGGAATACCCTGTATATAGCGGAAAGCCGTATAGTAGTGATAAGTGAAATATCGGTAACTGTGACTTTGTCACTGATATTCTATAATCACAGTCACGGCCTGTGACTGATTTGAAAATAAACGGTGACTTGCTAAAGCGTGACGATTACAGTTAATTGTGATTTCTCTGGTAACGAGAAAATACTTCACAGAGCGGGACGTCGCGTGTCGCAAACGCAGCTGCCGATGGCACCGGTCGTGACTGTGATTATAGAATACTGTTTATTTTTTTTAGAAACTTCATTTTTTATATATTTCGTTTATTTTAATACAAAGGAAAATATTTGTTCTTTAATGTATTACTTATCTCGTGTTGTTAAGTTTCGTTCGTTATGGTTACGAGCATATTGCATATTTTATTCTTTTTCCGTTGGTTTCTTTAAATAAAAAAATTGTTTTATTTTTATTTTTTAATATACCTTTTACCTACTGTTTAGTGTTTTCTATTTCAGCAGCCTTGGATAAAGGACAAATAAAAATTAGTATAACAACAACAACAGAATCGTATCATTCGTATCGTATCTTATATTTTAGCCGTGATTGTGCTTTCGGATTCATAATCATAAAGTCGCAGTCACAGTTAAGAGTCACAGATAATACAAAGTCGCTGTCACAGGTAAGCCTGTGAACAGAAAATCACGGTTTGGCTCATCACTACCGTATAGTACATAACTACTGAAAAGGTAGGTTCAAACACAGTCAAAAAAATAAAATAAGATAAAATGAGAATAGTGGAAAATAATATAAGAGATAAGTTGGTTATATCGAACATGGTAGTTGCGTTTATACAGATGAAATGAAATAAGTGGGAGGTATAATAATATGAGTTTTTAACCTATAAATACTTTCAGGATTTGGATTTTTTTATTGCATAATTTCAATATGAATAGACAAGTACATTGAAAATACTAAAATTATTATAAACAACTACTAAACTGAAAACTAAATTTTTATCTAGTTTTAACGTATTGCTCATTATCAGTATATTTATTATTTTATTTGGCTGTTTGAATGCTCCCATATTAGATTTTCTTTTTTTCTTTCTTTTTTTTTATTTTGCTACTTGAACCCCCCTTAAGTTGACAAAATCACATAAATACTAATATAAAAATAATATAAATAAATTAATACTTAAACTGCCGTTAAACGGTAGCTTACTAAAATGCCGTTAATAGGTATGACGTCGTTGATGTGACGCACTTGACGGCTTTATGAAATATAGGAATTTTATAAGGACTAACCAACGCTATCCACCTCACCAAATAACCAACTTAACCAACGCAACGAACCTCGACACTGACAAAAAAATATAAATAACAAATAAAAATTTGTAAAAACCAACCAACCCCACCAAATAACCAACTAACCAATGAATTAACACCCTCCAAATAACAACGCTAACCAACCCGCCAAATAACTAAACTAATCCAACTAAAAAGAGTGAAACCAATGCAATAAGATCACGCTATAAGCAAAAAAAAATATAAAAAAGTCTTGGTCGGGTTGAGATTTGAACCACGGACCATTCGCTCACAAAGCATTAGCCTCAGCCACGGAGTCACAGCAGCTCTTGCAAAATGCTTATAGCCAGGCATTACTTTCCGCCGACATGAACGACGTCAATATATCTATTAACGGCATTTTAGTAGGCTACCGTTTAACGGCTGTTTAAGTACAGCTGGTTCCAATAAAATTGAATACGATTTAAAACATATTTTTATTATTTCGGGCAGTATATTCTATGATACCAGTCCCCCATTTCTCTATTTTCACTTTGTCAAAAGTAAAGTTGTTTTATACAATGTCACAATAACTTTAACATGTCAAAATACTTGACACATAAATATATACTACCCAAATATTCGAAAAAAATGTGTAAAGAGTCGTATTCATTTTTTTGGAACCAGCTGTATATCGTAAATTAATAGCCATATTCTCACTCTTAAATTGCAAGGATTTTTTCTTAGTTCGTAAACTAGCCAAGAATCTTGCTATTTTGGGTGACTAAAACTAATGGAGTTATTATATTAGCCAAAATTATAAATGATTAATATACAAACTAACTAAAACAACTGGTTAATATGAAAACAAAAATATAAAATTATGACATTATCCAATACGAATATGTAGTTTGCAAACTAACCAGCTGGTTTTAAACTAGCCGTTGGCTGCCAGCTATTTTGCAAGAATGGGCGGATTCCTTCAAAATAACAGCGCTTTTAGTTAGCAAAATAGCTGGCTAGTTTTAAAACTAGCCAAGTATCTTAACTTAGCCGTAACATATATAAATCTATGAACTTTTATTCATAAACTCAGTTTTTTATAAACTTTAGTATATTCATTTTACTCTTAAAAATTAAGTAAGGCATGTGTTGACGTGAGTCCAAAAAACTCAATATTCAGGAGACATGGTTCTGATCGAAAAATAATGAATTGCTCATTAAATTATTGTACAGGGTGTTTTAAAGATAAGGTAAAGAAGAACTCTTCGATTAACCCTGTATAATAAGTCAAGTATTAAAGTTTATAATAAACTGAGTTTACGAGTTTAGTTAAATTTGATGTATTTGTATACAGTTTACTAAAAAAATCAAGAAAATAGGGCTAAAAATAAAAAAATATAACACTTTAAATGCGACGAAAAATTTTTCTGTCTGTATCTGAGTGTATATGCTTACTCTTTTTATACTTGTTTTTGTGTGCAATATGAATATAAGCATCCAACTATTCTAACTAAAAAGCCGATTCGATTTTTTTTACATTTGGTCTGTTTTCAGCTCCTTTTACTAAAGTGGAATGAACAGTTACAAAACAGATCACAAGAGGAGAAAACATCGACAAGAGGAAAAATTCAAGGAGCCACTTATGGACAGACACAAGTATATCTGAAGCCGTTGCTGAGGAAACTCAAATCATTTACGCTTCCTGAAGACATTTCAGACAGTTTAACTGAAATAGTGGTTCATTTGTTAAACCGCAATTATTTAAAGGTGTGTATTTTATATTTTTAACATCCATAACTTTATCCACTGATGAAGTTTTATGATCTATGAAGTTTGGTAGTTATAATGTATGCTATATAAGATTCCATAAGATTTGTTTTTCTGACAAAGCTCTATTGATCATACTGTACTACTTTATTTTTTTATTATAAAACCATACTGTAGGGAAACCTGCAAATTAAAATGACAGACAAAACTGTAACTATCATGTATACTCTCGTTCGAGAGATTTTAACTCTATAACCATACGTCCTACCATTAGTTACTAAAGAAACTTCCTATAGGAGATGCGAGACCTTGTCGTTGGTGGGGAAACTCCTAGTTAGGTGCTAGAGGGAATCCCCTCTAGCGCTTTAGCTGGGTCTGGGGAGCATCTCACTATCTTGTCCCTGGCTGTGGTGTCGTGGCCAGGGAATTGCACCAAGGCGTATAACGATGCCAGTGATATATAGTAGGGTGTCCGTTATTTACCAAGTTGATCATTTCTCTCACGACGCCCTCTAAATTTTTAGTTTATTGTCTAAAAAAAAATAACAGACTATTGTAAACCCTTAATATTCACAATAAACCTTGCCCCAAAGACGGTTCGTTTCCCATTTAAATTACATGGGAACATGGGTCAACTGAATTGAAAAAAAATGTTAGGAAAATAACAGAAATTTACTGAACTTACTTAAAATTAGTTAATTAAGTACTTCAAAAGAATACAAGCTGAAAAATAATAAGTATTAGAATTAACTACCTGTCATGCATTCAATTGTTTTCCATGATTCAAAATTGTTTATCATGGTATCATGAAAATTGTTTTTTTTTCAAATAATAGATTAAATTTTTCAAAAATAATCATAATTTTGTCAAAAAAGTTGAAAAATTCAGGAATTTACCGAATGGTTAACTTTAACCGTGAATAACTTTTTAAGGAGTAGGTTTATCGAAAAATTCTAAGAGACCTTTTTTATAAAGCGTTCAGTTCTGTACAAGAATGTGTGATTGTCATGGCTGCGAGAGAACAAGATCGAGAGAAAAAAAATATTTGTAAAAAGTGGCAAATTCCCATCTAATTTAAATGGGGAATGAATCGTCTTTGGGGCAAGGTTTATTGTGAATATCAATAGTGGAGTGCTTTAAGCCCTAATGAGATACAAACCTCGGAATTCATTTACTGTGAACGAATTTTTATAAAACTTTTTGCATTGTATTGTTAATAAGATATATTACAAAGTTTACATATTTAAATTCGTTGCTTTCACTTTAGTATTTAAATAAACACACACATATACAAATGCATACATACAAGATGGCTCCGTTTTCCGGAAAAGCTCTGTATCAGGATTCCTATTTGAGATTTTCACTCCAAACCTTTTACAAAATATATGTTTAATAGTAGTTCACATTTCAAAAATATTTTTACAGATATACAGGGTGAGTCAAATATATATCATTTATTTATTCGAGTTTAGTGAATTTGCTATAAAATTCTTGTTTCAAAAATACCTTAATACCATAGAGTATATCAAAATGGTCTGTGAATTATGACCATGTCCATGAGGACGTCAATATAGACGTCCAGGAAACTTCGTATGAGAACTATAAGTAAGTTTATCGCTAAGAATCCGCCGTTTGCCAGCTTTTCAAATTGATAATGAATTGCACTTAAGAACCGTATATTAACTAACGGACTACAAGAAGACGATTAAATGAAGCAAATCTTATGTCAAGAAGGCCTGCTTCGGAACCAGAACTTACTAGATGTGTTGACTAGGCCCAAAAGCAAAGGCATGGTCTTAATGTAAAAATTACGAAAAATGTTAGTGCCTTCTTTAAAACCGAATATTTCTAATAAAAATAAAGCTAATGAGATGAACCAAAAAACAAACCATCGAGAAAGGATGTATCTAGATGATAAAATAATTTTTAAATTTCTTGCTGTTTTAACATATTTCACAGGGTGTTTCAAACTTTCATCAAAAATATCAACATTTTGTTTTCCCTCGTATAATTAACAGATGGGGAGTTTCATTTTTAATTTAGAAAAAGATACTAAGAAGTCAAATAATTTGGCAACACACTGCTTAAAAAATCATCAAAATCGGCCCACTAAGACAAAATATATTAATCTTTAAAATACATACAACATAACTTTGATGTGTAACTTTTTTAGGGGCCACCCTGTAGAACTCATAAGAACATAATTTTAGAAAATACTTTAAATTGACTTATATAAGCTCAGAAAATTTCACTTCAATACAAACTTTTGTTCTCCTTGCAAAAACCGCGTCGTATATGACGCGCCATCCTGTATAATTCGATTTCAATTAAAATTTCAAATGATTAGAATATAAGCAGAATAGGTATAGCTTATGTATTAGATTTATTTATTTCAATAAATTTACTTAGAAAAAGAATTAAAAAAATCAAAATATTAAGAAGGAAATAATTAAGAATTTACTAAAAATACTAAAATAAAAAATTAAAAGCAACGAAAAAGAATGGGTAAACATTTTAGTATTTTATCTATAAAACACAATACAGAAGGTTTCACATTAATACATTCAAAGTAATTGAATTCCGAGGTAAAAGTCTCTGGGCACTCCACTATAAGGATTTTGTGAGAGAAATTATCAACTTTCTAAATAACGGACACCCTAATGTATCGTAGCGGGTGTATAGTAGGAGGTAGATGTCCACTCCTCGGCCAAAAAAGGGGACACAATAGATGTTTAAGGTTGCGGTGATTAACCCCCATTCCACTCATTCTACATTCTACTAATAAAAAGTTATCCCATGATTTTTCATGTTCTACAATAATTATTTTTTGATCTGGGAACGATCGCCCCTTGCACAAGTATTTTTGAAGCTTCTTTTTAAGACTCAATAATTTCACTGTAATTGAAGTCCTGGCACAATGTTTTGCCAGATTTACACAGTTTTTATAAATCCAATTATAAAAAAAATCAAGAAATAATCAAAATAAACACAGAATAATACAGCACGCATATTTAAGACTCAAAAATTCAAATGTCAAGGGGTCTCAAGAGAAAAGTCAAACTAAACTAACACAAAAGATGTTGCTGTGACATAGCTTCCGTTTCTAATGTATGAACGTAAAAATAGTATTTGACTCTCCGGCCTTAGTTTTTTTCGAATTGAATGCTTTATTATGAATAAAATGTTTTAGGCAAGTGACGCGTACCTTCAGATGGCGATAGGAAACGCTCCCTGGCCCATAGGTGTTACTATGGTGGGTATCCACGCCAGAACCGGTCGCGAAAAGATCTTTTCGAAGAACGTGGCCCACGTAATGAACGACGAGACGCAAAGGAAGTACATCCAGGGACTGAAACGATTGATGACCAAATGTCAGGAGTATTACCCGACCGATCCTTCCAGATGCGTCGAATATCAGGCATTTTCGACAGAGGGGAGTTCAGCCCAATAATTGACATTCATAAACGAATATAGGTATGTGAACATTATTTGAAGTAAGACATATTGGTAATATAAAAAGATATATACAACCTTTTGTTCTTACAGCAATTTTTATTTATTTACTTAAAGTTATAATTTTGTATATATCTAAAAATTAAATAAAAAACTTACAATATTAAGATACCTATGAGATTATTTTTTCTGAAGTTTTCCAAGTTCAACAGCTTTCAGTGCGGCGGCTTCGATTGCATCCATCACTGCTCCTCTGTAAAAAAATAATTATAAATACAGGGTGGCGCACCTCATTCGCCTCGGTTGATTATACGAAAACGGAAAGATGTAGAAACAAAATATTTTATGGGTATATGTGGGGAGTCAATGTGCACAATTTAAAATTATTTTGAAATATACAGGGTGTCTCAGAACTAAGATCCATAAAGTAAAGTAAAGTAAAGTAAAGTTTATTTATCAAAAAAAGTACAATGTAAGTAAAAAAAAATAAAACTAAAGTTCCTGAAAAATAAGAAAATAAAAATAAATAAAGCTATTCCTTAGTTATAGATTTTCTAATTTGATAAATAAACTAAGTTGCTCACCAAAGAAATAAATCTTGTCGGTGAGTCAACATAATACAAAAGTTATATTTTTTCTTATGGAACACCCGCTATTTTATTTCATTTTTGGGTTCTTGGGCCCAAAAAAAGACATTTATTATAAGGGTTAAATATGTTTAAAATCATTGGTTTTTGAGATATTTAAAGATATTTAAATATGCATGCTACAAGAGAACTGATTATTAAGACCCTGTACATTACTTTTCAGAATTAGTTCTTGTGCTGAGTTTAAAGGCAAAGAAATAAACTTTACTGAAAAATGTTATTGCTTCCTTAAATTTATACAGGGGTACCAAAAATTAATGATCTATTTTAAGGATTTATTTTACATAAAAACTTTGTTATTTCAAATGTATTTCCCTGTATTTTTTTAAATAAATCGAAGCAGATTCAAATGTTCTTTCAAACTATATTAGGGTTTCCTATACCTATCTAGCTCAGATTTTGAATAAAAAGCGATTTTTCAATAAAATGGCAATCAAGATAGCTGGTGTCGCGATGACAATTTGCTAGTGACAGTTAGTAACTATTTTCAAAATCGACATTAGTTTATAGACGTTATTTAAATATATACTAGTTTACTTTTATTTAATTGACCTACAATACTTTAATAAATAATATTTATTAATATGTATTTATTATTTTATCAAGAAAAATGAAGAAGTATTTCTTTGTTTTATTTTACGATAACTTGTAGATATATGAATTTTTTATAAAAGAGCCAATTACGGCAAATTCAATTTCTTCACTTCCAACGACAGGTTTCTGCCTAATAGGTTTTTTATAAACTACACTACCAATTCTACGAAATAGGAAATAGGACAAATAGTTTTTCAAAGGAACGCTTATCAGGAAGATTCCTATTTGGATATCTTTGAGCATTAGCTCTTGCTCTTGAGGCCGAGAAATATTTTTTCTCACAAAATAAAATCACTAGTAACATATCCATTCGTTCCACCAACAGATATGGCTTTATTTTCAATAGTTACTAACTGTCACTAGAAAATGGCCATGGCGATACCAGGCATCTTGATTGACATTTTATTTAAAAATCGCTTTTTATTCAAAATCTGAGATAGATAGGTATAGGAAACCCTAATATAGTTTGAAAGAGCATTTGAATCTGCTCCGATTTATTTAAAAAATACAGGGTGTTGCATTTGAAATAACAAAGTTTTTATGTAAAATAAATCCTTAAAGTAGATCACTAATTTTTGGTACCCCTGTATAAATTTAAGGCAACAATAACATTTTTCAGTAAAGTTTATTTCTTTATCTTTAAACTCAGTACAAGAATTAATTCTGAAAAGTAATATACAGGGTGTTGATAATCAATTTTCTTGTAGCATGCATATTTAAATATCTTTAAATATCTCAAAAACCAATGATTTTAAACATATTTAACCCTTATAATAAATGCCTTATAAAATACCGGGTGTTCCATAAGAAAAAATATAACTTTGGTATGGATCTTAGTTCTGAGACGCCCTGTATATTTCAAAATAATTTTAAATTGTGCACATTGCCTCCCCACATATACCCATAAAATATTTTGTTTCTACATCTTTCCGTTTTCGTATAATCAACCGAGGCGAATGAGGTGCGTCACCCTGTATATTTATATACCGGGTTGCTGTTATGTATGGAAACGGTCGATTATTAGCTAAAATATAGGAGGTATCGCAAAAAGTTAAATTTAAAAGTTATAAGGTTTATAAATATCTATTAGCGGGTAATAAATTTAAGCATACAGGGTCGGTCGTAAAGTCGTGGCACATCAAAGTTTCATTTTTTTAAATGGAGCCCCCTGTATATTATTGCATATTTCGGTTCTTCCTTCAATTCTAAGCAAAAATCGAAATACACACGATGTAACTCAAACCAACCGTTTCCGAGTTATTGACTTTTGAAAATATCACTTAAAGAATTTGATTTAATTAATTTCGATATGTTCAGTTTCATTTAACGATGCCACTCTGCCGAAACTGTGATATTTAATAATATTTGACATTAGTTTTCAAGTTAGCATTTACAGATGTATAAAATGAGAGTATATCAAGTCTGGAAATTAAAAAATTTTCATTTAACATTTCAATTCTTCAATTTATGTACATTCTGTATTACGAATATTGCTTAGAATTGAAGGCTTCATTTAAAAAAAAATAAAGTTTGATGTGACATAACTTTATGACCGACCCTGTATACTTAAGTTTACTAATAGCTAATAGGAATTTAAAAACCCATTACAACAGTATCACAGTTTCGGCAGAATGGCATCATTAAATCAAATAAAACACATCGAAATTAATTAAATTAAATTGTTTAAGTGATATTTTCAAAAGTCAATAACTCGGAAACGGTTGGTTTGAAGTACATTGTGTGTTTTTCGATTTTTGCTTAGAACTGAAGGAATAATTGAAATATGTAATAATATACAGGGGGTTCTATCTAAAAAATAAAACTTTGATGACCACGACTTTATGAACGACCCTGTATACTTAAATTTATTACTGGCTCATAGATATTTAAACATCCTATAACTTTTGTATTTAACTTTTTGTGGTACCTCCTATATATTTTACCTAATAATCGACCGTTTCCATACATAAAAGTAGTAAGTAATTATATATACACATTTACAATTGTATGCATTACTTCTATTTAAGCTAAAGTAAAAAAATAGTTTTAATACACAAGTTGGAGTTTACTATTTAAAAGTGGATTAGATGTTTGGTATTATTGGTTTTTAATACCTTACGCCACCTCTTTCCAATGCGTGGATACCAGCAATTGTTTGGCCACCAGCCGAGCATACTTCGTCTTTTAACGTGCCCATGTGTTTATTCGTTTCCAAGACCATTTTTGCCGCGCCCATAACGGTTTGGGCGGCAAACCTCGTAGCCATGTCTCGATGGAGACCCATTCGAACGCCACCATCCGACAGGGCCTCGATAAACAAATAAACCTAAAAAATATTGAATAAGAAAAACAAATATCTATTACTAGAAAATAAGGCATTTTTTTATAAATTTTCTGATAGTAGGTAGACTAGGTCCCTATCTACATTTTCTAGATTTTATATATAATATTCGTTATATGGTGTTATTACTAGTATAGCGTCGGGTCCACATATGTGCTGTTCCTGTACGAATAAAGGTTGATTTACATTATTAGACATACAAAGCAGTGCATGCACACATAATCGTTTTTGTTTCTTCTTTGCGGCTTGTACTCGTATGGCTGTAAATGTTAATCAACCTTAATGAGTATTCAGGATAAATATCGCATATGTAGACAGAAAAAATAGTGTTCATGAGTCAATATTCAACTTCTTGGGCTAGTAAATTAACGCACATCAAGATATTTGAAAATTCACTATGTATATTGTTCCATCTTTGTTACTTTCTGTATAACAGTATTTTGAAATCGTCAAGCACCCCCATTTATGATATTTAATAAATAAACGGTGCTCAGAATTGCGATTCTGTATTGGTTAAAAGTTACTTTGTCGATTACAGGCCGATTAACTTCAATTTCTAACGTGATTACGTAAGTATTCCTTTTCCATGTTGTACACTATAGTTGTGTTAAAAAATAATATTTTTTACATTGAAAAATATAGTATATTGGCAAATAAATAAAGTCAAAACATGTAAATTGTTAAAAAGCTAAAGTAAAACCAAAAAAATTGACGTCAATGAATTGACTTAATTTGCTAAAATTTTTCGATCTATGATTTGTTTTTGCATCAGTACCAATCACTAATCCTAATACCTGTTGACACTGTTTTGCCAACTATTTCAATCATTGTTGTTGATCGCTTCGTATACCGTACTGGCAACTCTTACTTTTAAGTCGGTATTTACATATGTGGAAGTAAATCGCATAGAGATCTTCTTAAGTCGGATTGAGAGAAATGCCACGGTGTGCTGTTGCGGCGTTGCCACATTTCTCCGGCACGCCTTTCCCTATCAAGTAAAGTAAAATCACGATCGCAAACCGCTTATGTTTAAAAACCTTTTTCGAAAAGAATCTAGATAAAATCATTAGATATGTTTCTGAGCATCTGACATGGAATTATAAGGATATCGTTAAGGTGTCCATATTTTTTATAACGGGAAAACGTCAGTCATCGCGATAATTTAAAAACTCAACTGTTAACACATAACACGCGATAACTCATGAACCACTTTAGATATTGAAAGTTTTTTTATTTTGAAGTTCGGTTCTTTTACGAGATGTTTAAATGAGAAAAATTCGATAGGCTTGTTTTTTTTATTCAAAAATTTAAAATAAACCCGTCCATTTACTTTTAGTGCATAGCAATTTTCAGAAATCGTGTAACTTTTTTATTTGTAAAGATGATCACATACTCTCTGCGAAGAAAGTATAGCAGAAATATTAAGGAAGTTTTTGAAAAAAACTACAATCAACTATTTCTAATGCATTTCGAGATATCGATTTTTGAATTCAGAGTTCTAATAGCGCGACCAATGTCGAACACCAACTAAATTCCACTTATTTCTACCAAAAGTGCAAGTGTTTCTAACTTGCACTTAAAAATTTACATTAAGCTATAGGGAAAAGTATGACTCGTTAATAAATAAACAAATAAAGTATCACGAGACGTAATTAAATCGTAAAGCTGAACGCATGATATCCATACTTCTCTAGAATTTTAACTACAGATTGGGTCGATCGGTCGACCGCGACGAATGTGCTGTATCCCCTTCCACGTCTCCTAGTAGTGTGCACATATTCTCGGTTTGTTTCAGACGTTTGGCAACGTTTCTACTGTTCTCTCTTTGTTCAGTACATTATAAACGCATTGCATTCTTCTTACATACGGAAATCTCGACCCAAAACTAACCTTTGCCAGCCCTTAGTATGTACCCGATTGTTTGAAAATAAACATTGGCACAATTTCTGAATATTTGTAAATGAATGTATGGAGCCGGGGTTTGCGAGAGATCTTAAAAAATAATATTTTCGATTGGAAATGTCATCACGATTGTATCATTTTTTTGTAAAAATACGCAAGCGTCTAGAAAATGCCGTGACCTCATCTGATCGCAGCTAGATTTGACAGGCGTGTTCATTGCTAAGGCGTGCAGACAGCATCTTGTACCGCGGTATTTGTAAAGTGCGCATGCGCGAAGACAAATACTGTCAAAACAAACGGAAACAGATGACGTCACGGCATTCTCTAGACGCTTTGTAAAAATACATAATGTGTTATTATATGATACTCATTTTTTATTCGCGATTTTATAACACGTATTCTACAATTTCTACGTCTAAATATGGCATGTTGTAAGTCGTTATGTATGCTAAAACAAAAATATTAAATGTGGTATCTATAATACTGACAATAAAAGCCAATATACTGTATGTGTTTAAAAAAAATTTGGTTAAGTGAGCTTTGATGTTTACAATTGAAAAAAAAATAATTTCCCAGAAATCATTTTTATTTTCTACGTTTTATCATAAAACGTTTTGAGCATATTATATTTATTGAGTGGCACCGCACCGCCTGTCTTGATTTGCTTTTTATTTACTAACATAGCTGTCTAATTAATTAGATTTTTAACCTTTCTGCATTGTTTTTAATTTGCTTGAACTATTCAATTAATTACTTACAAAAGCTGGCCCACTGGCTGAAACCGCACCCACTGCATTAATCATATGTTCGGGTAATGCCTGGCACATGCCTGTAACTTCTAGAAGTTTCTGGACTAACATTATGTCCTCTTCTGTGGCCGTTGTACCGGGACAGTAAACTGTGCATCCTTCACCAGCTAACATTGGCGTATTCGGCATCACCCTTACAACTCTACTTCCGGTAAATTTGGAGAGCATCTTAAATTAAGACCCTGTGTAATTTCTTTTTACTAAAGGATGTATAGTACAATCATTATTACAACTAGACTGCAACACAAATCATCTACAAATAACCTAAAAAAACTTAAAATATCAAATATCTGTTTCTACATAAATGGTCGGGCTGAGAATCCACGAAGATCAATTTCTCAGAGTGGCTGTTTAGCGGTACACAAACTAAGAAAAATATCTTGAAGTTTCTAGGAGTAATCTCTAATAATGTAATGTATCAAATGAGGTTAAATCTAACTCAGAGTAATCATGAAGTTAGTCTAAGTTTTAAATAAAATAATTAATGTATTTATTTAAGAAACATATTGTATATCGAATTATGTTGTCAAAAATAAATTATATTTGCCCAACGATCGTTTAAACATGATCGTTTAATATTTTTGAACACCCTCGAAAAAGAAATACCATTCCTCAAACTCCCAGTGGATGACATACCAAGAATGTACAACTTTGAGAAACACCTCAATGTGGTATTGAGTAATAAAAAGAATTGGAAGAGAGAAACGTTTGCCCAGCAGTTAAAAGACCATACCATAACTTGGTATTTGGTGTACTGATGCTGAAAAGATATGGAAGATATGGAAGACTTCAGCAATCACACGAAGAACTAAACTGCGCATTGCGAGCTCCCTCATATTCCCCATAGCTATGTATGGCTCTGAAACATGGATACTAAAGGAAAGTGATAAGCAAAGAATAAATGCCTTGGAGATGTGGGTATATCGACGGCTGCTGCGAATGCCATGGACGGCTCATCGAACAAACATTTCCATTATAGAGGAACTAAAAATTGAGACACGTCTGGTTACCAGATTAAATCAGTCAATCCTCCGATATTTTGGCCATATTGCCAGGAGTGGCACCTCAATTGAGAGACTGATGGTGGAGGGAAAGGTAGAGGGAAGACGTTCACGTCGAAGGTGGGTAGACCAAGTCAAAACCCTAGTGGGCCACAACCTCCACGAAGCTTCACATATGGCGCAGTGTCGAACAACTTGGTCCGAGGAAGTGAGGGGAATTAACACATGATGTCACCATACTCTCATGTAGAGTGAAGGACTGAAGAGGGAGATACTGATGCTTCCAAAACCAAGGCAGGAACAGGGATCGGAGTATTTGGACCGAGAACAATACTCCGAACCAATGGGTACCTACCCCAGTATCCTACAGACAGAAATCTACGTTATCGAAAGATGCGTACTGTAGCAAACTTGTGTGCCATAACTTGGGTACGACTGATATTGAAGATAGAGAACTACCCTCTGTAAAACCGTTCCAGATATTGCCCTGGATGATAAGTTATAACTCAAAAAACGGGGATACAATACGAGCAGATCTTTAAGGTCGCGGTGATTACCCCCCCCCCCATTCTACATTCAACAACGATCGTTCAACGTTACGTCATCATTACTTATCAAATATGCGTTTGAAGGAGTGTCTGTTATATTATTTAGAAAACTGTCTTTATATTATTTAGAAAAATAAAGCGAAAAAGATATGTGACAGGGCTTTTAACTCTTCGTCATTTTTGTTCAAAAGTTATTATTTTCTGTCACTGGACAGGCTAGTTGTTTTACTAGTAATACCTGTTCTAAATCGGCTATTGTAATTCCCGCCAAAATCGATATGAACAATTTATTTTTAATTTCAGCACTGTAGACAACATCGGAGATTGATTTTATGGCTCCAGGAAGAATATGGGGTTTGACAGCTAAAAATATTATATCTGCTTTGTTGGCTACAATGGCATTCTCCGTGTGTACACTAGCCCCTAGTGCTTTCCAGGAGTCCAAATTTTTCGGATAAGGACTGGAAACAAATACTTGGGAATAGTCTATTAAACCTAAGGAAACAAAATTAATTTAATAAATTATTCTATTTAAGTTACCTCAGAGAAATTAGTAAATATTGAGACCCCAGACCCCATAACATATGAATAACTATCAATGTCTACTTACCCTTTTGCTTTAAACTTTTACAAATCGCTTTGGCCATAGCTCCATCACCGATAAACCCTATTTTGTGAGATAATTTCGCCTGGTTATTCACTGACCTGTGGAGTACATGGAAAGAAAATATTTTTTCACATTGTTTAGGATAGAAGATACTGAAACAAAATAATACTCTGTATACCTACCTACAGGATAATCTAATTTATATTTTACATTCTTTTATTTTAGGTGTTTAAAAACTAATGCTACTCATTGTAATAACCAATAGTACCGAATGATAGTATTATGCAACCCAAAAATAAACATTGTTGACCCAATATAATAAAAAAACGGCGTCAGCGATGGCTATGAAATGAAGATCGCTGTCATTTTATATGTAAAATTATATGGGGAATGTTATCGGTCGTTATTTCCAAGCCAACTGGACGCCGTTTTTACCTTCAGAGAAATCAGTAAATCTATAGAAATTTGTTGATTTTTATCAAGAAATATTTATTGAGACACCCATTAATATCTTGTTTATATCTTGCAATGTTGCCATATTTTGATAAATCTCACCAACAAACTGTTCATTTCATGTTTATGAATGTACTAATAAATAATTATTATATAATTAATAATGAATAATATAACTTTTATTTCACTGTGGTAATTGTTTACACCTGTATTGTAGATCTAATATACCGTATGATCGAAAAAAAACGGCGTCCAGTTTGCTTGGAAATAACGCGATCAATGACATTCCTCATATAATTTTACATATAAAATCATAGCGATCTTTATTTCATAGCCATTGCTATTGACTTCCTGTGATGGCAGTATTTCTTTTCCAAACAAATATTAAAAAAAATACGAAAACAAAATAACTATTTGACATGACGTCAATAAGTATTCAACATTTTTATAACATTTTCATGTTCATTGTTTCTTTAAATCGCCCATTCTTTTATCTGCCATTTAATTTTCTCAAAAATTCAATTTAGATTATAATTTATAACAGAAGACAATTTTTTAATAGGCCCCTTGCACGCGTCGGTTAAAATATAACTATTCATCACTACTACATATTTTTAGCTAAAATATATTGAGTTTGTAAAAATTTTATCTAAAGGTGCGTATTCATTATCCGCACGAACGAACGAACGAATGTACGCTAGTGGTATGGACGGGGACCGCACGATAGGACCGCACGAGAAGACCGGAGGCATTTGTTGGCGAACGCCTTTGATGTACCGACTCGAAACGGATGGTCGAGCGAACGAACGAACGAACGGCCGCATGCGTTCGGTCCCCGTCTAAATATACCGCACTTTCATTCGTTCGTTCGTTCGTTCGTTCGGATAATGAATACGCACCTTAAAACGAAACAAATATTACAATGAATGTAGAATGTATCCCGATTTTCCCCACAGAATTTCCATTCCCCTTTATTTCTTAGCTTCAATCTACTGAGGTGTTCGGTGTTCGTTGAGGAGACAGTGTCCTGTTAAAAACTGCATGACAATCCAAGATCGTTCTTACTTAAATCAATGAAAATCTTTGTTTTTCAGTGTCACAAGTTCTGAGAAATTTCTTCGAGTGTTGTAGACCGTTGGAGGATTTTCATTCCAGGTTACAGATGCCTTCCATGTTCTTGAGTTCCGCTTTAAGTTGGTTTCCGCTTGGTAAGCAGAACGATTCTAGTACAGTTATTGGAGTGGTCGCTCTTTTTCTAGCTTGATCGTTTGCTTTTTCATTGCCTTCTATCCCTTGATGAGCTGTCACCTAGAATAGGAGGGCTTATTTTGTTCTCTAGGAATTATTTGGCCAACTTCGAACTATTGGTTACTGCGAGTTGATAGTTGATCGCTTGACTACTGGATAATATGGCTATTTCCTGTCTCCGATAGTTCCTATCTAAGATAAGTTGTATGCATCTTTCGATAGCGTGGATTTTTACCTGAAGGATGCTGCGGTAGGGTGCGCATTGGTTCGGAGAATTTAGTTTTCGGCCCAAATACTCTTATCCCTGTTTTGCTTTTGAAAGTATCAGTACCACGTTATGGTATGGTCTTTTACCTGCTGAGGAAACGTTTGTCTCTTCCAATCTTTTTATTGTTCAATACTACAGTGAGGTCACATCCACTGGGAGTTGGAGCAGTGGAATGTTCTTTGTGAGGGTGCTCCAAGCCCCTGACCTGAAAATTCTTCAGTATTATTTCGGTCAATGACCATTCTAAACATTGTCACATTGGCATATCTACTGACGACAATGTGCAGTGGTATTAGGTCTAGGGTGACCTCATTGCTGCTGTTGGGCATGTTCTTATGGCAGCTGTGATGCAGCTGCATCTGTGTACTTTGCAAAGGTTTTGCCTTATTGTATATTGCTCTAGTTATGTACCAAGTAACTGCTCCGTGGGTAATCATGGGTCTTACTATCATGGTGTACATCCAGAGCAAAATGTTAGTATCTATTTCCCGCCAGTCTTCTGCATATCATGAGAGCCTTTGTGGCTTTGCTGGTAATGTTCTTAATATGCCTGTTCCATAGAAGTTTATTGTCCAGGATTGTACCCAGATATTTGACTTCCTGTGATGGCAGTATTTATTTTCCAAACAAATATTAAAAAAAAAATAAAAACACAAAATAAGTTTCTTTAGCATGAAAAAAAGATATTATTTAAGAATCAAAGGTTGAAATATAGTAGTCTGTCGGACCGAGTCAGGGAAAATTTCAACAGATGTAGGGTTTCCAGAGGATTTACTCGGGCATGTTCGGATTGTCAAAGCGTCCGGCGCGGTCCGGATAATTTCTCAGTTACTTTGTTGAATATTTTAGTCTCTACGATGCTACAGCTCTACTTAACCAACGCATGTTCGAAAGTACCCATTTCTATACTTTGGCGTTCAAATGTTTCGCTTTTGGTGTACTCCTGGAGAGTTAATGTTTTTTTTTACATTTTGTTCATTCAGGGGCTATTATTTGCATCCTATAAAAGTTCTTAAATAAATTTATAGTTTCTTTTTTGCGACGTCCGGATTTCTGAGTTCACTTGTCCGGAATTTCGAAAAACCTTTATGGAAACCCTAAACAGAGATGACATCCATAAAATGACAAAACACAATTATTTATCTGTGAATTAAAATGAGAGAAATATCCGTCACTATCATGTTTGTATCCTCTCTTTGGTGATACCAGTTAAAATATTTGCAGTTATTTAAAAAACAGCCCCTTAAATTCTATATAAAATTATACTTGCAAAGTAGAGAATAATTATTTTTTTTATATGGATCCAAATACGAACGTTATGCTTATAAATAATTGGTTAAAAGATATATTATAGGGTATTCAAACAAATATGATAAATTCTAAAATGTTCAGTCACAATTCAAAGCTTGTAACGATTTCTATGGCAATCTAATCTCTAATTTTCAGTTTTTTTGAAAAATTAACTTTATAGTTGAATAGTAAAACAAATACCTATACAAAATCAAGTGTATATATTAAAGACATTTATAAAACATATAAAACCGATACTTACAATTATTATTAATCATGCTTACGTATCCTACACTTAATTTTTGGTTTACGTGTATAATTTAAAACTAATACAATATAAGGAACTAAGTCTTCATTTTAACTAATATCTAAAATAGTAGTAAAGGAGAATATTAACAAAACCTCCGAAAATGTGAAATTATTTAAATAGAGCAATGAATTACAAAAAAAAACTTAAAATAATTTAAAAGTGGAGTGGAAAATATTTACAAAGTTATAACATTTCTTAACAAATATACCCAGACATACTTACATGTAACAATAAAACTTTTACCTTGCCTTACAATCGCATTACATGTCAAACAAAATATAATGTACATCTACATTTATCTAACTATACAAAAATAATCACCTAATTTCTTCTTTTATCATATTAGCAATGTGTTATCTTTATATAATAAAATATACTTAGATTTATAAAATTACCTTTTCTTCTCTCTAAATAAAACTATTCAAAAATGTTCTTTTTAATAAAATGAGATCTTGTCTAGTTAACTTTGGCACCAAAAAATAATTTGAGCTAAATAGGTTCTTGTTTTCATGTTTAAAAGCTTCTAAAATTATTGTGATTATTACATATTATTTTTGTGATAAAATACTATATTATCAGAGATTCCAAATAATTTGGATACACCATGATCAAAAAAAAACAATGTCAAGTTACCCTAGATATACTGACTTAAGTCATAGATAAGCATTTTTAAGTTAACTTGATACTGTTTGTTTATCATACAGTATTTCTACATTAATACTAAGAGCATAAACTGACTGACAATATATAAGACAAGTTTGACATAGTTGTGCCAGTACATGTGCAAATTATTAATGAGAATATGAAATATTAATAGTTAATCAAAACATCAATAGATTACAAGACACAGAGCTTATACTAAAGGCATAGACAGCATATTTTCATGAATATCTAGTAGTTTATCATAAATAACTCTAAAACATGGTCGATCAACAGGTTTTTGGGCCCAACACATCTTCATAAGTTCATAGACATCAGCAGGTGTACTTTCAGGAGGTGACATGATATTGCCATCTTTTAAAAATTTGATAACTTCCTCATGAGTTTTTCCATAATAAGGTTGTAAAGCAAAAGAAAATATCTCCCATAAACAAACTCCAAACGCCCACACATCAGTTTCTGAAGTATATTTGTTATAGAGAATGCTCTCCAAAGGCATCCACCTTACTGGTATAGCATCTCTATCAGTACCTTTATAATAATCTTGAAGATAAATTTTCTGTGACAATCCAAAATCTGCAATTTTTACTACCATATCATCATTTATAAGGCAATTTCTAGTTGCAAGATCTCGATGAACAAACTTGCGATCTGATAGATAGACCATTCCTGAAGCTATTTGAACAGCAATATTTACTTGATCAAGATGTGTTAATTGAAAATCTCTATAAATTTCTTTGTTGGTAAATTCTCCACTAATGGCACTTCTTACTACATAATTTGTTGGAGAACACTGTCGAAGAAATTCATTTAAATCTCCCTTTCCCATGTATTCAAACAGTAAACACATAGGTCTTCCAACTGCGCACACACCTAGTAATCTCACTATATTTGGATGATCAAATTCTGCTAACAGACAGGCTTCCTTTTCAAAATCTTCTTGCATATCATCAGAAGCATCATCTTTTAACATCTTTACAGCTACAATAGTAAAATCTTCACCAGCAACCAAGCCTGGAGCTTTGGCTTGAAAGACACTTCCAAAAGCTCCTTGGCCCAAGTCTCTTAGATAAATTATATCATTTCTAGGATATTCCAGTTTTTCTAATTTGGGATTCAAAGGCGCACCATGTCGATGATATTGCATATTACTTGGCAGTTTATCTAAATCAATATTAACTTCCGCATTAGCAGGTGCATTATAACCCAATATTCTGCGTTTGTATAATCTATGACATAACAATATCAGTAAGAGACAAATTATTATTATGAGGAGGCCCAAACATGAAGTTATTATTAAAAATGTCGGAGAAAAGTACTCCTCCATTTTAATTCCTGGTAATTCACCTTCATCATTAGTAGAGTTTAAACATCTAGGAATATCACAATGTTGCCATCTTATAGCAGGATTTGTAGTAAAACACCAGGGTCTTTTCTCTTCTGCACCAGCATTCCTACAATAGTTTTCAGCATTTTGAAGCTCCATAAAAACATCTGGTGGTGAATTATGAGCTTGTGGTTCTTGTGAATCCCACCTTTGACATGGTATCCCATCTTTGGTAACATTAACTTTACCTTGGTAATAGCGTCCCTTTCCTTTGATGCAATCATACGTAACTTCAGATGTTTTCATATCAGTTAAACCTGCATATGAACATACCGATGCTGACTTTGGTGCTTCTCTGTATTTAGGTAGAACACTGCAGTCTGGCAAACGAAAATGACCTCTTGACTTAACATATACTCCATTAGCTTTTTTATCCTCTAGCACAGCCCATTCTTTATAACAAAACAGTAATTTTAATGCTATACAATCCTCATAACACAAAGGTAAAGGAGCTGAATCATTACATTCTGGAAAAGCATAAACACATAGCATCTTTTCAGCAGCACTACGACATGGTTCTTCAAATGTGGACATCATTTCATCCCATAAAGCAGTTGTAATTTGTTCATTTTCATATCCGCCAGAATTGTTGTACCAAATTAATTTCGTGTGCTCTACATAATTTTTACATATTTTACCATGGTATAAATTACAATAACCATCTGCATGTGTTTGATAAAAGCACGTCAAGATAAATAAACAAACTTGTATAAGTTTCATGATTGAAACGAATAATCCGAATACATCTAGATAGAGCAGTCCGTCATTATACTATATTAATAAACATTATTTCATTTTTTTGTGTTTTCACTGTGAAATAACATTTACATTTTTTAAAGAAATTTATGGAATTACGAAATTACTTTTCACAAAAAATTGTTTGAGTGTCAAAGTCAAAACTAGAAATGTCAATTATGACATGACGTTTTCGCTTGGCATTTCAGAAAATCGATAATTTAAATATGAATTAAAATATGATCTGAGTATGGAAAGTTGGATATGCTAGAGATCTTAAGATATCGCAGACTGCAAAACAAAGATAATAGCACAGGATAATAGCTGCAGAACATCCCTAATCACCCCTAATGATTTGATGATCATTTTAATTTGCTATTTTTAACATTTCTGTTTTAAAAAATGATCTGAATTTATTCATTGCCATTCTTTTGAAAAAATCTGGAAAAAATATAAAATATATCATTGAATTTATCTACAATTTTCTCTAAAAATTATTTGAACAATAATGTTAAATAATATTAAAATAATGTCTTCTGATATAATGTCTGATGTCTAAATTTAAATTTGGTAAATTTGAAGCTAAACTATTCAAGCAAAGGTAGATGGCAAGTGTTAATAGGATATGAATTTAATAATTTGTTCATTATTATCGAAATGTGTGATAAGCTTTACATTTATAGTTATTTTTAAAAGCTATTTTTTTCATAGAATTTCTAGACACACTAGCAATTTTATTTGAATTTTTTAGTATTAATAACAACTTCATATATAAACAATGAAATATCAATATTAAAATAACTATTATGCAAGGATCTTGGCGGTTGCCTTAACGATTTTGGCATTAAATTATGTATCATTTAAAAAATATATTTATATATTCATTCTTCAAATATTGCATCTAATTTGAACACTCTACTTACCGTTTAATATTTCTGAAAACTAATTTGTTTAGAAAACTCATATTTATATTAAAGTCGTTCTTGTATTACAATGAGTAATGATTAGCGTTAAAAACGATATTTTATGACCAAGTATTGGTTTTTCTTCTATACTTTTAACCTAACATTGAACTTGTTTCTAAATAATGGATTTCTAGTTATACTTAGGTAACTAGAACCACTAGAACTAAACGTAGGTAACATAGCTATATGGTGTAGAAATAAAATACACATTACTTTTCATAAATATATATTTCACTAAAATATACAATTTATATACATAAATTCCATTACTAAAATTTGTAGAATACTTCTGAACATAACAAGAAAAATTAGTAAAATGAAATTAACAAATTTGTATGTTAACCGTCTGATCGAAAAAAAGCGTCCAATTGACGTCCACCTAGACGCCTTTTTTCGATAGAATGGTACATATATACACTGGCAGACACTGGATTAAATGAGCATCCAGTTTCTTTTGCTTTTAAATACCTAGTATGCAATAATGTCTCAATTATTTATTATTAATACTTCTTTGTAAACCATTGAGCTAGATTACAATTAGTAATACAAATATCTTTTTATTACCCTAAAATACTATTCCCTTTGACTAATACAAGATGATAATACCTAAATAATACAAAGATCACAATATTTTTATATTATAAAAATACAGTTTCATTTGTGTGGTTCTCTAGGTCTATGGATTGAAATTCAAACTTGTGTCTTTAGATTTAGGACTAAATACATATACCTTTTTCAAGTCAGAAATACTTATTGTAATATTTAGACTGATTACTTAACTACTCTTTTTTTCACCTAATTCTTGGGATCTCTTAGTAGCCGCTTCTACAGCATTAATTAAAGATGCCCTAAAAAAGAATGTAAAATAAAAAAGGACAAATATATCAATAGCAATAAAAAAACGGTGGCAGAGTTGGCTTGGAAATGACTAGCGCAGTTATTTTTTATATCGATTTTGTCATTTTAGAAGTGTGGTCTGTATATTAACATGTAAGACAGAGAATAATATAAATGACCGGTTGACAGACAGAGAGACAAAATCAAAAGCGGCATTCAGTGTTGCCTGTTTTTACGTTTGTAGGAAAATTTGTTGGAAAAAAAATATTTTAAAAACGTATACTACTGAAATGAAGATAATGTATCTAAGCTAAATATAATCTATTACATTTGTAGTAAAATGAGTAACTAATTGTGAAAAATAAGGTTCCCTAGATGCAACATTTTCCATAAATGCTTACTTGTGCGGTTTAAACTTTTGATGCAAAATCCGGCAATATCGCATAGAAGAAATGTATCAACCCAACTTTTATTTTTTTTAAATACATTTGATTTTCCATTAAGCTGCTCTACATCACTGTTTTACCGTAACGTTTTACACGTCAAAATCCAGACCATACTTCTAAAATGACCAAATCGGTATGTAAAATTATATGGTAAACATCATCGATTATCGTTTCCAAGTCAACTTGACGGCATTTTTTTCCATTTGTATGGTATATAAAAACAGATCATGGAATAAAAATAATAGGAAACGAGCTTATAAATAATATTGACGAGACCGCGAAAGGGTTTCCTTATGGCTGACTTGAATTCCACTAAATCAGTGGCGTTTGGAATTTTTAAAAATTTTAAAATATAAAATAAAGTACTCAATAATTTGCTGGTTCTGTTTTACATTGAGCCAATAAATGTCAATTAATCAGTTACTATAATTATTGTTAAAAAAATTATAATATTTCTACGTTCTAAAATATATATTTCACAATTAATTAAATGACTTTCTAAGATTTAAGTCCTGACACTATGTCGTACCCGATTTATACACTTTGTATAAAACCAATTATAAAACAAACAAGAATTTATATAAAATAAACACACAAAAGCTGAAAATGCTGGCAAAAATATCATCAAAAAAAGTCAAGACAATATTAAGAAAAAATATTTCAAAATGGTTGCCACACTTCCATCTGTAATACTTGATTATAAAAATAGTATTTAACTCCATCCTTATTTTTTTTTTGTTCAATGACAAACACTAACCTAACACCTCCAGACTCCAAGGCATGTACACCAGTAATTGTAGTTCCTCCAGGTGAGCACACCTCATCTCTGAGAACTGCTGTATGTCTTCCAGTGGCAAGAACCATCTTGGCTGCTCCTAAGGTAGTTTGAGCGGCCATTTCAATAGCCATCTGTCTAGGAATACCTTGTTTAACACCAGCATCAGCCAGCGCCTCTATTACCAAATATATCTGTGGAACATTTAAATAAAGGTTTTTCTTCATAATAGCACACTAATTTTATTGTGTAATACAAATAACACAGATTAGTCTGTGCAAATATCTACCTTATGATCGAAAAAAAATGCATCCAGTTGGCTTGGAAATGAGGATCCATGACATTCCCCATATAATTTTACATATAAAATGACAGCGATCTTCATTTCATAGCCATCGCTGACGCGGTTTTTTTTTCGATCATAATATGGTATAATTTGACAAGAAGCAAAATAAACACATTCACTTTTTTTGGACAAAATTAAAGAATGATAGAAAAATAACAGTATCATAGTGGCCTTTGAGATGAGTATTAAAAAGTAGAACTTTAATATAAGTATTAAGATTGTAGAGCAGAAAATAAGTATGAAGTAACACATTTTTTTGTTATTTCTATAGTATTAGGACTTACAAAAGCTGGTCCACTTCCGGCTAAAGCTCCAATAGCATTAATCATTGATTCTGGGACTTGTTTGCACACTCCAGATACTTCCAAAACTGTTTTAACCAGATCTATATCGTGGGGTGTTGCTTTGGCTCCTGGACAAAATGCTGTACAACCTTCTCCAACTAACATTGGAGTGTTTGGCATAACTCGAATTATTCTAGCATTTTCTTCCAAAGGTCCCAAAACCTACAACAAGCTATAATTATTATGAGACACATATAACCAGCATGTTATGTATTAATTGTATGTAAGGTATGTAGGTAGTGTTTAAGTAATTTACTTTTTAACTTGCATTTTGAAGTTGTTGTAAAGGAATACCAGCTAATACTGATACAAATAACTTTGATTTGACTGGAACAGTTAGTGTTTCATGTACGTTAGCAATTGCAATAGGTAAAATGTGGGGCTTCATTGCTAGAAATATAACATCTGCATGTTGTACCACTTTGCCATTTTCTGTGGTTACATTGGCACCACGTTCTTGCCACCATATTAGGTTTTCAATATTTGGTCCTGATACGTAGACTTGTTCGAAGTTAATTAAACCTATTAAAGAGATTAACAACAGTCTAGTTAACTACTGAGATAGATATCAGAATACACAGACCTTTCTTGGTAATTCCTTCGCAGATTGCTTTAGCCATATTTCCTCCCCCTATAAATCCAATTTTCTCTTTAATTATTTTCACACTGTCGCCCATTTTAAAATACTTCTAGCTTAGGGATACTTGATTACTCTGACTATAAAGTGTATAAATATATATAGGTAAGTATTTTAGAACACATATTTCATTTTTCTTAAATAAACATAAACTATATACTTACTGAATACAATAATTAATACTGTGCTTAAAGAGTGGTTTCACTTGAATATGCTTAACTTAACATAGAGATATTTTTGTCGTACACTCAACCACACACTCAACACTCAACTTATTAGTTCTGGCTGTGGTTCTGGTTTCTGGTATTCTGCTGGTTCAAAAATCAAAAATAACCTATAACCTCTTATCATGCTCTTATCCAGAGCTTTTATTGGCTTTTATTTTTATTTTATTTTAGTATATGAACTCTCTTATCAGTGAGTCTTTTATTACATCATATATAACATGATCAAGGTCGTAGATCACAGATCTATCACAGATCATATTACATCAAAAATATCATGCAACATTGCCAGCTGTTGACATTGAGTTTATCAATGGAATCAAAATGGAATTTTGGGAATTTACCAGAATTTACCTATTTACGATTTTGTGAAAATGCTGTAACATATTTCTGGTCAAATCTCTGGCAATGCCGTCTCTAATAGAACAGCCTTGAGGCGAGATTTATGACGTCACGCTAGTTAGATACTACGGATTAATAAATATGTTGTAGAATACATGGAAAACATAATTATTCCTCAGATTTTTGGTTTGTATTTTAAAATGATATAGTTTACATGAAATATACATAATATACAGTTAATAACTACAACATATATACCTATTTATAGTAATAAATACTTTGGCAAATAAACTATGAACCATACAAATGCAGCAAATGTTTTACAATATACAAATAATATATTACATAAGATATTGGGTAAAATGTAAATATATTTTAAATTTTGGGGTTTGAAAATCGATCTAATTTAACAAAAAACATTCAATATCTGCTAATAGTGATGTATTATTTGCATTCACAAAATTTATATGTATATTTTGCAAGTATCAATGTTAGAAAAATTATATTTACAAATAATACAATATCATCTAAAAAAGGCGTCAGCGATGGCTATGAAATGAAGATCCCTGGCATTTTATGTGTAAAATTATTCTAAAATTTTTGATTTTCTTGGGATTTTTAGGTTCGGGAAAAACGCTGATGAACGTTTTCATTTGGGTTTTCATTATTTTTATTTGGTTAAAAAAAACGTTTCGGCTAACTATAGCCTTCATCAGTGTTGTGTCATATGAAAAAAATAGTGTCGAATATAATCCAAAAAATTACATATAAAATATTCACACCACATAATGTTTACTGCAATTAATAAACTAATATAAACTTATCAAAAGATGACCACATATTTTTTAGAATTATTATTCTTAACACTAAAACTATCTACATTGACTATGGAGTACGCAGTAAACATTATGTGGTGCGTGGTGTGAATTTTATATGTAATTTTTTGGATTATATTCGACACTATTTTTTTCCTATGACACAACACTGATGAAGGCTATAATGTTAGCCAAAACGTTTTTTTTAAACCAAATAAAAATAATGAAAAACCAAATGAAAACTTAATCAGCGTTTTTTCCGAACCTAAATCCCAAGAAAATAAAAAAATTTAGAATATTTAGAAACAAGGTTCAAGAATATCAAATTTTCCAAGATTGTAAAATTCTAGTTAATTATTTTATGTGTACAATTATTTAGGGAATGTCATCGATGTTCATTTCCGAGCCAACTAGACGCCGATTTTTTTCGATGATACGGTATAATTCTTACATAAAATGTAAATAACATTCGACCAATTAAAACAAAGAAATATGAATTTCTTAGTATTTTTAGTAACACCTTTATTCTTAAAACTTAATTTTGTATTGCAAATATACCAATTTTATTGTTATTTTATTCATATTGTATTCAGCCATCACTTAAATATTTGATATTAATTTGGTATTATAAATAATCAACACTATTCAGTAAAAATTACTGAACAAATATATGTTATGCTTTACATACATTATATTATCAAACAAAAACACATTCTTCTTTTAAACTTTATCATTCTTGTCTTTACAAAAATCTTTTTTAATTTTGAACTCAAAATAATATTTTTCATGATCTTTAATATACATATTCTTTATTTTTCCCTAGATCATAATACCTACTTACGTGTTTGAATCTATCGAAGCTGAACCAACAACACTTGGAGTGGAGATTCCACAATATGAATAAAATAAACATAATTGTCCAGTTTTCTTTAATACCATCCTGGGAGAATATCATTTTTAAGTTTATTAAAGATATTTTCAATAGAATTGTCTTGATTTATAACTCGTACCCACTTTTCTTGCTCTTCCGGATACTTTAAGCTGCCTAGTATAACTATCCTTTCCACCAGGAACACAACAAAGATGAGGCATAGCACCAAAAACACACTCCACTTAAGCTTTATTGATGAATTGTTAGAGTCTTAAAAAAAACACACAAAAATCACGATAAATAAAAAAATTATGGGCACTTTTAGGTTAAAGCACTTAACAAAACGTGTAATATTTCGTGTTTTTTTTTTGAGAAACAGAGTGACCATCATAGTGACCATATATCTGGTAGTACTTTATGTCACTTAAACACCAAAATAATTAGTTTTTTGCACTGCAATAACAAATAATACCAAAAATCAACCGACAAAATATGAATACAGAATCTAACCCCATATCTAAGTATGTACAGCTGATGAAGTAAACAAAAGTCCGCCCGTAGGCTGATCTTTTATAGAGGGCATCGGATGGCCATGGGCTAATATGAAAGAAAAAAAAATGAGCTGTCAAATTTGACAGCTGTCAAAAAAATTTCAAAGTTGTCCGATTTTGATAAAAATCTATATATAGGATAGGCATGGGTTAAAATGAAAGAAAAAAAATTGAGCTGTCAAATTTGACAGCTGTCAAAAAAATCTCAAAGTTGTCCGATTTTGATAAAAATCGATATATGGATGCTCCTTTGAATAAGAAGACTAAGGAAGGAGCATAATGCTATCCATGTATTCATGCATGGTGGGCGGAAAAGCCACCATAAAAGCTCTCTAGGGTGGGGATCCTTGACAGTTCTGTTTGACGATTCATTTGACACATTTGAATTTGATTTGAAATTTTGTAGATTTGTCAGTCTTTACGGAGCTTATTTTATGTTATTTATTATTTATCCTACTACTGATAGTTGTATAAAGGTAGTAAATCTAGATGGAAATTGTGGCAGAACTTAAATTAACAGTGACACTATCGCGATTTATCGAAAAAGACTCTAAAATAGTTGGTTGTGTAGCGTGCGGTAGATCTCGGCAAAAATTGAGTGAAATAATGGAACAACTTTTCGCTAGTAAGTGACTATATAATATACATACGTGTAGTAAACCGATCATTTATGAAATTCACTTAAATTAACTAAATTATATATATTTATTGCATTTTAGTTTTTATTTATTACTTGTCAAAGATTAGATGTCAAAGAATTTAGATACGTTAATTTGACTTACCTGCTTCAGTAGCGTATCGGATGTTTGTGTTAATAAATACTTATTATAATTTATCTATTTTTATTAGAATTATATATTTTTATAACAATTTTAATAACTACCAACATTTATTCACAACGTAAAATAAAACAACAAATTATTGAGTCTACCCCACGTCTACCCTACATCATAGTTTTACATTTATTAAATAAAATTAGAACGTATGGAGTGTAGAGGTACCTCTACACTCCATATTAGAACGGCACTGATAAACCGGAATTTTAGTCGACCATATTTGAGGCCCATTGCGGTGTACCCACGGGGGTGTCACTTGTATGGGAAAACAGGCAACAGTCAAATTTAAACGTGCCAGCAGAGTACTTAAACCACCTATGATGTGATACATATTCTATATTATATATTCTATACATATTCTTTATTTTTCCCTAGATCATAATACCTACTTACGTGTTTGAATCTATCGAAGCTGAACCAACAACACTTGGAGTGGAGATTCCACAATATGAATAAAATAAACATAATTGTCCAGTTTTCTTTAATACCATCCTGGGAGAATATTATTTTTAAATTTATTAAAGATATTTTCAATAGAATTGTCTTGATTTATTACTCGTACCCACTTTTCTTGCTCTTCCGGATACTTTAAGCTGCCTAGTATAACTATCCTTTCCACCAGGAACACAACAAAGATGAAGCACAGCACCAAAAACACACTCCACTTAAGCTTTATTGATGAATTGTTAGAGTCTTAAAAAACACACACAAAATCACGATAAATACAAAATTTATGGGCACTTTTAGGTTAAAGCACTTAACAAAACGTGTAATGTTTCGTGTTTTTTATGAGAAACAGAGTGACCATCATAGTGACCATATATCTGGTAGTACTTTATGTCACTTAAACACCAAAATAATGAGTTTTTGCACTACAATAACAAATAATACCAAAAATCAACCGACAAAATATGAATACAGAATCTAACCCCATATCTAAGTATGTACAGCTGATGAAGTAAACAAAAGTCCGCCCGTAGGCTGATCTTTTATAGAGGGCATTGTCTCTGGTAACATTTTTAATGTTTCATTTCTGTAGGCGTATTTAAGTATTTAAAACATGTTTAACCAAACCAAATATTGTACTGAAGTTTTTTTGTTTTGGTTTTTTTAATTTTGTGTTGCAATAATAAAAATTATGGTAATGGTGTGGATCCGGTGGCTGACCTTGAAACGAGTTTTTGCTGCATATAGTCACAGACACTACGCATGTGCACATCTTCGATGTTGCCAGATTGCAAGTTATTTTGGAATTATTTTCAGTAGAAAACAAATATGTGCTTTTCAGTGTTTTTTTATCAACATACACCGTATGATCGAAAAAACGGCGTCCAGTTGGCTGGGAAATGACGATTGAGGATATTTCCCATTTAAAATGATAACGATCTTCATTTCATAGTCATCGCTGACGTTATTTTTTTTCAATCATAGTACGCGGTATATTATTTATATTATTTTAATATTTCGCACAACACGTGAACGCTTATTATGTATTTTCATAGTCAATAAAATTAAATAGAAATAAAACTCTAGATTCTCATAATTAATCTAATTGCTCTAGATTATTATGCTTCGTTTAAAAAGTGTTTTATTAAAAATTCGGGAAATTAAAAGGGACGTGTCCAAGTTTTTTCTTTTTTTTAAATTTTTATATGCTGTAGCTCCATGTCATGTTCATAATAAGTTTTTGTTAACATTCCATCAAAACTACGGAGGCCTTAAAAGGCCTTTTAGCCTCCGTAATTAAAATTGTAGAATCAGCTTCAGCAACATTAACAGTTACCTTGTTTAATTAATACCTTGTTTAATTCTGCTTATACATATATTGCATTAATTTTTCTGCTACTTTAAGATTTCTCTATTCTTACCTTACACCTAATTTATGTGATTTTCTTAGCATATATGATTTATAAGCCATATTTTTCCTAATGGAAGGATATGGAATAGGATATGCAAAATTAAGATATTTTAACATTTATTTTCCAGACAAAAGCATAATATAGTATTAAGATTAAGACATAACAAATATTATAAGAAAGATCTTAATATAAATCACAAACTAACTAAGTCTTAATTTGGTCTTGTATAAACATAGGTATAAAACTAATAAGATCAAAACTCAACCTTCACCATATTGTCAAGATTTGGCATTATAGGAAACAAGAAATTACAGTAAATTAAGAAAAGAATATCAAAGTACACGATATTAAATACTGTAATGTATTCTACGACACAAACCATCTCTCTTCTAAAGAGAAAAAGATAAAACATAAGCTTATTCAGCTTATTTTAGTCTTATCACCACACTCTTTGATAAAATATATGTCTAAAATTGCTATTAATCCACTAATTTCTTATTTTTAAGAAATTATGATTCAAACATTATAATCAAAGTATATTATATTAGTAACATTATAGGTAAAATGTTACCTCTATCTCATTGACGTGTATATTGTTCTATAAGACTCGTCATGGTAGTACTTCAATACATCAATACATATAATCAAAACTATTGTTGCCTGTAAATAACTAGAAATTAAATAACTTGAAAGAAATAAAATAATTCTAGTAAGTTTAAAACCATTAAGAAAAAATCCATAAATGATAATTTTTAATATTCTAATGTAAATATATATAATGAATGTTATCATTAGTACAATTTTATATATTCGTTATAATTTCATTTCACAATCTTCATTATCCTTCTTACCTTAATTTTGGATATCCAGATAAATTGTATTATTATTGATTAACACTCAAAAAGAAATTTTTCAACTGCAAATAATTCGAAAATAAACTGCAATTTGGCAACATCGACGATGTGCGCTTGCGTAGTATCGATGATCAAATGCAGCAAATATGGGCTTCAAGGTCAGCCACCGGATCCACACCTTTACCATTTGTTTAATTTAAATAGAACGCCCTGTATATTTTACGTGAATCAGATGCATAATTTAATTGTCTATGAAATCTATCTCTTCAAGTTTTCGTAGAAAATGCATTTTCTTATAATTGAGTTTCTCATTTATCAATATATTTATGGAATGTTGATATTTTAGATTATTTTTAAAGATATAACACATTTTCAGAGTACAGGTACTAATATTGTCCGACTATTAGTTTCCGAGATACAGCCGAGAGCTATTCTTAGTGGGACACCCTGTACACATATGTAGCAAGTATATATATAACGCATGTATAATATATATATTCATGCGTTAATATGATAAAGAGATATGTGTAAAACTTGGAAAATAAGTTCGTCATAATAATGCTTTTAT
Source organism: Sitophilus oryzae (assembly GCF_002938485.1). Classification (NCBI taxonomy): domain Eukaryota; kingdom Metazoa; phylum Arthropoda; class Insecta; order Coleoptera; family Curculionidae; genus Sitophilus; species Sitophilus oryzae. Next base: position 1,640,234 of record NW_022146347.1, on the reverse strand, counting down.
TTATTCACTATTCTAATAAACAATATGCATTCCTTCGGAAACTCTCTATTTATTTATTTGGTAATGCTAAAACACTCTATTTGAAAGTCGATTAGAGAAAATAGTATGATGCATTGGCAAGCGATGTAAATATTTGTGATCAGGTAAAATTGTGATGTAAGAGGAGGCTTAGCTTGCACAGGCGCGGCAGGTCAGTCAGTCGTTGATAGGCCGGCCGGCTGTGTAGTGTTGTGTTTTGTCACAGAGCTGACAAATGGAGGTTGCGAGTCTTTTGACTAATATAGTTGCAAGTCGTTTGACTGTAAGCCAACGGGGTCGTTTGGCCACGGTAAGAAAACCTCTGTGACGTCCTGCCTTCGAGTTGGTCTTGAGAGTTTGAGTCTTCTCCATAGACAAGTCTTCTCGATTGACGATGCGGCGTTGGGATGGTGAGCCACCCAAATAGCTTATTCGATTGGGATGCGAATCTGTTTAGCGGCAGAATTGCGTCCGGGGGAAGCCCCTATACTATTTCAGGTGACACTAGCTAGTTGTTGAAGATTATTAACCAATAAATCCGAATAATATTTGAATTAGATGGAAGATATGGAATGGGATATATTGAATAGAATGTCAATGATGTCAGTGGCTAGGGGGCGGAGTACCCCCGGGCGAGTCTTACTATTTAACTATCAATTTTATCCAGATCAGTAAATGTTTGTTTTGTTAATTTCATGTACAATGAGAGAGTGCTTGCCAATGACCAACTAAATGGATATTTGAGGTGAATTTGCATTGTGAGACCCGGTTGAGTAAGCCCCAAAAATAACGATTTTACATATGTAAGAATAATATTTGTTGGGGAACAATAAAAATCAATATTTCGTTAAAAATTTTACCTAAAAATGATGTATTAAAAGTATTATTTACTTAATATCAAAAATGGAGTTAGCAGGTTATCACGTTTCACTGACGATATACGGCGTCGCTCTATGTTGTAACAATTTCAAACAATGTTAATAAATATCTTGGCCAGTATTTCAAAAATACCTCCTGCTCAACTTATTAAAATAAGTAAAAGTCAATATAAAGAATGGAGCAGTAGAATAGTCAACGAGGTGCCCGGACCTATCGCCAATGATTTTTTTCTATAAATTATAATTATTAAATTATATTTATTACATGTGGCATCGTTTATAAAAGTGAAATCAATACACTTTGAGACAAGCAATTAGCACTAGCAACACTAGCAATTAGTTTGTACAAGTTGATTTATTTATACTAATTGTTTAATGTAATGCATACTGTTAGATTAGGTTGTACATTGAGATGTCACAAACATTTAAAAATAATATCTTTAAAGTGCTGAACTGCAAGTGCTAACTGCGCAACTAGAGACACTTTTAGGGGGGCTCAATAATGATTAGAGGTTAAAATCAATTTTATACGACACGCACCAGTCATCTGGGGGTGTCTAAGCTCACCCCCAGCCCCCCATCCTATGTATCTCACTAACAGCTAATTTGAAAATTTAAAAATAGTATTAGCAGCCCTGATAAAGTAGCTATGAGAAGGTGCAATTTTTTAACTCTATGGTGCAATTAGGTTTTCGATTTTCTGAAAACTAACGACAGGAAAAACTAAAATTGATTTTTCAAAAAATCCAAAAAAAAAGAAACTTTTCCTTAACCATGTTAGTATTTAGTATCTATTACGGTTTCCGAGATCGGAAATACCATCGCTCATACTCCGAATTTGTAGCCACCTCGCGCCTAAAAGTTATTCATTAAATATTTTTAAAATTATACTCATTCATAGATTTAACAGTATTACAGTAAATTATGTATACCTACATGAAAATATTTTTATTTGAAAAACAAAGGCAAAAAAAGATTAAGTGTATTTATTTTAATTTCATCACGTGTACCATGAATTTTTAAGAAGTTGATAATAAGTAACATTTGCAAATTAATTTAGAGTATGAAAAGAATACTTGTTAACATTATCACACATGTTAGGAAATTGTATGATCGTACACAAACGAGGTTAAATTGTGTACAGTTTCGCCACGTGGGGTCATATCATCAAAGTTAAAAAAATATAAAAATCTAGAAAACCTGGGTTTTTATCGAAATAAATAATTGCCTACATAATTATAAAAAAATGTGTGCGCGCTATAGGTAGGTATATGCGCATATTTGAAGTGAAACTTCTTACTAACAGCTAGTAAATTGAGGGATTTGAAGGGCATGAAGAAGTGTAGTTTGATTTGAAATGTTAAAAAAGTAATAAATTAATAAATAATTTGATTTACTTTCACAAAATTTGTATTAATGTGACCGTCTGTCCGTCCGCCCATTTTTCCGTCTGAGGACTCCAATCGGGTATCTCTATCCACGTGCCGAGTTTATTCGTTCCAATCGACCCATAACTAAGAAAAATCCTAATGATTTCGTCCATTTAGAGGCATCGGATCGAAACGTCGAGCTTGTCATCAGGTAGGCAGTCCCCATTTATGTCGAAATCGACTCACATTTTTGTTCAATATCTAATCCTTAGTCCCACCCTGATGAAGATGTAAACCTGATGTAAACGAAACGTCGTATTCAACTTTGTAGGGTGGGACCGAGCCACCAAATTTGGTAGCGAGCGGACGACATCAAATTTTGATGTTTCTTACGTCATTTCCCACAACCATTCGTGCCATTAACTTTGGTACGACTGACTGGCAATTCATCTCTTAGAAATTATGGATAGTTCATTTCATTCAGATAATTAAAAAAGTCCAATCATTCGCCATCCTAGAATTCTTGCCTAAACATTTACCGACCGGTCTTGACCAGTGCTGAGCTACCTGCATCAAGGGTAGATTTGGACTAGTAGTGTGCTAGTAGTGCGTATTGTTAAGATTCGCACCTTCGGTGCTATATAAAAAGTGGCCCAAACGACATAAACTTTAATATAACAATAAATAACACAAATAACAGGTAAAACACGAAAACAAGTGAAATCAAGGACGAACTTGAATTAATAACTAAATGCGCAGGCGCGTGGCAAACGCACCCGCGGACACCGCTTGGCGGGGGGGCCCCGGGTGATTTGGGGGCCCCCGCACCTCATCCTTCAAAAACAATTATCAAACAAACCGAAAATTGAAATTCCATTTAGGCACACAATTCTTTTTTCAGCAATAATTAGGCTGATATAAAACAATTATTTTACACTAGATTATTCTTTACAGGTATAATAATAATAATTATTGTACGGGTTAATTTGGAATTTGGTTTAGTTGTCAATATTTTTAAGCGACACAACACACAGCGATTATCATGTTTTCACGGCTTTTTTGATTAAAAGTGTCATATCGGTAGACTTTTTCCATAAGCACACTTATTTTAAATGACTCTGTGAGCAATATTAGCGAGATAAGAAATTTTTTGACACGGTTCAGAGTCTTTATATATTTTTCAGTGAAAGTCTACCCCGTTGGCAAAGTCTAAACTGCGAAATAAAAAATAGTAAAACTGTTGGTTTAACTTTAAAAAAATGATGTCCAACTAGATGGTCGTCAAGAGCCGAAAGCATACTATCGATAAAAACTAATTTTTTGTCCGTCTTCAAGTGTCTATCGAATTTAACGTTAATACTGAAAAAGCGTACTGATAGAGATGAGGCCAAGATGTTACAAGATAAAATAGAAAATTTCGAATTTATTTTCTTACTAAATTTCCAAGGTACCTACAATATTGGAAAATACTAACTTGCTTTCAAAATGCTTACAAAAAAATGATATTGACATAGAACTGGCCACAGATATACACTAATATCAGGAGTTCTCGTTAAAATAGAAAATCTTAGGGACAATTTTGAAAGTGTGTATGAGATCAATTTCAATTGCGAAATCTTGGAATATTGAACCTCAGTTAAAAAACAAAAGAGTTCGTAGAGTCAAAACTTTTTTTGATGAAATAGCAGCTGTAGAGCCCATTGCAAATCCTAAAAGTCGTTTAAAAGTCACAGTTTCTTATGCTTATTTGGATATAATAATAACTTAGTTTAGAATCAGGTATGACGCATTTCAAAATAATTATTCAAAATTTGAAATTTTAAAGCCACAAGCATTGTTAAAATCCCAGGAATCTGATATCTTAGCTAATGCCAAAGTATTAGTAGACAAATATCCTAACGACCTAACACAAAATCTAGCATCGGAGTTAATTCAAGCAAAAAATTTACTTTATGAAAAAATCAAAAATTTTCACAGTATCAGAGAGTTTTCTGATTTTATTTTTGAAAAAAAAACAATTACTGATTAACAGTATACCTGTAACATCCGCTGAACCAGAAAGAACTTTTCCTAAGCTGAAAATAATAACAAGTTTTGCGAGGTCTTCTATGTCCCAAAATCGCCTAAGCTCACTGGCCATAATATCAGTTGAGAATGATCGAGGAAAAGAGGTAGATTTGGACAGCCTCGTAAACAAGTTCCTTTTGTTAAGGTCCAAGAAAAAGGAATAGATTTTCTAATATACCATAGTCTTATATATTCACTTCATAAATATTTAAAATATCTTGTTCACATTTGTGTTTTAGTTATTAGTAGTTGAAACAATTATCAGAATATAAAAAAATATCACATTGTGGCTCTTGTTAAAAAATATGTTTCAAGCAGATATCACAATAATGATGTATTTGAAGGAATTTTTGAGTATACTTAGGGGGGCCCCCTAACAAAGTTTGCGGGGGGGCCCCGCGAGAATTTGCCACGCTACTGTAAATGCGTTACATGACATAAACCCTTAGTTTTCGGCTATACGAAATTCGGCCGTTTTCTGTTAAAAGCAATATGGCGGCACAAAATTCCTAGAAATTTTATTAAAATTCTTGATTGTTCGACTTTTGGACAATTTAATCTGAGAACTACCTACGTATAATTAACCAAGGAATTTGTAAAAATTATATGGATGGACCATAATGTTACATAAACACGTTTAAACATTTATGACGTCATATTTTTTAATTTAAGATAGAAAATTGCGGTTTGCGCTGATTTTTTAAAAATTTTGTGCTCTGTTTAACTGTGCAAAGAGAAATATAGCCTCCTATTTAATTTTTCTCTGGAAAAGTGCAATATCTGTTATGATGTCAAACAGCGCCCTCTAGCTACCACGAAAAAAAATATGGAAACAAAATTTATTCCGTAGATCATTAAGGAAGAAAAACTATTTTAAATGAGCCCTAGTTTGTTTAAATCGGCTAACCCAAACCAGAGAGTTATCCTTATTTTAATAAAAGCAAGTTTAACCTTCCCCCACCACTTTATTTTATGAGATAGAGCAACATACTTTATTTCAAAATAATTACAAATTTCTCGATGATTACAATACTAATATTTAAAATACCTGTTCACCTGCATATTTTTGAAAAAAACCCTGTTTTCTGATTGGCTATCAGAGAAACGCCCCCCAGCGGACATTTTTCGAACTTGAAAATAATTTCCAGCGATTTCTCTTGGTCGATTTACTTATTAGAATTTTTTTTCCAAAGTTATACGATAAGTAGTTTCTGAGATACAGTAGGCGTCCATTCTTAGTTGGCCACTCGGTACATAATAATCATAATTTTAGAAGATGTTCATAAAACATTTAATCACTAGTCGATTAAAAAAGTATACCACTAATATTGCAAATTATATTTTATCTTCTCATAGTACCTATATGTCTATTTAATTTTTTGATTAAGTAACGAGCACTTTATTTACTCACTTGTTTCGTCGAACTGCTTGAATCCATTTTTGCTTTTCATCAAATCGGTGTGAGGAACTATAAAGCTATAAAATGTTGTTTCGGGAGAGTTCAATATCCGGGAAAGTTGAGTTATGGGTTATTACACCCAAACCCAACAGAACAACGACCTAATTACGGTCTGCTTACGCGTTAACATTTTTTCGGCAATTTTATTAACATTTGAAATTGTCACAACACGACGCGACGCCTAGGTCGAATTCTTTTTCACTTATTTTTTACTACCCGCAACAGCGTTACATCACACAAACCTCGTACCTGAGTGTTTTATAGTCTCAATAACTGCACTAGCAAAAAAACTATATACTTAAATATTGTGACAAAACCACGATTAAACCACGATTTCAATATTATTTTAATGCGATCAACATGACGGCGGCGTAAAATAGGTCCTGATAATTTCTGATTTTTGCCGTTGAAGCGCTGCAGTCGGAATTTGTTGAAATCAACTGAAATGTACCAAACCTATAACTAAATACCTAAACCTCAGTACTACGTTATGAATTGGCCAATCATTTAAACGAACAGTATTGTAAGCGATTAATTAATTCCCATGATTCCTTTTCTTGAAAGAACTGCATTGTAAGCGATGGAACGATTCCATCCTCACGATTCGTTTTTACGATTCTTTCAACTTTTACTTACTTACCTTACCCGCCACGACTCATTTGAACGAACCGCATTTTGAATGGTGTCAGATTCAATTATCACTATTCATTTTTAATAGTCATTCAAATAAATGATTCATTATTCATTCAATCTTTGCTCATGTCTACTTTAGAGCCTGGTTTTATTTAAAATTTACCGTGATTTAATACACCGCGTACTGCGAGTAATTGCTTCACGGAATTCAATCTCGTGTCTGGACTGTCTGGATGTCTGGAATAAACCAAATTTACAGTATTGTAGGTGGTATAGAATTGGTAGTAGGTAGAGATCTTTGACTCCGTTGCAAATATTAAACTTAGTTTAAAGCAAATTCCAAACATATCGTAAAGCTATACCCTGCTGGCAAGCGAAACCTTGGGTCGGTGTTTACATGTATAGGAGTGAATCGCTATGGCAATCTAGTAAGTCGGAGAGAGCAAAAATACGAAGTATTTATTACATAATTATTTAATTTTTAATTGGCGCTAGATTCCATGCGCTTGGGAGAATACTTGCCTTCTGTCTATTCTTTTAATTTTTAACTCTATGGTCTATTCAGTACATCTTATTTTACTAAGTGTGTTGACCGTACTCTTCGTATACACGAAAATCGGCACCCAAGATCAGAAATGCCGACTCTAGTATATTTCACTTTATGTATAGAATGTATAGTTCATATCAAATAAACTTTTAGTCACGTGATTAAGCTTGACCGGCACAGCGTTGCCTACTTTTACATATTTTCTTTTAATCAAAATATTTTAGGAAACTAAAATAAATTATATGTATAAAGGGCATTACTAACGTTTTCCAAAATATTCTAATAAAATTGCAACAAGTTTTTTACGGCTATTAAGCTATCTTATATACTTTGCACTAAAGCAGGAGGTTCTAAAAAGAACAATGTTCGATTGCAAGGTCTGCTAGTAAACATTTTTAAGCTTTAAGTATCACAACACAATTCATTTAAATCAAAAACTCGTAATACAAAACTAAAGTTTCAAAACAAATGACAGTATCAGGAAATAAATAAATAAATGTGGCAACTTGATATTTTTTAAAGCAGAGCTACCACCTGAATTCCCAGCGGGAAATTTAAATTCCAATTAGTCAGCCTGGCGCCTTCGCCGAATATGTCCATGGTTGGCAACAATAAATTTAAAAATCGCGCCTTCGATTACGTAACTAAAAGTTTAATTGGTATCGAGTATACATATTGGTCATCGAACCAACTGGTAGAGTGCAAAAAATAAAAAATTACTATTATTTTATGTATCAAAAATAAAGCTTTTATTGCCAAATAAATTTCTGTTTTAATTAAACACCTGTTATGAATTATTTCAAAATTAATAATATTTGTGTAATTTAATATTTATATTATAGGGTATTGTTTATTCATATTTTTATAGCTTTATTTAACTACGTGTTATAGGACATTTATATTCTGTTACCATTTTCTATGTTTCCCGCCTTCACTTTACAGAAATTCTCAATAACATCATTGAAATCTATTGCCCTTGAAACTCTGGTCTTGAGCCCCGGGAGGGCCTAGGGCTTTTGTTTTTTTAAAAATGAAAAATAATATTAAAAAACACGTTTTTTGAATAAAACGTTTACATGAATTTTTTTATCAATAAATTTCATAGACTTGGTTATCAAACCGTGTTTCCGTAGATTACTTAAATACCTACAAATTTTCTAAAAAAATAAAAATTAACACATTTTTTGAACACAACAAAATAATATTAACTAAACAAAACTAGAAAACGTCATTTTTACTGCATCACAAGCAAATAAGAATTAATACGTAGCCAAGAGTCATAATTCAGGATTTCTCTGGGGGGTGCCCAAACCAAACCAAACCAAACCCCTGTAGTTACGCCAATGCAAGACCCATTATGTAATAAGATATTTCTTATTAACTTTAATTTAGAAAATCTTCTCTCGCATAATGAGACTGAGACACAAATGGTTAAAAAGAAGCAGTCTTGCATTATACGTGATAAGAAAGGCGTGATATTTCTTTTGATGCTTCTCCCAAAAACCGACATTCTGCCGAAACACATTGACGAACCGCATAGTGAGTATGGGGTTTTAGATATTAAGTTAAGATTCACTATAAACATGGTGTATACACCTATACATACAGTGTGTACCTACAAAGTGTTGTCCGTTGTTTTTTTTTCTATGACGTCACGCATAAGTGGTTGGGCCTTTTCTTTGATGGAAATGGTTATACATAGAAAGGCAGGTATAGCTGCAAGCTCACAGAAAACTTCTAAGTCTTTTTTTGACTTAAATCATTTTAATGACTTAAATCATTTGATTTTAAGTCATATTTCGAAAGCTGACTTATTAAGACTTAAAATTTAAGTCATTATCAAAATGACTTGTGATTTAAGTCTTTATTCCGAAATAGAAAAAGATTCAAGTCATTAAAAAAGAAAAGTTTTAATGACTTAAGTCATTTTACAAAAGATTTAAATGTTTTAGAAGATTTAAGTCTTTTATGAGATTTAAGTCTTTTTAGAAAAGATTTAAATCTTTTTTTTTTCAAACATTTTTATCGTAAATTTTTAACAGCGGCATCAAAAATATTTGTTTACCATCTTTAGTTTCATAAAAAAGTAGCAGCTGTGAAAATCGACTCTTTGTACCGCTCATAAACGAGAAGCCCTGTAAAACACACAAAAAACGGGACAACCTGTACAAAGTACTACGAAATTTAATTCTATTTAAGTTGTTGATGTTTTTATATGTGTGTTTTTATGTCCTTGATGCGTTTATTTTTTTTATTGTTTATTATAATTATTTAGATGATATTTACGGCCACGTTCAGAGAATGCACAATGAAAGAATTCCAAAACAAGTCATTCATCGGATACCACCTGGTAAACGAAAGAGAGGACGTCCCAAGAAAACATGGATGGAAGGAATAAGAAGGTCGATGAGTAAGAAAAATCTGACCGAAGGTCAATGGGAAAATCGCACAGGGTGGAAGTTAGGCATCGGACAACGTCTTAGGACGTTCTGACCCGAATTTATATATACACACACCGGAAAAATCTAGGGATATTATTTTATTAAAGTTAAAAATAAATGTTTTGAATAAACAACCACATATTTGTAAGCCGATTCTTTATACTTCGATTGAAACGAAGTAGTCACACTAGTTGTTTCTAAATTTGGGATATTTGAAGAAGTGTTTGTGCATTTTTTGCCAAATGTATAAAAAGCACCTAGCATCAATTGTTCGAATTTAACCTGTACTGGCTATGTTTTTATGATAACTGGCCAGAATTCATTCAAATAATTCTGTTTAGTATTAAACGAAATGTCGTTTAACGAAATGTCGTTTAATGGAGCGTAGGCATCTTAACAGAGACAAAATGCTAAGGGCCATGGGTATGCTTGAAGCTGGAATGCGCCAAGTCGACGTAGCTAGAGCATTAAATACAACGCAAAGTGTAATATCGCGATTAAGTGCACGCTCCCGTGAAAGTGGTGATGTTGCTGAAAGGCACACAAGGCGACATCTCATTACTACCCCTCAGCAAGATCATTTTTTACAATTAAATGATCGACGCCGACCGACTCTTACAGCACCAGAGCTTAGTTTAATTCTCCAGGAAACACATAATGTAACCGTTAGTCCTGACACTGTTCGCAATAGATTAAGAGAGGTCAACTTAACAAGCAGACGCCCCTGGAGAGCTCAACCCTTAACGAGAGGAAATCGAGAGGTACGATATTTGTGGGATCAAGATCATGTTCAGTGGTCGAATGAACAATGGGCCAATGTTCTCTTCACGGATGAGTCACGCTTTGGAATTCATCCGGATTCGAGAAGGCTTAGGGTATGGAGAGAACCGGGAAATCTTATTCGGTTGAATCATGTTCAGGAAGTGCACCCTTATCAAGGTGGAACAGTTATGGTCTGGGGAGGAGTCCAGTTAGGCTGAAAAACCGATCTCGTTTTTCTTGAAAGGTTTCTAACAGGAATCACATATCGTGATTTAATTCTTGAGCCTGTCGTGTTACCATATGCCAATGATTTGGGGAGAAACTTCATTCTCATGCATGACAATGCACGGCCTCATACAGCCAGAGTGGTAAGTGAGTTTATCAATGCTCATCAATTAAACATCTTACTCTGGCCGGCACAATCTCCTGACCTCAACCCCATCGAGCACGTATGGGACGCGGTCCAAAGAAGAATTTTGAGAATGAGTATGCCTCGTGAAACTCGTAGGGATCTAGTTCAGGCCGTGAATGCAGCGTGGCAGGCTGTACCTCAAGAAGAGATCGACAACCTGATCAGGAGCATGGAGAGACGATGTAGGGCTGTAATGAACAGTAGAGGAGGCTATACCCTTTATTAAGTAAAAATAGTTTTATCTTTTTTTTTAATTCACAGTTTAGAATAAAAAAAAATATGTGTATTTTTTTGAGTTCAATAAAAATCAAGGTAAATTTGAAAAATTCGGTAATTTTTGCATTTTTATTTCCAATACGCCCTGTAAACTATTTGTTTATTTTAATTTTATTATATCAGAAACGCAAATAATAAAATTACTGACGATGGCTGGATAAAATTGTAATATCCCTAGACTTTTCCGGTGTGTGTATGTATAGATAATATTTTATTCTAATCTGTTTCTACAATAAATTAACGTAGATAATAAAAAAATCGGTAATGGGTAATACAAGAAAATTAATATTAACATTTAAAAAATAGGTATTTAAATTGAATTCTGGTTGTCTTGAGGGAAATTATATTGATTTAAGTCATTTTACTGACTGAAGTAGGTACTTTACTGATTTAAGTAAAAAAAACTTAAATAATGTTATATTCATTTAAGTCTTTACAAAAATGACTTGACTTGAAAGAAAATGACTTAAGTCAAAGACTTAAAACTTAAGTCGTTTGAACTTTATATTGAAATTGACTTAAGACTTAAATCATTTTGATTTTAGAAATGACTTAAACTTAAGACTTAAGTCTGTTTAAAACTGACTTGTTGCAGCTCTGAGGTATAATTATTATATTATAATAACTTATATAGTTAACTAATAAGTTATTAATAATAATTATTCTTAATAAAACAAATAAAATACTATGTTTTTAGGTCAAAAAAAGTATATTCATTTTTTTATAAATAGGTTTTTAACTTATTCTAGTTTGATCCATTTAATTATAAAATTCCAATATCATAACATCAACTGGGGAATGTTACACGCTAACTACATACTTAATAGGTATATAAAATTCGCATTTACAATAATTTATGTATAAGTTCATTATAAATTTCTAAATATTTCCATACATTGTGAAAGTATAGATATATCTATAGATTCTAGTTAGTATGCTAAATAAGAATTATACATTTATTTACACAAATATATCAATCAGTCTTACTGTTATCGCTATAGTTAAGTAATGAGTAGATTGAAAGTAAAGTCGGCCCAATGAAGACATCGAAAAAATGACAGAAATTGCAATTTCCCGACGAATTAAAATGACAGACAATAACTGTCACTGTCAGGCATCCTCGAAAAAATGACAGAAATTGCAATTTATCTACGAATTAAAATGACAGACAATAACTGTCACTGTCAGGCATCCTCTCGTCGGACAGACTTTATACTTAATACTTAATCAAAATAAAAAGACAGATTAGTAGTGTTCCGTATATACAGGGTCTGCCCAAATTTCTATACATCCAATATGGAAATACTGGATGTCCGAATTATCCAGTAATTTTAACACTTTAACTTTTTTTATTACTAATAATCCTTCTTTTTATTATTTCGGCACATGAGGATTTCTTTATATGTATGTAAAGTATAATTTAAATATTTTTATCATAATTTATTTTTCCGTATAAAAATATATTTTCTAATGTAAATATAAACAATACAATATAACGAGTAGGTATATGTATCTGCACACACTTTATAATATCGTTCAATTTTCGTTTTTTAAGAATTGCTTATTGTAGTAGTACAAAAACTGTGAAATAACTAAAAATTTACTATTAATAATTTTTTTTTTAAATACAAGTAGATAGTACAATAATTATTATAATGTATATATAATACACATATAATATAGTCCTCGAAGTAGAAATAAATAAAAATTATATTACTATGTTCCTTAAACGATATTCTTCTATGGGTTGGAAAAACTATAAAGTAGATAATTATGAAATGAATAAGAAAAAAGCAATATTTTTTAGTATGTTGTTTGGTTTGGTATGGTCGGTGATATTTCTTTTCGGGTAATTTTATTTTCGGTCAATTGGTTTCGGTCAATTTTTCTACATTCTTTCGTTTTTTATGATACTTATGACAGACACTCGCGCACACATTGCACATTGTTTTATTAATTTCCTGAGTTTTTAATTAACATTACTCTAAAACAATATTAAGAAATGAATCAATTCAATTTGAAAAATAATACAAATATTGATACAAGCGATAGATGCTATCTGTTTTAAACCAAACGAAAATTAAAGCTAAGCTCTAAATTCTTCATACTTTTAAACGGCGTATTAAAAGAAGTTTGTGTCAATTGTGTAACATTGAATCAAAAGACTAAAAAAGGAGACGTCTAATACTATTTTTATAGATATTCATATTTTAGAAACGGAATCGATGTCATGAGACGCCGATTTTTGACAGTTAAGTGATTGACGTTTTACTTTTCTGAGTTGGTTTTATTACTTGTTAATTTATAATTGGCTAATTTTTTTTTTGATATTACACAATTATATTCACTGTATACACACATGGCCAAAATTATGGCATATATCGTTTAAAAATATACGGAAAGGAATTTAAAGAATCTGTAATAAACATTTTTTTGTTAAAATGGATATGGTAAACAATGTTTATCGTTCAGACCCAATATTATTACAAATTCTTGCACATTTCGATTTGTGGTCTCTTGGGTTTCAGAAGAAGTTTGACCATTGTTTTGGCCTTAAAATGCTTAGAAACATTATTTCACAGTTTAATAGAGTCAGAATAGTAACACTGTCTTAACAGGGCTACCGGCAAGTTGTAATAGCTGAAATTGTAGGAGTTAACCAAAGCGATGTTTGGCGAATAATAAAAAAATTCAGGGAGACAAACGAGGTTACAGACCGGCCTGGAAGAGGTAGAAAGAGAGTTAAATATCCCTATTTGGGGGGGGGAGGGGGGTAGCACGACGCAATACCCTGCTTTCTAGTACTGATATTAAAAATGAAGGAGTAAATGTTCAAGACAGACCATAGCAAGAAGAGTCCATGACAAAGGATTACATTTAAGAAGGCCTCTAAGTGTTCCGAAGCTTAATTTACAGCACAAAATTACGCGACTACAATGTGCTGAGGAGATGAGAGCAAATGGATCTAATTGGAATTTCGTCATATTTAGTGATGAAACAAGAACAGGCCTAATGTCAGACTCGCGACGAACTTTGGTCTGGAAAGCATCTGGAAGACGAGCACGTTTGAATGCAGCTCAACCCCGTGTTCCGTTTCAAGGGGGAAGCATTATGGTATGGGCAGGTATAATGCACGGAGCTCGAACTCCTATGCTTTTATTGATGGCACAATTGTGCGTCCATTTCGAGGGGAAGTGGGGGATGAATTTGTTTACATGGACGATAATGCTCCTCCCCATCGCACTTTAGCGGTTCGCGAATTTTGTGAGGAAAAGGGTATAAGAAAACTGTGGTGATCACCGATATCTCCAGATATGAATGTGATCGAGCATGCTTGGGACATGCTAAAACCCCATATTGCCAAAAGGAATGACCCCCCGTACCTTAAATGAATTGAAAATTGCTGCGCGCGAAACATGGGAAGCCATTCTTCAACATTTTCTGGACAACTTAATTGAGAGCATGCCACGTCATCTCACAGCTTGCATTGAGGCTCGAGGAGGCAATACAGACTATTAGTTGTGAGAAATAATTAAAATTGTTTTCAATATTTTCTGTTTAAAATGAAATTTGTTTTTGTCGATTTTCACTCATTATGATATAAAATTATAATAACAGCCTAGTTGCACTTAGATTTTTAATTTTATATTAGTTAGTCGTGTAGTAAGCCAATGTCCAAAAATATAAAAAGAATCATATTAGGTCCAAAATAAAATAAAAATATCGTTATATGCAATAATTTTGGCCATGTGTGTATTTATTAGAAATATATTTTTTAACAATCTTAATTAACAGATAACTAATAATATGTATTGATTTAGCGGAAAACAAAACCAGTAAATTCTAATCTACCTTTTTTATAATTGAATATATTTTAAATAAAATTCGAACGCCCTTGTTAAATCGGAAGTTAAGTCAGCCATATAGAAGCACCATCGTGGTCGCGATAATTTTGTTGTTAAGCTCCTTCCTTAGCCTTTTTATTCATTTGTTTGCAAATAAAAAAGAAAAAAGTACTTAATTGGAATAAAGGTTGGAATATGGTTATTAAAGGTGGATTTTCATGCCTCCGTTTATCAAACACGAATCACTTACTGGTCAAAAATATTTGACAATGACAATTCATAACACAATTTAATTTGCCATTTTTTGTTTTTATTTTCATAACGGTCTCTGTGAGTTTTACTTATTATTCATTATTCATTTTTAATTACCTTTTTAAATGTTAAATTATACAATCAGATACAAAAAAACGCAACGAAAAATGTTTTCGTTAAATTTAAAGTGTTATACTTTTTGGTTATTTTATTTCTATTTTCATAATGTTTTTATCAAACAGTATATAGTAATAATAATATATAAGTTATAATAATTAAAAAATAAATAAAAAATAATTTTCGTATTTGGCTAATTATACAGGGTTAATCAAAGGGTTGTTTTTTATCCTAACTTTAAAATACCCTGTGCAATAATTTTTCTAAAACACTATTGTTTGGTCAGAACTAAGTCTCCTGAGCATTTTGTTTTTTTTATCATGTCGATACATACCTTGGTTAATTTTTAAGAGGAAAATAAACTATTATCCATTCTTTTTTATGTTATTTTCAATATTACGAGGTGGCTTTGGTGATTATTGTGGACTATGTACTATTATATTGTGAACTACTGAACCCTATAGAACATATTTGGGAAATACTCGACAGACGAGTTAGAGATCGCGAAGCGGTACCAGTTTCATTAAATGAACTTCGCTCAGTTCTTAAAGAAAAATGGGAAAACATAAAGCAATATGATATATGCAGCGTCATTGACAGTATGAACGGACGCCTAGAGACAGTTATAGTAGCCAATGGAGGCAATGGAAAGTATTAAGGTATACTTGTTGATTACAGATGTTTTCTTTAATATCGTTAGTTCTGTTATCTTTATTAATGTTTTTTAAAATCAGGACTGTATTGTTACTCTTTAACGTTTTTTTTAATTGAGTACCAATACGGCGTAATATGATATTACGACAATAATCACCAAAGCGACCTTGTCATATTGAAAAATAACAAAAATTGCAAAATTGTTGGTGGAAAGTTCATTTCGCTCTTAAAATTTAACCAAGCCAAGTGTTGTCATGAGACAAAAAACAAAATACTCAGAAGAGATTGTTCTGATAGAAAAATAATGTTTTAGGAAAATCTTCGCACAGAATTATTGCACAGGGTGTTTTAAAGCTAAGCTAATAAACTTTTATAAACAACCATTCAATATACCTTGTATAATAAAGCTCTATACAAAAGTTTATATAAAAATTGAGTTTACTAACTAAAATTGATATATTTATAAAGAGTTTGCCAAAAAAAAAATCATGAAAATTGGGC
Source organism: Sitophilus oryzae (assembly GCF_002938485.1). Taxonomy (NCBI): domain Eukaryota; kingdom Metazoa; phylum Arthropoda; class Insecta; order Coleoptera; family Curculionidae; genus Sitophilus; species Sitophilus oryzae. The sequence goes on along the minus strand of NW_022146347.1, from coordinate 1,624,002 downwards.
TAAAAATAAGGAAAATATAACAATTTAAATTAGAGGGAACATTTTTCCGTTGCTTTTTTTGCATCTGAGTGTACAGGGTGGACCATTTTGGTTGTTTCTATATGGTATCTAAAAAACCGTGAGAAACATTCAAATTTTGATATAGCAGTCGCGGGTTCTTTTTTTAAAAAAATCACAATGGCTTGATCGGTTTCGAAGCTACAGGGGGATTCTTAAATTTTGTACTTTTTAAAGATGTTCGATAGTTTGTTTATTTCAGTAACTACGCAAAAATGAATTATACATTCTAAAGGTACCTTTCTGTGTAGAATGCAGTGGCGTAGTCAGACTTTTTTGGAAAAAAATATTTTTTTAGATATTAACTATACTTTTGTTTTTTTAAATAGAACCCCCTGTATATTTTTAAATTTCCTGATTCAGCTTGGCATGGGCTTCTCGAAAATATATAACACTCTATATTTATTTTAACTATTAACCTCAACAAATTTTTCTTAAAATATCCAGTTAGTAGTAGGCCGCGCCGAATAACAAAGTAAACCGTTGTCATGGTGATTGGGACATACCTTTGATGGATGCGTGACATTTCATTTCAACAGATTGAAATATGTGTATTTTAAATAATAAAAAAATTAGTAAATTTGAAAATTTTGAGAAATATAATACGTTATAAGAATGTTATATTGAGTCTAACAGACATAAGCAAATGGCAGCTGATTTATATTTTGAGCGGTATTTTGAGCGCGAGCAACCAAACCCAGCCATTTTTAAAAGGTCAGAAAATAGTTTAATCCTAGCCACCTAGGCCACTTGATATCACTCCCTTGAACTTCTTTCTCTGGGGCTTTCCGAAAAACGAAATTTATCGAAATGCAAATAGAACATTAGAAGAGTTACAAGATGGTTTTGTTGTGGCTTTGCAAAGTGTAACCAACATACAAATTTGAAATGCTGTTAGCGGCGGTGTTCAGAGACGGTGCCAACTCCGTATCTACCATTAAAAAATATGTTCTTTTTTTTCTGTCACACTTATTTTTTATTTGCTTCGTATTGTTCGAATTTATTTAATTGCTAATACATGGATTAATTTGAAAGTAGATATTCGCTTGTTTCCTTTAATACTCGGCATGACCTACCAAGAGGAAAATCGATATATTTAAATAAACTGGAATTTTAAAGTTAATAGTGAAAATAAATATATAGTGTTATATATTTTTGAGAAGCCCATGCCAAACTGAATTAGGAAATTTAAAAATATACAGGGGGTTGTATTTAAAAAAAACATAAGTATAGTTAATATCTAAAAAAATATTTGTTTCGAAAAAAGTCTGACTACGCTACTGCATTCTACACAGAAAAGTGCCTTTAGATTCATGTTTGCGTAGTTGTTGAAATAAACAAACTATCGAACATCTTCAAAAAGTACAAAATTTGAGAATCCCCCTGTAGCTTCCAAACCGATCAAGATAGCCACGATCCGTTTGCGCCATTGTGATTTTTTCAAAAAAGAACCCGAGACTACAGTATCAAAATTTGAATATTTCTCACGGTTTCCTAGATACCCTATAGAAACAACCAAAATGGTCCACCCTGTACATATATAAACTGGAAAGAGAATATCCACTTCCTGATAGCGATAAATGTCCTAAATTTGTAAAAAAGTAAGATTAGATTACAGCTAGTTGTCGAAACATCCGTTATCGTTTGAAAAGTTAAATTTATTTTAACTTTCCCCGCTGACGAAGAGGTCAAATTTTTGGATGAAAAATGGCGCGAAAACACTATGAGAGCGCTGTTGGATAATCGTATCAGAGAATGAGAGATTAATGAAAATCCGCCTTACTTCAGACAACCGGTATACTTTATTTATGTCAATACCATAAATTAAATTGTTTATTGGCCAGACCAATGATTGATATAGCATTTCATATATTTCTGTTTTAATTGCGCTGCAAGTAATCTAAATCGACTCGTAATCTAAACACAGTATAACTGTTTACATACAATAAGCTTTCCTATACAACTTCACTCATTCTACAGAACCATACCTACACAAGCTACTTAACAACTTTGTACTACAAAACCCTGAATAAATGTACATCTGGCCACAGCTCCTCAACATATCGCCAATAATAAGTGACCAAAAATATTATCGTTTCTATATAGAAGAATTCCTAACTATTTTCTTCTCTATCAACAATAATGGGAACGTTACATATATTAATTTAAATTATTTTTTTCAACAACGTAAAAACTGCATATTTTAATCAGTTATGTAAAAAATCGAATAAATTTATTCATCAGAATAATTAACGCTTTTAACTTACACTTTATTCTTTTTTATCTTGAAGGAATGTAAATAATAGATAATCTTGATAAGAAACAACTTTGTAACTGCATCACATTTTCAACATTAAAATGAATTTTTTAAACAACATCTTTAGGCATTTTTAAGCACCTGTGATAAATGATGACCTTGACATTTTCAGTATTGATACTTTTAATTCGATTCAAGATCGAGTCCAAGAATTAAAAAGGACTTCAATTTTGAGATGTCTAAACGTAAAAGATTATATTTTAATTAAACACTTTTCGGTCACTTAAATGTAGAGTAGTATAAATATTGTATATAAATAGCGATATATGTTACCTATATCACAGCTCATTCAAGACCAGTATATAGTCAACAGTTATTTTATTATTATGTTATTTTTCGAATCATGGAAAATATGCTGGAGATAATTTATTGGTATTGAATATACCGTGCAAACAGGGGGTCCCGATATTCCGTGGATGTAGAAATAAAGTATTTTCAAAGTCATTTGGACAGGTTATGGACTTCTCAAGGCATTTCTTCTCAAAGCATTGCCGAAATTAATAATTTTTCTTATAAAGAATGTAATAAATAGTGGACAAAGAAAAGAAACCACCTCGCATAGTTTTTGAGAAGAAAAATGTTTTTCCAAAGCTGACGTACATATAATATTTCTTGTTACATCAAGCGTTAACATTTAGTAGGCGAGGATAATTTAGTTGGCGAAGTCTTAATTAACATTTGGGGTATATTTTTTACAGTTGCCTCCTAAACTGTGCCAATTAAAATACTTTGATGCCAAAAATATATATAGTAATTCTATGTCCGCGGAATACTGGGACACCTTGTATTTTGAAAAATACTTCTGATGAATAATACAACTATAATGCGCAGAACATTACATATTTTAACATTATTTAAGATCTATTTCTTCTGATAAAATTATTACACATTATCTCTTTGGTACTTATCAAATTAATTATCACTCTTCAGAATGTTTATTTAAAATGTATTAATGCAATAGTTTACTACGACAATTGTACAGGTGTTTCTTAAATAAGTGCAATATCGTGTGGTATTAAATTATTCGTAAAAAATTCTTCCATTTGAAAAAATTGAAATATGTTTAAAAATATGATTTGGGCATCTTTTAACCGGCCAAGGCAAGACACGAAAAACGTTAGACGATCTATTTTCCAAGGCAATTTGATTAAAACTTAGTGTTTTTAACACAGCCATGGCACTCTAGATTGAAATTTAAAATGCGATGTTTTTTAAGCGAAAATGTCAAAAGTTGACATATGATACGTTTTTCTATTCAAAGTGTCATTTTCTATCGAATAAAGAAAAAATAAACACAGGGTGCCATTTAAAAATCAAAAGTTGTGGTCATTTATGGTTAAACAGGAAATGACCAAAAACAGATGAATACGTCAATCAGTCCTAATTTATGTCATATACTAACATACCAAATCTCTTTTTTTATCTAAAAAATAAATAAAAAAGGGTTGAAGCTAAGAAGGGGTAAGAAGTATAATCTTTAAGAATTATTAATCTTGTATTATTGCTAATCTCTGTGTTATCTTTATGTGTCTAACTTTAAGAATTATCTTTCTAGATTTCTCCTCCTTTTATACAACCTTTCGTGTTGCAAAAGAAAACACACATTAATTACATTTTCGAAGTTATGTGGCTGGCTATAGAAATTTTCTATTACGTTCTTAATTTACGTAAACTTCTCCACTTCAAATAAACATCCTGATCAATAATAGTACTTGAACATACTGCTAAACTCCTGAAATTCGTTTCTCATCATTCGTGAGGCATATTCGATTAAAGTATAATGAGCTAATTATAAGTCACTTATCCGAAAAATTCGTTAAACAACTAAAAATACCACTTAATCAAACTTTTTCTAGCGTTTGCTCCAACTCTTCAGCTTTTTGCTTGTTTCTTTTGATCTCCCACCTGTTTACCCAGTTTAAGGGGTAGCACATAATGGCGGAGATCAGGATCATGCTTCCTGAGAGGTAAAATGAAGCGTTGTAGCTGCCGGTGTAGTCCATGAAGGCTCCCGCTAATGGAGCGCCTATGATAGCAGCGACTCCTTGGAATAGTAGCAGGAGGCCGAAAGCGTTTGTTAGCCTTTCGAGACCTAGTAAATCCACTACGATAATGGATCTGAGTGATGCGAAACATGCTGAAAATTTAAAAAAAGGATTAGTATTGTACATTTCTTAGACATGTATAAAATATTATAGACCAAATGAAAAAAACCAAACCAAACCAAACCAAACCAAACTCCCATAATATACATTTAGAAAGATTCGTGTTTCTTATGGTATAACAAGGAATAAAATTTAAATAGTTAATTTTTTATCTGAATGTTATGAAGTAATATAATATGACTCTTAATTATAGATTTTTTTTCTAAAACTAATAGAATAATTTAATTCGTACCGCATCAGTAGTATTTGGTAAAACAGTACTTAGAGGGTAATGTCAGATTAAAAAGTATCGATACAGTATCTGTAGCTCCTAGAATAAAAAACTTGGGAATTTGGTTTAAGTACAAACCTAAATTTTGTACGACGACGTATTTCAGGAAAATATTTTAACTTCTATAGGGTGGCTCAAAAAAGTGCTAGTGGATTGAGATTATTTTTTTTTAATTGGAACACCCTGTATATCATTGTATTTTTGGCTTCCTTTCTTATCACTTTTTGTAATCCAAAGATATTAATAAATATGTTTTTATAGTTTCAGAGATACTAATAAAAAAATAAAAAATTTATATTTTTCAAGCTTCCTTAAAAAATTATTACAAATAAAAGAACCTGTCCTGAAAGACCTGAAATCAAAACTATATTAGGTATTCACTATGATGGTCTATATTGATTGGTCTATAGACTTTGCTATAAATATTGTAATCTTAAATCATACAGGGTATTCAAAATTCTACGCCGAACTTTTTTTTATAAAATAATTTTTCTTTGTTTTTTTAAATGGAACACACTGTATATTATTTTTTTATTAGATGGAGAATTAAAAAATGAACATTTTTTGTATTTAAAGTATTTCAAAATTATTCATGGTTTCGCAGATACACGCAGGATTATTTCATATGGCTCTTTCAACGATGAAATAGGAGAGAAAAATCATTGGGTGGCTTTGATAAAAATTTACTGTCGAAAATGCCATATGAAATATGAAATCGCGAATATCTGCGAAACCGTTAAAAATTTTGAAATACAAAAAATGTCCATTTTTCAATTCTTCATCTATTGAAAAAATAATATACAGGGTGTTCTTTTAAAAAATGGGGAAACATTATTTTATATTTTAGAAAGTTATTTGGCGTAGTTTTGAACATCCTGTATGATTTACGATTACCACATTTATAGCAAAGTAAGTACAGACTATCTAAAGTAAATACCTAATATAGTTTTGATTTCACGACAGTTCTAGTAGTTTTAATATTTTTTTTCAGAAAGGCTAAAAAATATATATTTTTTATTTATTTATCAATATCTCTGAAACTACCGAAATATATTTACTCATATCTTAGGATTATGTAAAATGATCTGAAAGGAAGCCAAAAATGCAACAATATACAGGGTGTTCCGTTTAAAAAAAATATCCCAATACACTCACACTGTTTTGAGCCACCCTATAGAAGTTAAAATATTTTCCTGAAATACATCCTAGTACATACTTTAGGTTTGCACTTAAACAAAATTCCCAAGTTTTTATTCTAGGCGATACAGATCTATGATACAGATGCCCGATGCACTATTGCCAGACCCTGTATAGTTTAAAAGAGAAGAACATAGAAATATTGATCTTTCAGAAAGTTCATTTTCATTTAGTGTTATTTGTTTAACAGTTTTCATTTAACCACAGATTGTGCCACAGACTTAATAATATATTTTTTTTCCATGATTTGACAGCGTTACTGGCGTAGTTTTATCAATTTTAAAATAGAAAAGGAGTCCTAAATAAGTCTATTTATATCAAATGCTTATAGGCTCGGTGCATTTCAGTTGAATTAAAAATTCCGACTGCAGCGCTCGATACGGCAGAAATTAGATGTGCCCGACTAAAGTATGTAATGGACCCCCCTTACGGTTCATGTTGATCGCATTGTAATCAATTTTGTAAAAAAAAATCATTGTAAATCTTATTTGAAATAAATATTAAATAAAATTTATTTAATTCGGATAAGTTCTTATGTATCATAAAAGGTTTGCATGCTAATTTTTTATATACCTAAGTTTTAAATACAATAAATATTTTTATTAAATCTAAACAAAAACAAGCAGATACATTTCTGAAAAAAAATCTAAATCCAAAATCCTACACCAGTTTACTAAAGTCAATACAAATTCAGTGTAAATTGATACAATTTATATATGGTTAATAAATATTAGCAGAAGAGAATATACTATTTATTTTCTATTTTTTTTTCCAGAATGTAGTAAATATTTGAGTCTGATCATTAATTTTTCCCAAACCTTAGGTATAGTCCAGGAGGCAGTATTTTTTTTTGTATGTACTTATTGTCCCAGTGTAGTTGGTGAATAAATAAATGACAATTTCTATCACATTTTCATACATATGTAAAAACCGGCAATACTGTACGCCGGTTTTTATTTTGTCTCTCTGTCTGTCAACCGGCCATTTATATTTATCTCTGTCGCATGCATTAAAATACAGACCACGAAGATGAACTGCCAGAATGGTGTACCTCTTAGACAAGGAAAGAGAGGGGACAGGTAACACGGCAGCTGAAAGTGAGGCAAGTTGTCACCACGCGAAATTCTCCAATGGCGTAGCATCAGAAATTAGCTTGTACCTAGACGGTACAAAATATTTATTAAAACGTAAACTAATATATCGTTCATTTTTGAGTAATGCATATACAATTTTGTATTTTATAGTCTCACCTTTATAGTATTAGAATATCTAAGTCGATAATGCAAAATTTATTTAACAGTCACAGTGGACTCTGATTATCAAGACAATTATTTATTTATTAACGTGTGTATAATGTATAATTAAATAAAAAATAATGTAATAACATATATTTTAAACGTGTATATACATATATACTGTATGATCGAAAAAAACGGCGTCTTGTTTGTTTGGAAATGACAATTTCACAAACGAATATTAAAAATTACATTATTCATTGAATATTGAATCCGTAAGCAAGTTTGAAGAGAATTGGCTAGATTCATTATTATACCGTATAATTGAAAAAAAAACGACGTCCAGTTGGCTTGTAAATTACGATCGATGACAATCCCCATATAATTCTACATATAAAATGACATAAAAACTATACAAAACGACGTCGAAAAAAGACGGCATCAGCGATGGCTATGAAATGAAGATCGCTGTCATTTTATATGTAAAATTATATGGGGAATGTCGTCGATCGTCATTTACAAGCCAACTGGACGTCGTTTTTTTTTCGACCCTATAAGGTATAATAATGAATCTAGCCATTACCCTTCACACTTGCGTACGGATTCAATGAATAATGTAATTTTTAATATTTGTTACCTTCAATCATAAGAATATTCTATTTTTAAGAATATCCGAATTTATTCAGACAAAAATAAAACAATTCTAGAAGCTTTGTATTATTTTATTTATTTTTAAATTTTTATTAATTACTCACTGAAACTATTATTATACACTTAAATTAGCAAAATTTTTGAAAGAATATTTAAAAAAATATATGTATGTAGTTACAAGTAGCCCACCACAAGTTTGTCCACCCCCAACAAATCTTGGTACTATACATATATATAACGTATATAACTATACATATAGATTTTTTATCACTAGAATTTTTCATTTTTTTATAGTTTAGAATTATTTTACATATTTGATAACAATACTTTATACATTTTTTTACATGTAAAATATATAAAAAAATGTTTATTGCAGAAATTGTATTTCTCTGATTATAATTCCCTACGCCACTGATGAAATCCGGTCTGAGTAGCAATATTTATAGTTTCAAACATTAATTATAATACAGGATATTGAAAATACTACTTGGAATTATTAAAAATAGTTTGGTTTGGATGTGGTACAAGACATATTAAAAGCATTTTACATATTTTTACTGCTATAATGAAAAAAATGTACATTTTATGACCACATAACAAAAGTTGTGTATCAATTTTTACCTGTGAAATGTAATTCCAGCCACTTTTTTCTCGCTTCGGCCTTTGCAGCCACACTCTGAACATCTCACCATACTAAACAACACAGTTTATAAATTTAAAACAAAACAGTTGTCACAAAAACATAAAAATTCGCTCCGTGTCACCTCGAAATCTTGTCACCAAAGTATGGCCGCCGATCGAATTTTGGCCTCACTATCCGATCACGGGAGAATATGCGTGTTACCCGTTCCCTCTCTTTCCTTGTCTAAGGTGTACCCAGCGCCGGTTTATACATAAAGCGGGACAAGCGGCCGCTTGGGGGCCCGGGACCCGAAGGGGCCCGTATTTCGGTTATAAAAAAATCTAAATATGAAAATGAAGAAGTTAATAAATAAATGGTCTTTTAAAAAAGGTAAAGTAAATATTTTAACTAAAATTTCGAACCTGCATTGTTGACTACCATATGGTTTAAAATCTTAGAAAAAGTTAATGCTACGAGCAAAGCTTTGCAAGATCCATCACTAAATATATTTACTAGCATCGAGTTATTGAAGTCACTGGTATCATTTGTTCAAACACTCCGTGGAAATTTTGACGGTATCGAAATTGAGGCAGCGAGTTTAGTGGATGACGCTACCTATAAAGAAGATATTTCTCGAACTAGAAAAAGAAAAGTATTTTTCAATGAATCAAAAGAAAATGAAGTTCACCTAAGTGGCAAAAAGAAGTTTAAGGTGGAAGCCCATTACGCAATACGACTCCATAATTCAAGATCTTGAAAGACGAACTAAAAGCTATCACACTGTCAACGAACGTTTTAAGTGTTTTTTAGCAATATCGATGACATAGCATTTGAAGAGTCTCCCAACATCTTGAAAAATACATGTAAGTCGAATGTAGAAGGAGATGTATAGAAGGATATTATCATAGAAGGATCAAATATCGAAAAATTAGATTGCAATTTAATAATTGACCAGTTTACAAATGAGAAATGTAGAAAGAAACACATTTGATCAATGTCCCAAATTTTTATTTTGTTTATTTATTAAGTTATTTCTTTTATGTTTTGTTCAAAAATTATAAATGTTTTATTTTTGCGTTAAATGTTGTATAATATTATTTAAAATGTTTTTTATATAATGTTTAATAGCCCAGTCAAATTAGACAAATCGGTGGAAAAAATCACAGTTTTGAAAATGGTTTTAATTGATTCCTCTAGACTTGTGCTGATATGTGTCAAAAGTCCCCGAAGATAAACGATGAGCTCGAGGAGAGGGGAGGGGTTAAATGCCACTTTTATGACTTTTTAGCTTATATCTCGGAAAATATGACACTTTATATAAAAAATTAGAAAGCCTAGAAAAAAAAACTAGGAAATTCTCTACAAAATTGGTTGAATACATTTTTTTCATAGGTCTAAGTCTATTTTTTCATCCGTCTTTTTTTTAGTAGGTCTTTCAAACTCTTTTTTAATTTTGTATAATAACGTATATTATCAAATTTAAATTACAAAAAATATATGTGATTAAAGATAAGGTGCTTTAATTTTCATTATAAGATTTTTGAATTGAAGAATTATATGAATATTTCTTATTTCCAACACAAAAATTAATTCAGAATCATAATAATTCACTATTAATTTATAAATGTATTATTATTTATTTTGGTTCTTTAATATATTATGTACAGGGTGGCTCAAATTCGACGCTTTTAAATGGAAACACCCTTTTCTATAGGAGATAGACGAAAACTAATATCGGTATCTGGAGCTCAATTTTCATCAAAAACATAATGGTGAAAACCGCACATCAATATCTGTTACCGTTTCGGAGTTACGGGGTGTTTTTCAAAAATGTGCATTTTTAACAAATCGCTGTAACTTTTTTGCTATGGAAAATTTTGTATTTCTATGAAAACATTTCTAAAGCACCTTTTTACGTAGAATTTAATGGTTTAAGTATAATTTTTTTAAAATTAATAATTTTAGAGTTATCAACAGAAAAATTGATTTTTTATTTGGGACACTCTCTATATTTTTAATTAACTGTAAAGAATTTAAAATTACCTTTGCAAAAATATAGTACACTTGATATTTTGTTATAATCCCCTTCGAAATACAGAATTTTTAAAAGTTCGCCACTTTTAACTAGTAGGCTTTGGACGCCTTATTGATGGAGCTCGAAAACATATTTTTCCAGCAAGACGACGAACCGCCTCGGAACGCTGATGTTATCAGCAAATTTTTGCAGCGAATTTCAAGAATAATTGAATAACTAACCAAGATCCCAGCCGTTGGCCGTCGAGGCCGCCTGACTTAGTGCCCATGGATCTAATCCTATGGATATATTTGCGGAAGAATAAAGGTTCCTTATTCCGTATAATCTAGACAAGAATTAGAAATACTTAGCAGTTATGAGAGGGTATCTTTCACCCCCACTGCGTTAATGAATTCCGCGAGAAATTTTCAAAAACTGCCCCGTCTGTCCATAACAGAAGACGGTTGATATGTCGAACACGTGTAGCAAAATCTCATGTCTTGGTTTGCTATTTATTTTTATTGTTATTAGATATCGTTATAAAATAGATAGATAATTGTTATAAAATTCTGTATCTCTCATAACAAATATTATTTTCGTTTTAATTGATACTCACAGCTTGAATTTTTTGCATTATAGCCGGTGCCGTTCAAAGCCTACTCATTTAAAACGGGCAAACTTTTACATACTCTATATCTCGAAGAGAAATCGAGCAAAATATCAAGTGTGTTATATTTTTAGAAAGGTAATTTTAAATTCTTTTCAATAAACTAAAAATATACAGGGTGTCCCATATAAAAAATCAAATTTTCTGTTGATAATTCTTAAAATATTAATTTAAAAAAATATATACTTAAACCATTAAATTCTACGTAAAAAGGTACTTTGGAAATGTTTTCATAAAAATACAAAATTTTCCATAGCAAAAAAGTTACAGCGATTTATTAAAATTGCATATTTTTGAAAAACACCCCGTAACTCCGAAAGGGTAACAGATATCGATATGCGGTTTTCACCATCATGTTTTTGACAAAAATTGAGCTCCAGACACCGATATTAGTTTTTGTCTATTTCCTATAGAAAAGGGTGTTTCCATTTAAAAGCGTCGAATTTGACCCACCCTGTACATGTTGGTTTTGATTCTTTTAATTACCACAAAATATAAAGCAAAATAAATGAACAGAAAACATTATTTATGTTAACAAATAACTTGCGCAGTCAAGGAAAGATTGGTGTGAACGTATCACGTCTAAAATTTATAAAATCACAGTATATACTAAAAGTTAAACTTAATACATACTTAAAAAATAATGATATCGTATTTCTTCAACGCTATTTGAACGAAAAACGTCCAATGAAAAGAAATGTATTTGTACGGATTTGGTATATCCCATTTAATTTAGTATCCAAATTTATGAAGGGCATAGTTCGGAAATCATAAATCCGGGAACAAAAATGTATAGAACCATTTTTATAGAGAATTTTGTCAGCTTTATTTTTGTGTATGGAGTGTTTTTCAGTAGATGTCATAGTTTCCGAGATATAAGCAAAAAAGTGAAAAATTTGACATTTAACTCCCTCGGAATCGTTTAAAACCATTTCCAAAACTGTGGGACTTTTTTCCGCCGATGGACCTTTTTAAACTAATTTGACTGGGGTAAAATACATTATGTTCGTTGCAACTTTTTTTTACGTAGATAATTTAGTATATCGTACAACACACTACAAACCTAACCACAATCATTATGTATAACAAACGTAGGATAGGGGGGGGGCCCGAAAAAAAAACCGCTTGGGGCCCAATGGCCCTTAAAACCGGCCATGGGTGTACGTACCTATTTGGTCATTATAGAAGTGTGGTTTGGATTTTAACGTGTAAGACAGAGAATAATATAAATGTCCGGTTGACAGACAGAGAGACAAAATCAAAAGCGGCATACAGTGTTGCCGGTTTTTATCGTAGTGCCAGTTTTTTTTGTAGGAAAATTTGTGTAGAAAAAAAAATAAACTATTTTAAAAAATTTCATTAATATAATAAATTACATCTGTAGTAAAATTAATCTCTAACTGTGAAAAATAAGGTTCCAACCCTAGATGCAACATTTTCCATAAACGCTTACTTGTGCGGGTTTGACAAAATTACGAATAATTCTATTGGTGTTTGCTGACTGTGAAAATAAGCACCAAAAATCTTCACTGCCTCCTGGACTATTATATCAAGTAGTGTCTGAGCTTTATCAATTATGACGTAATATATTGGAATACTTACATATCGCCAATCCAAATACGACTGTGTAGAAGAACTGGTACTCCTGCGACAAAGACAGTCCACTAAAAATGGTAGCTATTCCTCCCAGCGTCAAAGCAGCGTTCGTCACAAATAACGCGTTAACACCAGGAAACGAACTAAGAAGTCCACACAACACCCTTCCAATCGTGTTAGCTATACCGATAGAAGACACCAGCAACACAGCCGTCTGCTTGGGCATATGCCCCGTCGCCCTGTCCACCAAGTACATGAAAGGCACGTAGAAACCCATCATGGTAAAGAAACCTCCCACAGATAAGATGATGAAGGAGGGACTTTTTAACAGGCTGAAATCCAACATGGTCGTGAGCGCTCTTATTACAGCTTCTGGACAGCATTTGCACGAATTCGCTTTTTCCTCTAATATGTCGTTTTTAGTGGGTAACCTAGTCACCGACAAATTATAAGCTATGGAGCCCTGCGAGGTGTACTGAGGCAACCTCGTCAAGCTCTGTCCAAAGAAAATATCCTCTCTATAAATAGGTCTATTGATTTTGTCACCGTTGCTCAAAGCTAGAATTGATTTCCTCAGACTCAGGTTCGGTTTGGATAGACCTCTGGTTAAAATTGACTTGTCCGATTTTAGTTTGTCGTTTTGCGTGATGAAGGGGACGCTCAACCTTTTTTCTTTCAGGTATTCGGAGTTGATGCTGGATGGGGCGTGAATGGTGTGATAGACGTCGTACATTTTGTCCTGATCGGAATTGTTGTTAGTTTGTTTGTTCATTTTGTTCACGGTTTCCTCAATTTTTGCTTTTGTGGCTGATGAGAGTTTCGTGGGGTTTGAGACCAATTCTTCGCCCAATTCGTCGTCCTTTAGGTTTTTGAGTGTTGTTGGTTGTAATGGCCTAAAATATAAACGGAGTCATTAGTATCTAGTATCTGCATTGGAAAAATGGTATGTAAATAAAAATCTTTATGCGGAATTTCCGATATTCTTTGTTGACATTTTTTGTAAGATATCTTTTCAAAATTTGAAACCAATTTTAACTACCGTAAACCAGGGTAACAAAGGTACGATTTTTTTAGGCATTTTTTAATAAGAAAACAAAAACTTGGCTGTTATTCGATTCAAGAAGACTTAGAAATTTTCTGAAAACGGCATTTAATTGGCCGAGGTTAAAAATATAAAACTACCGACTTACGTCGCAATAGATACAATAGTTCTGAAGATATTGTCATTTAAAATAAACCTATTATTTTCATTTTTTTTACATAAATCCGAAACTAATCAAGATACCGGGGTTTTCTTCATAAGTGTTTGTCAAACTCCTAATTACGCAACTTTTGTCCCATTTAACCGAATTCGAATCTCTCGTAGTTTCACAGATGCCAATGTTGAGCATCGAAATTGTCACCACCCTATATTATAAATGAAGCTAAAAAAGTTTAAGAAAATATATTTTCATAATAGAGCACTAGATGTATGTTTCTTTTAATAAAACTGAATAAGGAGGACAATATTTTTTATTAAAGAACTAACGAAATACATATAGCAAATAGATTAGTTTGGTTTGGTTTGATACACCTATTTGTAGTTGTATTATCTAGTTCTTTGATTTAGTGAAATTCGAGGTGAATCCGGTCGCTTGTCGATATTGGATGGGTTTAAAATTACTGAAACTAAATAAAAACTATTGAGTTTGACTGCTAGTTTTTTCTTATACTCATAGTTCTAGCCTTGTTCTAGCAGAAATTCTATCCTAACTACAACTAATGTCGAAAATAAAACTAAATCGCGAACGTTTTTACTATAAACTAAGGATGAAGTAAGTATTGTCAAATAACAGCCCTCATATAATGTCCTAAAATGTTCTATAATGCTCCCAACATCATCTTTGTATTATCCTAGAAATATTCCAAATAATCGTAAAAGGCTTGCCTAGGGATGTCTTGAAGTTGACTTTTTTTGTCCCACTTGGATAACCCATAAATATCCTCCTCTAGTTTTTGGATATCCCTAAGATATTTACTTATATCCCTATGGATATCCTCAAGATATCTATAGGATTGTGTTGTGTTATATATGGGTATAGTGTGTAAGGGGTAACCCAATTAGTTCCCAATAGATTCGACTGAATTCATTCATTTTTTATCTCCTGATGGCAAAACAATAAAAACCTCAAGCAGGGAAGTTTGCGAGTAGCAATACGTAACTGGAACGGGGCATACCAA